>NW_027529438.1:5414275-5514880 GCF_008692635.1 Crocuta crocuta
CGGGATTTTCCAGCCTGCCTCCAGGGCAGACATCAGAGCCCCTGATGGAAGGAGGGTGGGGTGTGGCCAGGAAAGAAAGCACTGGGGTTATTTGTTAGGTAATGAGGCTGCCCAGAGCCACCCACCCACCACCTGGTTCCTGGCAGGGAGGGGCGGGAGGGGGAGCTGGGGGGAGGAAGAGGGGCCCAGTCAGCCCATGGATGTGTGGAAGGCTCACCCCTATTCTCTCTAGGGCCCTCTGCTAGGACCTCCTGAGCTCTGGCCTCCTGGGCTGTGCGTGCAACGCCTCTCCCTTTCACCTTTGTGTGAAGCAGACTTCTGTTTGTGGGACTTGCTTTCCAATGAAGACCCTGAAAACCCTCCCATTTCCCATCCGTTCAAAACCTGCCAGCACTGTGCTGTGGAGATTCAGGCAAGGGGCAGAGCCCGCCTCCGGAGTCCTGGGGGAATTGCTCTGACCTCTCTTAGGTGCCTCTCCTTCTTCCTCCTTTCTTCTTATGACCTCGCCTCCCAGGCCCTCCTTCAGGGCCCTCGGATGTTAGCATGTGGCTGACAGTGGTGCGTCCCTTCTGCCTCCAGCTGCTCAGGGTGAGCTCCGGTGTCCGTGTGCGGTGGGACAGCCTTAGTGTTCGCTCAGGGGAGTGCTCACTGCGTGCAGCTCTTGTGAACCCCTCCCCTGCCGCGCTGTGCNGGCGGGCTGTGTATGTCGGGTGATTGCCCCTCTCCTTGAAGCTAAGCGTCACCTGTTGGAGTGGCGACGGCTCAACCTTGCTCCTTTCTCCAGGTTTCAAACAAATTCCTTAAACACCTATTTTCCCATGTATCGCATGTCCTTAATCCTATCAAACTGCTCTGCGCCTTCCTGTGTTCACTGTCCTCCAGGCCCATCCCCCCTTTTTTTGGCCAGTCCTTCACCCCCTTGGCCTTACAGCCTGGCCTCCCCGGGGGTGGGTTGTCCAGGTTCACTAACTGCCATCCAGAATCTTGTTCCACCTCCTCTAATCCTCAGGGCTGCTCGGACCCAAGTGCCACTTCCGGGATGCAGTCCCCTACACTGTCATTCTTGTGACCTCCCCCCTCCCCGACCTGAGGTTTGCAGGGGGAGCTGGGCTTAGTTACCATAGGCATCTTGAATGAAATGCAGACTCATCTGGCCACGATTCTTTCCCAGTCTACTGCTGTTGTCTTAGTCCCTCCACGAGCCCCACTGTGTGCTCAGATCCCCTCCTGGGTACATGCCTGGGTCTCTCCTTCATATCCTGATCCATGCTCTGTAACCAAAGTAGCTTCCAGACCCAAAACTCCAGTGGTTAAGCCCATCCCGATGAGAGGGGATACTCCCACCTTCTGAATACCACAGTGGTGAAGGGTGAAGATTTCAGAATGGGACGATTGTGGATTCCAGATCCCATGCTTTCGTTTTCCAAATGTGAAAATGTGAGCATTCAAACTTTGTGAATCTTGAGGCACTCATGTGTGAAACGGTAATATAACCACACACAGTCCTGGGGTTTTAGTGGCTTAGTGCTTAGCATGGTGCTTTGCACAGAACGAGTATTTGAAAATCAGTGTTATTGTGACATTTCATGGAATTACAGATTTCTGTCTCATGTTACAGATATTTGTGTATTCATCTAAACATGTGTACGGAATCTTGTAAAAGATTCCGTTTTCTCTTTCTCTGGATCCCATCCATCACTCAACACTTTGCTTCACGTATACTGGTGACTCAGTAGATATTGGTTGAATTAAACAATCAGGGATGCAAATTTGTGTACGCTTTTTAAAAAGCAGAGACACGGGAAAAGAAGGAGATTGCCCACTTTGATCAAGCACTTTGCCATGCTTTTTCCCTTGGATTAAAGATTCTTACCAGATAATATAGCAAATGCCTGATACTTAGAATTCCTTATTATGAGTGAAATTACCATGTGGTTTGTGGAAAAGCATCCCAAAGAAATAAGGTTCTTCTCTTCCCTTGCCTGAAAGGTCTAGAATTATGTCACTAGATCGGATGAAGCAAAGCAGACACACTCAGGGGAGGGAAAACTTAGGGACATGGGGGTGGCCCAGAGCAATGAAGGGGACAGAAGTGGGGTATGGGGGTATGGCTAGGAGGTAGAAGAGGGTGAGGAGACCACCTATGCAAGGGAGGGAGGCTGCTTGCTTGCAAGGAAACTGATACAATAAGAAAACAATAAGGATCATAGGCATCTGGGTTTGGGCTGCTGAAGAAAAGAGAACTCAATATAGAAATGGAGAAACCCTGAGTTACCTTGTGGTGTTCGATGAGAATTCACGGTATGGCTATGAATTTGTGGTGTTTGGTATGTGTGTCCAAAGTGTTTCCAGTAAGAGTGCCTGGAAATGGATCCAGCCTTGCTTACTAGATGCTGTTTTTTCACTAAGAAAAACCGGTGATCCTTGGAGGAATGGCCAGTTCTGGATCTCAGGCAGAGAAAGCGTGAGATGAACCTAAACTACTATTTTGTGCCAGAAAGGAAGGAAGTGATCCAAGAATAATGGAGACCTGTCAAAAGGACACCAGAGCCAGGCTGAAGGGGGTCCCACTGACCACACTGGGAGTAACTTGAGGATCTGTGTAAATAATGGAAGTAATTGTAGCTCATTAAATAAGAGTAAACAAGGAATCTAAAATGATAAAGATGAATAAGTAAGTTTAAAGAATGGGATATTTATAGTTTCAAACCACATCCTTGTAAAATATTAATTTAAAAGAGAGAGGGATTTCAAAGTAGAGAACCGTGATTTATACCAACGGGGCGTCACTACATACAGCACCATTCAGAATCCTTGCCGGTTGAGAGCCTGCAGTGAAGGAACATAGCATTCTTCTGTTCTTCCAGAGACGTGACCCAAGTCTACTCCTTAGAAAGCATTACACTTTCAGGATATTCAACAAAATAACTGGCCTTTGGGAGTGTCCAGGTTGTGAAGGACAAGGATGGACTAAAGAACTGTTCTAGAAAAAAGGAGCTTAAGAAACCACGCCAGTCATTGTGAGGCTGGACTCTTCAGTGGAGTACTTTGAGAATGTGATGGAACTCTTGGTGAAACATCGAATGGGACCTGAGAAGCAGACGATGGTGAATCAGTCAGTCTCCTTATTGGGATGCTGGCTTTGTGGGTGAGTGTCCTTGGTTCTGGGGAATAAGGGAGTATTTGAAGATGGTGAGCCATGTCTCAGCAACCTGCTCTCGTAGGAGCTCTGGTTCTTTGTGCTGCACTTGGAACTTCTCTGTAAATCTGAGGGGATAAAATTGTTAAAACTTTGAGAGGGTGGCACTCAGTCTTGCCTTGGACAGTGGTTGAGCCATGGTCCATGGGAAAGTATGATGAACGATTTGGGTCATGGAAAACAGGGATTATTGACACATTTTCTAGATGGTCCCATGTATCGGGTGGCTGGCACTCTGCAGAGACTAACCTCTTGTGGAAAGTAATGTTCTTGATCAGGTGGAAGAAACGGTAAGGGGTAAGGTAAGGAAGGGGAGGGGTTTCTTTCTTCTATTCTTTTTTTTTTTAACATTTATTTTTGAGACAGAGAGAGACAGAGTATGAGTGGGGGAGAGTCAGAGAGAGAGGGAGACACAGAATCTGAAACAGGCTCCAGGCTCTGAGCTGTTAGCACAGCGCCCAACGCGGGGCTCAAACCCACAAATTGTGAGATCATGACCTGAGCTGAAGTAGGCCGCTTAACTGACTGAGCCACCCAGGTGCCCCCGTTCTCCTATTCTTTTATATAGTAAGTCTTTCTGGGGATCTTGGGGAAAAGCATTTGAGGATCAGGAAGACCCTGAGAAGGAATAGGGTATTCTCCAGTTTAAGAAGGGGAAGCATTGGAATTGTGGAAATCTGAGCTCTGGGTCTTAATTTCTCTTTTCTGCCAGTATGTGTTTAGGTGAGACACAGTGGTTCCTGATTCTGTGTCTCTAATTTTATTATGTAATAGGATTTCCTTTTAAATCTGAAGTATTTAAGATAAAAAGGCATGGCATCTCCAACTTACTTTTAACTAATTGAGAGTTAGAGATGATGAGGGAAATGGAACAAAATATAAACAGTCGGTGAATCTGGGGAAGGGTACGCAGGAGTTGCTTGTATTATTTTTTGTGAGCTCAAAAACTTGTTAAAAACATCCAGAGAATGTTGGGGGAATAGGAGTCAGTGAATGCACTGCCTGTGTCAGGGCCACCGGAAGTCCGGAGCAGGAGAGAGGCAGAGATGTTGGGGGTAACTGAGGATTAAAGGATTGATGAGTGTGCTTCAACTAACTTCCAAAGTCAGGAGGTAGGCAAGATAGCAAGGTCACCATAAAGTTGGGTCAAGACTGAATCAAGAGGTTGCTGGATCTGAAACCAGTAGAACAGGATTTGAAACTAGTAGATACTTAATTCCTTATTGAAATTTCCATTGAGGTACTTTGGAGGCTTAAGGACGTTTAACTTCAGTGGATGGAAACAGGCACTATGGTTGATGTGACCAATTGATCCTGATCCCAGTGGGGTGTGTGTGTGTGTGTGTGTGTGTGTGTGTGTATTAAAAGCATCATCCTAGGCTGCTGGAATGGTCTTACAAAGGATGAAGTAAAAGTATATTAAAGTCTATACCATTCCATAACTTCTATGCAAGTAAGAGATAAATAACCACAGATCAAATGGAAAAATCAAACCAACATTTACTGTAGTCTCAGAAGATTCTTGGGAGATGGGAAAAGGGGCTTGCATCCTTCAAGATGAGTAGGCACTGGGAAAAGCTCAGAAACTCTGAGTACCAAGAACATGACCTGCCCATCAGAAAGTGTCCCACATTGGGGCGCCTGGGTGGCTTAGTCGGTTAAGCGTCCGACTTTCGCTTGGGTCATGATCTCGCGATTCGTGGGTTCGAGCCCTGCGTCGGGCTCTGTGCTGACTGCCAGCTCAGATCCTGGAGCCTGTTTCAGTCTGTGACTCCCTCTCTCTCTGACCCTTCCCTGCTCATGCTCTCTCTCTCTCTCCTAGAAATAAATAAAACATTTAAAAAAAAAAAAGTGTCCCACAAGAGGTATCACCATCCCAGACTTTAGCCTCTGCTACAAAGCTGTCATCANTGTCCCACAGGAATCCAGCTACAATACTCACACTATGATTTACTAAGATAATCTATCCTGCTGAATTGGAATCTATTAACAAATGAGTATTGTTGGGAAATACTGAATTTTACTTAAGCGCCCAATGTCTTAGAAATACTCCACAGACAAATCCCCCATCTTCTAAAGGCAACAGTTCTTGTACCCACACACACACACATCCATGACATCCCCTCAATAAAGTCAAGGATAAGGGAAAGAAACCATTTGAGAAACTGGCTCTGGAATTACAAAGCACTGATCACAGGGAAAAATACAGAAGTCCCATTTTTAATAAGATCCCTCGATACCTGTCTGGAGTCTAACTCTCCTGGCTCCCCCGAGATACTTAGGAAGTACGGAGAAGAGATGGAGGAAAACAGGGGTAGTCAACAGGGCTTTTCCTTGGAGATTCCTCTCTTGATGGCTGAGTTTATAGGTGCTCCTTCTCTTACCCACAGCTATCCGAGCCAGGGGGACCAGAGTGCATGTCACGTGCCACTTTTTCTGAGCTACAGTCCTATCTGGAGAGATGTAGGTGGTTGTAAGGTTGTGCATTCTTGAAACAGGCACCGGGTTTTGTGGGTTTTGTTATAGATGCTGTTAGAGTAGATTTGAGAGGTTTTGGGGTGCACGTATGTTCGCCTTGGGCGGGCTCTAGTTCCACTTGCTTCTGTATCCACCTTGGGCCGGGATCTGGAGTTTTAGGAGGGGAAAACCACAAAGATCGGCCAACTGGGCTCCTGTCCTAAAATCCCAGACTTGTGCACTCTTTTCTATCATCCTGTGATCAAGCGTTTTTCTTCCACTGCCTTCAGATAGTTCTAATAATCAGAGATTTTTAAAGAAGTCGCTGTATCCATCGCTGGCATCTTAGCATTTTTGTTTCAGGATCTCTGGGGAAGAGGCCATAGGGTTTTGTTTATTTTCTGCAAGAGTAATTTACACGTAATACCAATTTTCAGGTTTGCCTAAATGACAGATCTAAAATTTTTTCCCTTTCCCTAGCAGGTTCACTTGGATTTAAATAACAGATATGATTTGTTTTATCAAATTCTGTAGTGGTTTCTTTCCTTAAAAATGCAAGTCTCTTTGCGACTTTGAACTTTTTTCCCTTTTTTATTTGGAATCTAATCTTCATGACTAAAACATTGGCTGCACTAACTCTTCATTATGTGAGGCGGTTTCAGTGTTTTTATTTTCCCAAAAGGATAATCTGCAAGTACATTTTCTGTCTCTCTCATTTTTCATTGTCTCAGTGTTTTTATTCATTTTGTTAACTTTTTAAAAATTCTTGGATGGTTGTTGCATATCACAGAGATGATACCAAAGATCACTTTAAGTGATTTGCCCAAAACGACATGTTTTGATGTTGAGAGATTCCAGATCAGTTTCCAGATTTTCCAAGCCCCGGACAATTCCCATGTTTCTCACATTCTAATGAGCCCCTAAAGAATTGTGGGTGACAGATTTGCAGGAATAGAGTCTAATTTGTGGCTGAGAGTCTTCTTAAAAATCAACTTTGAGGTGTAAAACATTACAATGGTATATAATAGAATAACATGCAGTGCAATATACATAATTGCAATACACCATATACATAATTGGAATACACCAATTTTAAGTATCCATTTTGTTGAGTTTTGATGAATTTACACACCTGTGTAACTACCACCATAATTAACATTTCTTTCATCCCAGAAAGTTCCCTTGTGTTCTTTTGCAGTCAATTCCCTAATAATCCTGGCAGCCACTGATCTGTTTTCTTGCACTACAGATTAAATGAGCATTTTCTAGAGTTTCATATACATAGAATTCTTCTGTATGTCCTCTTTCGTGTCTGACTTCCATGATTCAGTACATTGAGATCCAGACGTGTTTTGTTTGTATTTGTAATTCATTCCTCTTATTGCTGAGTATTTCATTATGGGGATATACCATAAACATTTGCGTTTGCAGTTTCTGGCTTCCGGGAATGAAGTTGCCGAGGACATTCCGTGTACATGTCCATACAGAGATGTGGAAACTGTGTGGACACATGTTTTAATTGCTCTTGTGCAAATACTTAGAGTTATTGAGTCATGAGATAAGTATATATATTTCCTCCTCTGAAAACTCGCCATACAATTGTCCAAATTGGTTATGCCATTTTACATCACCTCAATCAGTGCTTAAAGGTTATAATTCCTTTACCTCCCTGCCAATATTAGGTGTTGAGCTGTTAATTTTAGCCATGTGAGTGGGTGTGTAGTGATATCTCGTGATTCTATTTTACGTTTGTCTGATGGCTAATTGAACATCTTTTATGTGCTTTTCAGCCATTTGTATATCTTTTGTGAAACGTCCAAATATTTTTCCAATTTAAAAAGTGTCTTAGTATTGAGGTGTAAGAATTCTTTATATATTCTGAATACAAGTTGCTACGTATTGTGAATATCTTCTCCCAGTCAGTGGCTTTCCTCCTCATTTTTCTAACAGTATCTTTTGAAGAATAGAAGCTTTAGTTTTGATGAAATTCAGTTTGTGATCTATTTTTTGATGGTTTATGCTTTTTGTTTTGTATCTAAGAACTCTTGCTCATTCCAAGGTTGTGAAGATATTATCACCATTTTGTCTAGGGTTTTTGGCTTCAGCTTTTATATACGTGATTCATTTTGAGTTATTTTCTGTGTATGGTAAGAGGTAAGGTTTTGGGTTTACTTTTTTCCATACAGATCTCCAGTTCCAGTAACATTTATTGAAAGTACTATCATTGAGATATCTCAGAACTTTATCAAAAATCAGTTGACCCTATATGTGTGGATCATTTTTGAACTCTGTTTTTATCCCATTGAGCTATGTCTACTCTTTTTTCTTTAATTTCTGAGAGAGAGAAGGAGAGAGACAGCATGATCGGGGGGCGGGGGGGGGGTCAGAGAGAGAGGGAGACACAGAATCTGAAACAGGCTCCAGGCTCCGAGCTGTCAGCACAGAGCCCGATGCGGGGCTCGAACCCACGAACTATGAGATCATGACCTGAGCTGAATTTGGATGCTTAACTAACTGAGCCACCCACGCGCCCCTACTCTTTTTTTTTTTTTAATGTTTATTTTTGAGAGAGAGAGACCGGGACACAGAGTGCAAGCAGGAGAGGGGTAGAGAGAGAGGGAGACACAGAAACTGAAGCAGGTTCCAGGCTCCCAGCTGTCAGCACAGGGCCCAACATGGGCTATGAGATCAGGAACTATGAGATCATGACCTGAGCTGGAGTTGAACGCTTAACTGACTGAGCCCCCAGGCATCCCTGTGGCTACTCTTATACCTATTTTGTGCCTCTTTGATTACTGGAGTCTTCAAATGAGGTAGTACAAATGTTTTATTCTATTTGAAATTGTTCTGGCATTTTTGTTTTTTTGCATTTCCATGTCAATTTTGTAATGGAAATGTTACTATCCTGGAAAGAGGGTTTTGGTATCATCCTAGTCTTATGTTGAATTGTTGTGAATCCAGAAATTAGGACAGCCTGTGACCTTGTGTAAGGAAAAGTTTCACTGAATGGGACATTCAAATACATGTGGACTCGCTGTCCTGACCCTGATAGGCTGGGATAATGGTGAGGTCTCAGAGGAAGTGGGACAAATAAAGATAGAGAGCTTTCTCTGAGTATCAGAGGGAAGGATGTTTCATTTGCTTTGGAAATTACAAAATCATTTGCAAGGCCCACAAGTAGGTAAGTCCAGAGGAAGTTGTAGACTCGGAAGAAAAGATCGATGGAAATAGAGATTTGGGAGCAATCAACATAGAAATAATAACTGGAGAACACTGTGGGAGAGTGGAGAGCCAAAAAGCAAGGGCCAAGGATTAAGCAGAAAACAGCATTTACAATTACGATGTAGACGGAGGGAGCATGTTCATGGAAGACGATGACACGAGCCCTGCGAAGAGGGGGAAATAGCACAGTGTCATGGAAACCAAGGTCAGACAAGGCTTCCAGGAGGCAGAGTTTTAAGAAGTGTCAAATGAATAAGGACAGAAAAAGAGGATAAAGTGGGCTGACAGTTTTAGCAGGGGGGACTCTGGTGACATTTGAGGGAACAGTTTGATGGAAGTGAACATGATGAAGCCAGCCCGTGGGACCTTCGGGGGGTGGCAGAGGAAGTCTGTCTTGGTAACTGAAAACGAAGAGATGGAAGACAGTGGACTGGTCACCGTGGAGACCCACAGGACCAGCTGTGTGTTTTCTGCATAGGATGGGATTCCTGTTGATTGAAGAGGACTAGGGAATGGTTTCTCATCATTATATCAAATCCCTGTGTGCACCAGATTTTTAAATACCAACAAGCCAGCTTAGCCCGAAGCAACTAGCAGACTTTCTCCTCCTCCTCAACTCTGGTGGGTACATTCCCCCGTCCACACCTTGAAATGTTCTAACCCTCTCCTCTTGCACTGGAGGTGAAGCAATGCCTTACACAATTCTTTCTTCCCGACTTCACCTCTTAAAAGGGTGACTGGAGTCAGCAGAAGTGATTTCTTCAGTGCCAATTGAGTAAACAGCAGAGTGATCACGGTGGAAGCTCTGCTTTGAGGGTCCGATGACCTGTTTGCACCCCATTAGCTCTGAAAGGAGGTTTCTAGATTCAGAACTCAACTGAAGCACCACGTAAAAGTCCATGGTAACCCTGTCACCAAATCCAGTGACCACTTCTCAAAGGCCCTCTTTCTCGACCCTCCCGTTGTGCTGTCACATTGACACCAAAACACTCATCTCTGTAGTTTTCTGGACACTCACTCGGCTGGTACTCCACCTGGTTAAGTTTTTCTAGGCGGTGGATGTCGTTCCCAACTGGGACACAGAGCAGGGCTTCTCCTTGCTCTTTGCTTCCCCTGGTGTCAGAATGAGGTGTGTGAGGTAACGTTTATTCAGAAGTCTTCACCTTGCGCAGGCAATGGTTGGCTCCACGGTGATAGATGACACGTGGGTGAGCCCCAAGGTGGCTCTGGTAGTTCTCTCTCTTCATGTGCAAGGGCCCAAGCTTTCTGGTCATGGAGGCAGGAATTGGGCTCATTCCCTCAGGGCAGCTATCATCGCCCCTTCTTGTAAAGTCCAGTTGCTGATGGGAGTGTTCTCCTTGATGACTACCTTTATCATTTTCAGACACTGATCTAGCAGATGCAGAGAAAGAACTTCACTGAAGTGATGGAATTCATCTTCCTGGGATTCTCTATCTTTGGAAAGCACCAGATAACCCTCTTTGTGGTTTTCCTAGCCATCTACATTTTAACTCTTGCTGGTAACATCATCATTGTGACCATCATCCGTGTTGACCGTCATCTCCACACTCCCATGTACTTCTTCCTGAGCATCCTGGCGAGTTCCGAGACTGTGTACACACTGGCCATTGTCCCACGAATGCTTTCCAGTCTCATTCTTCATAACCAGCCCATCCCCTTGGCAAGCTGTGGGACGCAGATGTTCTTTTTTGTTACCTTGGCCACAAATAATTGCTTCTTGCTCACTGCAATGGGTTATGACCGCTATGTGGCTATCTGCAACCCCTTGAGGTACATGGTCATCATGAGTAAAGGGATGTGTGCCAGGCTGGTATGTGGGTCCTTTGGCATTGGTCTGGTAATGGCAGTTCTCCACGTGGGGGCCATGTTCCACTTGCCCTTCTGTGGCAGAGTGGTGGACCACTTCTTCTGTGACATTTACCCTGTCATGAAGCTATCTTGTGTCGATACCACTACCAATGAGATGATCAACTATGGTGTGAGTTCATTTGTGATCCTGGTCCCTGTGGGCCTGATCTTCATCTCCTACATCCTCATCATCTCCGCGATCCTCAAGATCCCCTCTGCACGGGGCCGGAAGAAGGCCTTTGCCACATGTGCCTCCCACCTCACGGTCGTCATCATCCACTATGGCTGTGCCTCTATCGCCTACCTCAAGCCCAAGTCAGAGAACTCAATAGAAAAAGACCTTCTCCTCTCGGTGACTTATATCATCATCACTCCTTTGTTGAACCCTGTTGTTTACAGTCTGAGGAACAAGGAGGTCAAGGACGCTCTACGCAGAGCTGTGGGCAAAAACATTTCTTAACAGATGGAATCATTTTGTCGGGAGACCTTTCACCCAGTGTAATGTGTGTTTGCTCACAAACACAAGTTCATCAAGTACAGTGCTTCCCAAGAAGAACGCCAAAGAGTAGAAATGCTCTTCTTTTTCATGCTTTAGGGACTAGGCGGAAAGCAGGGTTATGCTCCAGTGACTATTGTTCCAAAGACATAGGAATCCTTCCAAGCCACATTAGAACTACTTGTTTCTGTGACTCCGGATTTGGGTTTTGAAGCCTCCTCTGGCCCCCACTTTGCCTGGCTCCTCTCAGACCATCAAATCCTTGACCTCGTCTGCAGATGTGGAGAGGAGGCAATTGGAAGAGATCTGGACAGTGTCTTAAGGGGAAAAAACAAAAAACAAAAACAAACAAACAAACAAACAAAAAAACCCACAGACACAGCCGGACAATGGCTTTTATCCTCAGGAGTTAAATCACTCGCTCTGTGACAGTCATTTCAGAAAGGGTTTCCTCATTCTCACGGATTGAAAAATAAACAGCTTTTGCAAAATCCCGTCTTTGATTATCCAGCCACGTGAGCTCCCACGATAGTATTTATTTCTACATGTGTTCTTCCTCCTGTGCAATCAAGGCAAAAATTCTTGTTCCCTAGAAGCTAAGCAGGGAGAGAAGGTATTGGTGTCTTTTCTCTGTAAATTGCACTTTGATCCAGATGCATTTTTCAAAAAAAAAGTTTTCAGCCTATGGAAGCGTGTGGGGTTTTTCATTTCTACGTAGCAGCTGCAGTGGACTGGTAGTTATCAGGTGTTGGCTGTACTGATTCTAGAGCCTGAAGCAGATGCCATTAAACACCCTTCGGTCAGGAAACAGTGAAAACTTCGTCCTCGTCCTGTTTGTAGCAGAAGAGGCATAGCCATGCTACATGGTTTTATACCCTCAGTAAGGAAGGTTGTTGGACTATTGTTATAAACCTGCCCATCAATCTATCTCCACCCCGAGACTGAGCTGGAAGGTACTAGGAGACCAGATCTGGAAGCCTTTGTTTCCATACAATCCTGGTCCTTCCTCAGTGTTGCTCCATCCCCCAAGTCGGCTCCTGTCCCTTACTTTCTTTCCCACTTGAATTTTTTGGTTCTGTACAGTAGAAGTAGTACTGAGGCCTCTTGTAGGTGACATGTCATTTTCTCCTGCTCTATAGATCCTTCTGTGAGGAGGTCAATGGCAGGGGGTAGAGGGGTCTCTGTCCAGCGTCCCCTGCGGCAGACTGTCGCAGTCCACTGCTCTTAAGAGCGGATGTTGGCTGATTATGAGCACCCGCTGTCCCTCTAGAAGAGGTATCCCGGTCCTGGAAGGAGGGCTTGGAGGAGCCTCACAGGGCTTTTGAACTTCCTGAAATTATTAAATTGTGAGTAAAAAGGTAAATGTGCCTGTTCCTTCATATTCTTCAAGGATTTTCACTGGTGTAACTGTTTCTTCCCGGAAGTCCTAGCAGAGATGCGACAAGATCCAACTTCGCTCTTTTACAGATCCCTTGCTTCCACAGGTGCTGTAAACTCTCCCAAAGAAGCACTCTTTGATCCCATCCACATTTGCCTCTGTGGGTGCTGCTGCTCAGCCATGAAGTTGGGGGGAGAGGAGGAGAGGGTGGGCGCTGCTTAGCGGGGAGACTGAGGGGAGGGAGTGGAGGATGGAGCCCCCAGGGCACATCATCTACACTGAGTTTTCTTGCCTTCTCCCATCCCTCCCCCCCCATCCCTAAGTATTTGTACATAAGCCCTGCCACTCCTGTCTTGCCTCGTGGACAGGTGAGCACTTCTCTGGCATCACATGGGCTACATAATTTTCTTGGCTTCAGGTTCATGGGAGGAAGCTGCTCCCACCAGGGCTGCGCAGCACAAGGTATGAGAGAGGGCAGGGTTGTGTGGCTCCGGGGCCTCCCAGTAGGATGAATTGGGAACGGGGGCTCATGGTCCTGAAGTCTGTGATTGTAGTCCTTGGGAACCTTGTGAGTCTCCCCCACCCCCCAGACTGTCTCCATTGTCTTTATCATTGTAATTCTGCTCTCTCGTCTCCTCTTGCATATTGCAAATACTTTTCTTAGCACTTCTTTCGTTCAGGTCTTTTGTTCATCAGAAAAATACTCACGATCATGTGTTCAATCTGTGCATATTTTCCAAACACTATCAAGCAGTTAACCAGTTCCGGGTTCAAGATAGTGAGTACTGACACAGAGACTCTGTTTCCTGTTACTCAGAGTTCAGTGGAGAAGACAAGATAGGACCAAGGTCAAAAACTGGCTACGGGCAGGTGTGCAGGACTCTTGTGTGGGGCCAGGGGTGTTCTACAAAAGGAACTGATCAAATTTGTTTAGCAGGCTAGGAAAGAATTCATAGAGAGATGCTTAATTAACAATGCAGCATTGGGTCAGGTGAAGTCTGGAGGCAGTCGAGACACAGAGAGGAGCCTAAGCAGAGAAAAGCAGCCTGTAGAGGCTGGAAGTGTTGGGAAGGTGGGTATTTTATGCATCTCTTTATGCCTGCCACCGTGTCAGATACTAGCCTGGCAAATAGTGGGCGCTTAATATATCTTTGGATATATGAATGTGTGAATTAAGTGTGATGTCTTGTCCAGGGGTTTGCAGGGGTTTTGTTTGTTTGTTTGTTTTGTTTTGGGTAGATCTGGCTTAACCCCTCTGTATGCCTTGCAGACTTTCCATACCGAAAGTGAGCCAACAGAAAATAACAGTAAAGCATACTGGAAATTATTTTTCCCCATTGCAGGATTGCCTACCAGCAGTTGGTCTCACTTGCTCTGTGAAACATTGACATTCATATATTTTGCTAGTCACTTAAAATTGGACTAGAGAAAAATCTTCCCTTTGAAGGAAACTGGATTAACACCGAGTTAGTGTGTTATAGCCATAACCAAATCAATGACAAACTTAAAAACGCTTGTTTGACAGCTCGACCTATAAAGCCATAGGAAAGATTAGGAAACCGATCGTTATGAATCTTAAAACTTCTTAAATAAGATTCTTACATCGCTGAGTTTGTAACTTCTCTAGAGAAAAACTAGTTTCACCTGATTTCTGTCCACATCCCCTGCTTACACCGCGTGGTGGAGTTGAGGGGAAAATGGCTGGAGTTCTCCCAACAGGAAGTAGAACAAACATTCTCTTAGTACAAATGTTTCAGGAAGAAGAGAGAGGAGAGACCAGTCAGAAGGCAGGCACGGAATATACGGTGCACAGAGCTTAACTTTTATAAAGGTATATTTAAAAGGAGTAAGGCTCCAAATCGATTTTGTTACTCTTGCCGCGTGCACCCGTGTGAGTGCGTGTGCGAGGTCGTATGTGGATGTGCGTGCACGTGTGTGTTTTTTGTGGGGAGAGATCGCCTTTGAGAGCTTTAGATGTGATGAGTGCCATGGTTAAGCAGTAATGTCTTATTTATATTCTTTCACTGAATAACTATCCCTAGCACTTATGTAGCTCTTTACAGTTCACAGAGGTCTTTCACATTCATGACCTGGTTTGGTCCTCCCTGCACTCCTATTAGGTACGTAGTACTGCACCATTTCTCAGATAAATACAACGGGGGTAGATAAAGTGACTCTCCTGAGGTCGCCTCCATGGTTAGAGATGGGACTCACACCGAAATGAGCCCCACAGAGCTATTAATTCTGAATGTCATGCTCTATTATTCCACGTTTACATACACACTTTATTCTTACCAGGGGATAAGGCAGGAGGAGTAAATTTTGATTAAACGCTAAAGCTTCATTTCAATCAGTAGTGATAAGATCTTTCTGAAATGTCCCATTTCCTTCCCTGTCTTTGCAAAAAAAAACCATATTGAACATCAGGAATATATTTCCTGAAATGTTTACTGTGAGACACTTAAATTTATCTTGTGGTCCATTGATGTCTTCACTTGGAAAAGAGCTTATAACAGAGTGTTTGCTTCTGAATTAAATGATCCACATATTACAGTATTTTGAGTTTTGTATCAGCATTGCATGGTTTCTGAATTTGAAATGATTCCTTTTGTTACATCCACAAATATGCACGTCTACTCTGAGTATCAGGCACTAGGTTAGGCACAAGGGATGCAGGTATAAGACCTGAACCTTGCTCTTGAGTAGGTAATAATTTTCTGGCAACCCATTTCAATAAAGAGTGACTAGTGCTATACACGCAGTACCATGGGGCCACAAAGAAGAAAATGCCTGACCCAGTTGATGACCTTCACCCTTGCATGTACTGATAGGAGCAGGTCATGGTGAATGAGTTGGCTCAGTCCAAACAGTGTGCTCTAGGGACGCTTCCTGACATCGTGTCTACTCAGATGCAAGTGCATCAGGATTCATGGATCCAGAATTTCTATAGTGTATCATCCACCATATCTAGCATACAATTACAGGATGCTCAACATGGGAGCAAATAGAAAAATATGACGCATGGTCAAGAGAAGAGCATTCTATATGAATTTATATGAAGATGGCCGAAATCAGCAGTCAGTGACCTAAAAACAAGCAAGTATAAATATGTTTGAAGACTTGTGGGAAAATATGTTCATAATGAACAGACCTATGTGGGATGTCAAGAAATTGTAATGAGAGGGAAATTAAATGTATAGGAGTGAAAATTCTTTGAAATGAAATATTTACTAATCTGTATAACAGCAGATTGGAGATGGTAGAAGAGCCAATGAACTTGAAGATGGATCAATAGGGATTATTGAATACAAAGAAGACAATGAACAAAAATGAAGTCTCATTGATTCATGCAATAATATCAGCCTAATTTCCAGGTAATTGGAACCTCAAAAAGACCATAGAAAGTGTCAAACACTTGAAGACCCATTGGTCAGAGATTTCCCAAATTAGAAATACAAACTTCTGTGGATCCAAGAATCTCCATGAATCCCAAGCAGAGTAAATGAAAAGAATATCAAATCTATGTATTTCAGAGCCAAATTTTTAAGACGAAAGATAAAGGAAAGCTTTTGAAAGTTAACCGGATTAGAGGAACATTTTACATATCTGAGAATAACAATAACTTCACTTCTGATCAGAAACGATGGAGACCAGTAAATAATTAAATGACATTTTTAGCGTTAAGCCAGGATTCTGTATCCAGTTAAAAATATCATTCAAAAACAAAGGCGAAATGGATATTTTCAGATAAGTGAAGTTTCAGATGATTTATTTACTACCAGAATGCTAAGAGGAGTTCTTCAGTTTGAAGGGATAGGATACCAGATGCAAGATACAGATTTCCAAAGAGGAATGAAGATGACAAAGGAAATGGTCAATAGTGAGTAAATATAAAATGGCATCTTGTTCCTCGGTATGTATATATTTTTAAGGAATATATTTAAAGAAAACTATTATGAGGCCTATAATGTCTGCACATGTCATACAGAGGACAACTGTAGCTCAAAGAAAAGTCAATGTAAGTGTACACTTGAGATGCCTTTAACAAGAATTGATACAATTTTGACTCTAAGAAAGATTGTGCTTAATTAAGAATGCATGGGATAAAGGGCGCCTGGGTGGCTCAGTTGGTTAAACATCCGAGTTTGGCTCAGGTCATGATCTCATGGTTCATGAGTTCAACTCCTGCATTGGGCTCTGTGCTCACAGCTCAGAGCCTGGAGCCTGCTTCAGATTCTGTGTCTCCCTCTCCCTCTGCCCCTCCCCTGCTCACATTCTGTCTCTCTCAAAAATAAACATTAAATTTTTTTTAAAATTAGAAAATAATGTATGGGTTAAAAGAAAATGAAGCATAGCCAGGAAGGTGATAGAGAAAACAGAACACAACATACTTAAATACAGAAGAAGGAATAAAGGGAGGGACAGAGGAACAGACAACAAGTGGGCCAAATAAAAACATAGTGAAACAATAAACTTAAACACAGCAATATTAATAACTATATTCAACCTAAATAGACAAACCATCTCAATAAAAAGGCAGACATTGTCAGGGATGGATAAACACAAGGAAGATAACTCTACACTATTTATAAGAGATAATTTGAAATAAAAATACATAAATTGAAAGAAAAAGGGGTAAAGGTACACCATGCAAATTCTCATTATACTGGAGTGGTGATACCTTCCAGAACTTTCATTAGCATTTCTGGTAGTCTAGGGATTATTTCATTTTATCTAAAAGTGTCATTATTTCATTCTTATGTTGAAAGTAATAGCCAATAAAGTAGGCATCAGAAGAAGAAATATTACTGTAAAGGAGATTGCATTAAAATAAAGGGCATCTGTAAGGCCTTACAATCTTAAATATGCATGTTCTTCCTACCGGAGCTCCAAAATAAGTAAAAACTAAGTTAAATAGAGAAGTAGATCTATAGTACTGGTTGGAGATATCAATACTTCTCTCTCAGCAATTGAGTAGTTGGGAACTAAGAATAAAAAAAGGTGGTCCGGTTTCAGTCCACTGTATCTATTGATATTTTTAGAACATTCCAACTAATGGCAGAATACTTTCAAATGCATGTGGATCTGAGAGCACATAATGAAATATAAGACCAGATTCAGTACATTTTTAAGGATTAATAGCCTAACAAAGTGTGTTGTCTGTCCATAAAAGAATTCAATTGTAAGTAAAAAAACTATCTGGGAAAAAAAAAGCCTAAACATTTGGAAGTTTAACATTCTTTAACTGATGGGTTAAAGAATAATAGAAATTGGAAATTATTTAGAGATGTATAGACATTAAAACCCGTGAGGTCCACCAGTGCTTAGAAAGTTACAGATGGAATAGCGTAGAGAAGGAGTTGTGGTCTGTTCAGGAGACAGAAATCAGAGCAACTTGAACAAGGCAAGTTTAATATAAAGAATTGTCACAAGATTGTTCGGACAACATGGAGCCGCAAGTGCCAGGTGACTGTCTCCTCTTCTAATTATACAGAAGTCTTCTTCTTTCCCTGCATGAGGATGAAGACCGGTGGAGTTCAGGGATGCTGGGACAGGAAGAAGAATTCTGCAGGGGAGTTATTTAGATGTCATAGGAGAAAAAGAAGCCACTCCTACTTTCTTCTCTTCTGAACCTGTGAACTATGGCCACATAGTTGTCTGATTCAAAATGTATGCTACTTGCTTTAAAACCGAACCCTGTCATTTCAAGATATCTTTCATTTGGTGATGGACCAAGTCATTAGTAAGCTGTTCGTCTTTCCAGTGCAGCAGCTATTTGAGTGATGGAGTGTGTGTAAGACTAGTCAGTTTCGTGAACGTGAGTCCATTGCTGTACTTCCTTGACTGTGAAATGAGTTTCTTGATCAGCTGTAATCCTGGGGACTGCTGTAATGGTGGTTAAGGCATTCTGAGTGTCCACAGACGGTGTCCTGGTAGAAGCATTCTGGGCAGGGAAAGCAAAGCCATTCCCAGAGTATGTGCCTATCCCAGCAAAGACAAATTTCTGACCCTTCCATGGTGGAAGAGATCCAATATAACTAACCTGTCACTAGGCTGTTTGTTGTTTTTTTTTTAAAACAAGGAATGGTGCATGGAGGAGGGCACTTGTGGGGATGAGCACTGGGTGTTATATGGAAACCAACTTGACAATAAACTATTAAAAAAAAAAACAAGGAATGGTGCTACACTTACGGCTGATGATGGGTCTACTAGACGCTCATTAACGGTATTCGTCAGGTCAGCCTTGGTAAGGGGAAGTCCATATAATTGAGGCCATTCCTGATAATGTGGTCACTTTGTTCATGAAGCCTTTGAACAAATACTTAGGTATCTAGGAGAAGAGGCTGACTGACATCCATAGAGCGGCCTGTTTTGTCCACTTGACCACTGTAAGCCCTCATTTTGATTGGTGGGCCATGGTGAGATTTTGGCTCCCAGGATATTGGCATCAATTCAGGGTCCACATCAAGTAGTCCTTAAAATGGCCAGGTGTTTTCTGTTTCTTAGTGTGGTCAGTCTAGTATACGGGCACTTTCCACTTTGGGGGAAGGTTTGGTGGAAGATTTACAGTGTATGCTTATGTGAATGATGCACGATACTTCCTCAAGGAGATTTAGCCTCCCTTTTGATCAAGATGCTCTGGGTCTGTGGCTTGCTGTAGGTTTGGAAACTGGCGGAGAGACTAGACTGGTCAATCCCACTGTATTGACTCAAGTCAGGTGACAGTTTAGGTCTGACTGGCAGTGGGCTATTTGGTCCCGGGTCTCACCCTGTGGTTGTTTCCCCAATCCTTGGATGTAAAATGAGAGTCGACACACTTAGCAATTGGCAAAGTTTCTACAGAAACAATATCATATTACTGTGATAATTGTAGAGATTAGTGGCACTGTAAAAGGCTTGAAAGAAACAGGGATGGTAATACCCACCCCAGCTCTATTTAGTTCCTCCTGTTTGGCC
Organism: Crocuta crocuta; assembly: GCF_008692635.1. NCBI lineage: Eukaryota > Metazoa > Chordata > Mammalia > Carnivora > Hyaenidae > Crocuta > Crocuta crocuta. Next base: position 5,433,854 of record NW_027529438.1, read on the forward strand.
TATGAAAAAGTCAGACGTATGTTAGAGAATGACTGTGGGCTGTTGTAAACCTAATCACCTGTGACATCAATTGCAATTCTCGCTCCCAGATGTCGTATCATTGCTGGACAAATTGACACGTCATTTGGTATGTAACTATTGACCTGGATAAAGTATTTTTTTTCCCACTAGAAACATGCAAACTACCAAAACTGAAACAGGAAGAAATAGAAATTTGAACAGACCCGTAACCAGCAAAGAAATTGAATCAGTCATCAAAAATCTCCCAATAAAAGTCAAGGGCCAGATGACTTCCCAGGAGAATCTTCTTTAAATCAACATTTAAAGAAGAGCCAATACCTATTCTTAAATTGTTTCAAAAATAAAATGGAAGGAAAACTCCCAAACTCCTTCTACAAGGCCAGCATTGCCTTGATTCTAAAGCCAGACAAAACCCCACTAACAAAGGAGAATTAGAGGCCAATATCCTTGATGAACATGGATGGAAAATTCTCAGCAAGATACTAGCAGATCACATCCAATAGTACATTGAAAGAATCCTTCACCATGATCAAGTGGGAATTATTCCTGGGCAGCAAGGGTGGTTTAATATTGACAGATCAATCAACATAAAACACCACACAAATAAAAGAAAATATGAGAGCCATATGATCCTGTCAATAGATGCAAAAAAGCATTTGACAAAATACAGCCCATTCTTGATAAAAACCCTCACCAAAGTACGGATAGATGGAAAATATCTTCACATCATAAAGGCCCACAGATAATATAATCACTAATGTGGAAAAACTGAGAGCTGTTCCTCTGTGGTCAGGAAAAGACAGAATGTCCATTCTCCCCGTTGTTATTTAACATAGTACTGGAAGTCCTAACCTCAGCAATCAGACAACAACAACAACAAAATAAAAGGCATCCACATCAGCCAGGAAGAAGTCAAACTTTTACTATTTGCAGAAGATGAAGTACATTTTATGTAGAAAACCCAAAAGGCTCCACCAAAAAATTGCTGGAACTGATACAAACTCAGCAGTCAGTGTATAAAATCAATGTACAGGAATCAGTTGCATACCTATACCCCAGTAATGAAGAAGCAGAAAGTGAAATCAAGGACTGGATCTCATTAACAATTGCACCAAAACCCATAAGCTACCAAGGAATAAACCTGATTGAAGAGGGCACAAAGAAATGGAAAAACATTCCGTGCTCATGGATTAAAAGAACAAACCTTGTTAACATGCCTATACTACCTAAAGCAGTCTACACATTTAACGTGATCCCTATCAAAGTACCACCAGCATATTTAACAGCTAGAAGAAACAGTTATGAAATTTGTATGGAACCACAAAAGACCCCAAATTGCCAAAGCAGTCTTGAAAAAGAAGAAGCTGGAGGCATCATGATTCTGGACTTCAAGCTGTATTACAAAGCTGTAGTCATCAAGACAATGTGCTGGCCCAAAAATAGACACATAGATCAGTAGAATAGAAAACAAAACCTAGAAATGGATGCACAACTATGTGGTTAACTAATCTTCAACAAAGGAAAGAATATCCAATAATAAAAAAAGATGGTTTCTTCAACAAATGGTGTTGGGAAAATTGGACTGCATCATGCAGAAGAATAAAACTGGATTACTTTCTTACACCAGACACAAAAATAAATTCAAAATGGATGAAAGACATAAATGTGAGACAGGAAACCATCAAAAGCCTAGAGGAGAACACAGGCGGCAACTTCTTTGACGTTGGCCAGAGCAACTTCTTACTAGACATGTCACAGAGGGATGGAAACAAAAGGAAACATAAGCTGTTAGGACTTTATCAAGATAAAAAGCTTAAGTACAGGGGGACCTGCGTGGCTTAGCTGAGCATCCAGCTCTTGGTTTCAGCTCAGGTCATGATCTCACAGTTCAAGCTGCGTGTTGGGCTCTATGCTGACAGTGTGGAGCCTGCTTGAGATTCTCCCTCTCTGCACCTCCCCTACTCGCAGTCTCTCTGTCTCAAAATAAGTAAACATAAAAAAAAAAAAGTTCTGTACAGCAAAGGAAACAACAAAACTAAAAGGCAACCTATGGAATGGGAGAAGATATTTGCAAATGACATATCTGATAAACGGTTAGTATCTAAAATCTATAAAGAACTTATCAAACTCAACACCCCCAAAAACAATCCAGTGAAGAAATGGGCAGAAGACATGAATAGACACAATTCCAAAGAAGACATCCAGATGGCCAAGAAACATGTGAAAAGATACTCAACATCACTCATCAGGGAAGTACAAATCAAAGCCACAATGAGAAACCACCTCACACCTGTCAGAATGGCTAAAATTCACAGCACAAGAAATAACAGGTATTCATGAGGTGTGGAGAAAGGGGTGCCCTCTTGGACTATTAAACAGAACTACCATACTACTCAGCAATTGCACTATGAGGTATTTACCCAAAGGATAGAAAAATACAGATTCAGAGGGGCACATGCACCCAGATGTTTATAGCAGCATTATTGACAATAGCCAAATTATGGAAAGAGCCCAAATGCCTGTCAATAGATGAATGGTTTAAGATGTGGTGTGTGTGTGTGTGTGTGTGTGTGTGTGTGTGTGTGTGTGTAACCAAATATTACAGTTATCAGAGAATGGAATCTTGCCATGTGCAGCAATGTGGTTGGAGCTGGAGTTTATTATGCTAAGCGAAATAAGTCAATCAGAGAAAAACAAAGACAATATGATTTCACTCATATGTGGGATTTAAGAACCAAAACAAATGAACATAGGGGAAGGGAAACAAAAGGAAGCTAGCTGCAAGAGACTCTTAACAATAGAGAAGGGGGTGGGTGATGGGCATAAGGGAAGCCACTTATGTTGAGCACTGGTGTCTGTGTAAGTGACAAATTTAGACTAAATTCTACTCTTTTTAAAAAATTTTTAATGTTTTTTTTTAGTTTTGTTTCTTTTTTTGAGAGAGAGACAGTGTGAGCAGGGGAGGGTCATAGAAAGGGAGACACAGAATCTGAAGCAAGCTTCAGGCTCTGAGCTGGCTGTCAGCACAGAGCCCAACGCAGGGCTCGAACACACAAACTGTGAGATCATGACCTGAGCTGAAGTTGGACATTTAACTGACTGAGCCACCCAGGCGCCCCTAAATTCTACTCTTGAAGCCAGTATTATACAGTATGTTAACTAACTAGAATTTAATAAACATTGAAAAAAAGCATATATACAAAAGTGTTTTTTTCTCCATACCAATTTTAAAGATACCCAGAAGCAGTTGCTTTTGTTTGGGAGGGCCAACAGTGTATTTTCGTAGTCTTGCTATAAGGCCGTGACTGTCCTGCTCCCTGTCGTCATATAGACCACAGAAATCTTGCTTGTTATGACATTTCATAAAACCTCACACTTATCAACTATATTGATGAGATTGTCCAAATTGGATCTGTTGAACAGGAAGTAGCAATTACTATAGGTGTTTATTAAGACATGAGTAAGAGGGCAAGTTCAAATACTCGATCAGTCAGGGTCTAATTAAAAAGAAATGTCACACTGGGCCACCTGGGTGGCTTAGCCTGTTAAGCATCTGACTCTTGATATCAGCTCAGGTCGTGAGCTTATGGTCATGAGATCCAGCCCTGCATTGGGCTCTGAGCACAGAGCCTGCTTGCAATCTCTCTCCCCCCGCCCCTCCCCTACTTGTGCTCGCTCTTCCAAAATAAATAAGCATTAAAAAAAAAAAGTGTCACACAGTAATCTGAATTGGGCGTTTAATATAAAGAATTATTAACTTCAAGGAACTGGAGCAATGAGACATCGATAGCCATTAGTGAAGATCATCGTAAAGAATCCAGGATAGCAGAAAAAAGGAACTGCCACTCTCCCCAGGGCTGAGATGGGTGGTGTGGGAAGACAAATATTCTTGGGAATGTTTAGTGTTCCTGAGCCATGGGAATGCGTTTGCTTTCATTTCCGAGAGAGAGAGAGAGAGAGAGAGAGAGAGAGAGAGAGAGGTTTTACTTTCTATGTACAGTGAGGATTAGATCTGCAGGCTGTTTGTTTCTTTAATGGTGGAGCTAATTGCTTGCATATGATAAAGCTGCTCTCTCTTCCCTAAAGCCAACAGTTACAGTTTTTGGTTAGGCACCTGAGTTAGAGTATTATCTCCCTGCCTGTTTACCTTTCTAAAGGGGTGGAGCCTGGAGCCCTGTAGAAATTTCTAAGTTGTCAAAGTCACAGATACTGGGTTTATCTTTCTCCTGGAGAGATTTGCATAACAGAGGATTAAAGATTCTTTGCATCCTGTCTCCAAGGAGACTCTCAGAGGAGGAAGAATAGTCTTCCCTACCCCCGCTCCCACCCCGTTATGAATGGAGGACATTCCTATTCGTCCACCTCTTGAATCCAGAGGAAGTGTGCTGCTTATGTAGAATATGTTTTCATGTGGGTCTTATCACTCTACAGGATTGCAAATGTGGGGAGACTAATGTTCCAGTGTCATAGTGACTGTTGATTGTGCAGTGAGCATAAGAAATCTGCTGTGATTCAGAAACCTCATGTGTGCATTCAGGAAAATGTAATAAAGATGAATATTAAAAACCCAGCAAACATCCAAGGAGGAGGCAGTTCTTCCTGCATGAAGGTTAAGACCCAGACCTTACCAGAAAGGGCACACAGCATGGACTTTGAGTCATTTTGGAATTAGCCCGAGATTTGTCCTACGGTGTGCTCAGGAAAGCTGTTGCAGGGATGGGGAGTTGCTGGCAGCAGCCCATGATGCCAAAGAGGCAGGTTGAGGGTAACAGCTTACTTCTGGGTGCTGTCGATGTGCCATGAGTACAGGAGCCGGGCGCTGGAGGAGCCACCGATGTGAAGGAACTTGCCACGCGGAGCACAGTGGAACCAGGGAGAGAAGTCCCTCCCTCCCGCCCTAGGTCTGCAGCACCCTGTCCCGAGAAGGCTCAACTTGCCAGTTGTCAAGGGCCCAGCTCAGTTTCCACAGAGCAAGCGATGAAGGGAAGTTTGAAATCGAAGGGCAGTCGATCCACAAATGGCACACAGAGGTTGTAAAGTCAGTGAGATATTGCTGCCTGCAGTCAAGAGGGAGGAACTCCTACCTGATTAATCCTTGCAGCATAGAAAATTATAAAGTAGAAAGATACACTAATCTCTTCTCAGGGTTTGGACAACGGCCAGTACAAGGTAAATACGAAAGTTAAGCTCTGTAGTTGCTCTGGCCTTTTGCCTAAAGGTACTTTGTGAAAGGTAGCAGAGGGGAATGGACTCTAAGCAGAAGACAGGGCCTTCCTGAGCTGAGGAGATAAATACTGAAATTGAGAGCTGATGGTGCAGTGGAGAATTGTGGGGCGTGGTGTGGGAGAAGAGGAAGCCACACAAAACAGGAGCCCCAGAAAAGACCCTGAAGCATCTCTGGGTCTTTGGCAGAATACCATGCTACACACATGTGGGGCCCGTATCTGTAGGGCTGGTGTAGAAGGACTGTGGGGAGATGGGAGGTAAATGGACTGTGACGTTTGCACTTGGCTGTGAGACCTTGGTGTCTGCCTGAGAAGCTTAGCACCCTGGGCCCTCAGCTGAGAATCTGGTAGGATTATATCTCGGGGAAAAGGGCTACTCTAACCCTGAACTGAAGATGAAGGATACTTGCCTTCCAGAGCTCATTAGGGTGCACAAGTAACCTATTTATGTAACAGAAAAATACTCAGTGCTCTTTAAAGGTAAACAAGAAAAAATGTAGCATTCTACCCGTAAAATTCAAAATCTCTAGCATTCACTGAAACCCTACTAGAAACCTGAAGTGGAAAAATGTCACTTGCAGTCAAAAAAAGAATCAAAAGATATGAAAAATAAGATGGAATGAGAAGACAAGGATGTTGCAGCAATCACAGATGCTGTGGGTATGTCCAAGGATTCAAAGACCACTAGGAGGTAACGAGAGGAATGGAGGGGGGAAGAGGAACAGATGTACCTTCTAGATGTAAAAGAGATACATTATCTGCAATGAATGTCACCGGTAAGGTTAATAGATGGGGAACTGTGGAAGCAAAGATCCCTGAACATGAAGAAAAAGCAATAGAAATGACTTAAGAGAGAGCTACAAATAAAAGATTGGAAACAGGGCTTCAGTTACCTGTAGAAAAAGTGCAGCACCCAATGTAAACACTGCTAGAATCCCAGAAGGAAGGGTGCCTGGGTGGCTTAGTTGGTGAAGTGTCCTACTCTTGATCTCCGCTCAGGTCATGGTCTCACGGTTTCTGGGTTTGAACCCCGGGTCTGGCTCTGCACTTATGGTGCAGAGCCTGCTTGTGATTCTCTCTCTCTCTGTTTCTCTCAAACATTTAAAACAAAAGTCCCAGAAGGAAAGAATAAACAAGTGAGGACCACAGTAAAAATATTTGGATAAGTAACAACAATATCACTTTTAATTTAAAAAATGAAAATTACAGGGGCGTCTGGGTGGCTGAGTCGGTTGGGCATCCAACTTCAGCTCAGATCATCGTCTCTCGGTCTGTGAGTTTGAGCCCCGCGTCAGGCTCTGTGCTGACAGCTCAGAGCCTGGAGCCTGCTTCGGATTCTGTGTCTCCCTCTCTCTCTGCCCCTCCCCTGCTCATGCCTCTTTCTCTCTTTTCCTCAAAAGTAAATAAACATTTTAAAAAAATCCAAAAACGAACATCACAAACCCACATCACAAGAAGTTCCAGGAAATAGGAGTAAGGAACACACTTACACCCACCCCCACCAACCCCAGGACATATCCAGATCACATCACTGAAACCAGTGACGAAGAAAACATTAGAAGAGAGAAAAAGAGAAATTATGTGTGTGAGAATGTAGGGAAAAAATCGGATTTCTCCTTAAAAACAGTGCAAGTCAGAAGACAATGGAACAAGATCTTTGAAGTGCTAAATGACAACGTCTGTAAGCTTGATTTTATATTCACAGAAAATAGGACCAAAAAATGAGGCTGAATAATTTTTCAGACAAATCGAAGTTAAGAATTTATTACCAACAGACCTGCATCACAAGAAATGTTGCATTCCTTAGGCAGAAGGAAAATTCTCCCAAATGGAAATGTGGATGTACACAAAAAATGAAGAAAAGTCGGAAGTAGTAAATTTGTAAATACAATGCATACTTTATTATTTTAAATGTTCTTTAGAAAACATAGGAGATGGGAGGGGGAGATGGAAGGGGACCTGAAAGCTTAGGTTGTGTGTGAGCTGGTCTGATGGTTATGCAAGTGTACAGACAGGATGCATAGTATCAACTCAGAGCCATCACTACAAAGGGAAACAAAGTAGTAGAGCTAATAAGCCGATATTGGCAATAAGACGGGATCTTAAAACATACTTGATTAATTCAAATAAGTCAGAATAAGGGGAAACAGTGGAAGGAGGAGGAGATGGGTCAAATATAACAAATCATAAAACGGCAGTCCAAGTGCATGATAATCACATCAAGTCTGATTGATGTGGGAACACTCCCAATTACAATGGAGAGTTTATCAGGAGAAAAAAGACTTAACTATGTGCTTTCTATATGAAGTACACTTCAAATATAAAGAAGTATTAAAATGATGGAATATTATATACCATTCAAACACTAAACATAAGATATGATATTCATTACCAGACACAGGAGGGATATTTTACAATAACGGGGCAATCCGTCAGGAAGATGTAACAGCCTTACATGTGTACATATCTAATAGAGCTTCAAAACCCGTGGTAGAAAAACTGACAGAACTGACAGTAGAATAGATCCACAATTATCCTTAGAGAGTTCAACAATTCTCCCTCAATAATCATTAACGAGTAGGCACAAAAATTAGTAAAACATATATATATATACACACACATACACATATGTATATGTACATACATATACATATATATACACATGTATATATATACACACACACGCAGACATATATGCAAGACTACAATTTGAACCAATTTGACCTTAATTGCTACTTATAGAACACTTCATCTGGGAACCGAATACATATTCAAGTTCCTGAAACATTCACCAAGGCAGAACATTTTCTGGGCTTTAAAACAAGTCTTAAATTTAAAAGAATTAAAATCATAGTTTCTTCTATGACCGTAATGGAATATACATTAGACATAAACACCAGAAGTGTGTATGAAAATATATATAAAATGCATATCACAAAATCCACAAAGCAAACAACACACTTTTGAATATTTCATAGGTCAGAGAAGAAATCGTAGGGATAATTGGGGCATATTTTGAACTGAATGGTGATGAAAACACAAGATATGAAAACTTGTGTGATAGAGCTAAAGCAGTTGTTAGAATTTTATAGCATTGAATGCTTCTGTTGGTGAGGAAAAGTCCAAATTCCGTGATCTAAGCTTCCGCTTCAGGAAGATAAAAAGGAAATGAAAGCCAAATAGAATAAAAGAAAATAAGATGAAATAGGAAACCAAGTCAACAAGACCAAAAGCTTTAAAAAAACTACCGATGAACTGTTAGTCAGACTAAGAAAGAAAGAATAAAGTGGTAACATCACTAAAGAATGCATTAATAAGATTAAGGGAGGAATGTTATGAGAAACTGTGTCAACCAATCTAACCACGTACATGAAGTTGATTAAAGAAAAGAAAAAAAAAACCTTTGGATGTCAGATGACCAGATTTGGCCCAAGAAAAAAATGGAATATCTGAATGGCCCTATCTCCATGAACATTAAATTTCCCCCCAAAGAATACTGCAGGGCTCTCAGCGGCATCATTGGTGAATTCTATCAGACAGTTAAGAAATAAGTGTACAAATTCTTCACAAACTTATAGCCTAGAGAGATGAATAATTTCCCCTTTGAGTCCAGCTTTAGTCAAATCCAAAATCAGACAAAGTCTTTCTGTGTAACACACAAAAGAGAAAAATCAAACGAGCCCTCAGAAACAAACATACAAAACTCACACAAAATGGACCCTGTGCAATGAAATTTACCATGTATGCCAAATGTGTAATAAAGGAGAAAAGTCCTGTGATTGGCTCAGTTGATTCAGGAGAAGGACATTTAGTCCCTGCTCACAAAACAAAACAAAACAAAACAACCAACCAAACAAACAAACAAAAAAACGCAACAACTTGGCAATAGAGCATAAAAGGGAGTTTCTTTCAACTGACAAGGTATCTCTGTAATTAATGGTGAAACCTTGAATGTTTTGTCTCTGAGAACAAGGGAAAGGCAAAGGTACCTTCTTTTGTCACTTCTGGTCAACATTGTCCTGCCATTTCTAACCAGGGCAAGAAGGAAGAGACATTAAGGGCATTGAGATGGTAAAGGAATACACGTACCCTGTGTTTATTCAGGTATGATCTGCTTTGTGTGTGGACAAAAGTCTGAGAAATCAATAGGAAATGGACTAGAATTAATAATTTGAGCCAGTTTTCAGAATGTAAGACCATTATGTACAAACTTATCATATTCAGACATTAGCAAACAATTAGAAATGGAAATGATTTATAATTTTTGTCCAAGTAATAAAATAACTTCTACAAGTACATGAAGACCTCTGCGCAGAAAACCATAAAATATTGCCGAAAGGAATTGAAGGCATAAATAGGATACGTGCAATGCACACGCCGTGGAGAATAATTGTCAATTCTCCCTAAGTTAGTGTATAAATTTAAATAATCTCCACCAAAACTTCAGCAGGCTTTTAAAAATAGAAATTGACAAGTCAATTTAAAATTTATATGTAAATGCAAAAGGCTTAGAACTAGCAAAACCGTATTTTAGAAGGAGACGATCAAGGTTTACCCTAAATCTACATTAACCTAGATACCACGGCTCCACGAGAATGACATACATGTAAATCAGAACAGAGACTACAGAAATAGATCCTATGCACACACAGGAAAATAAAGGCTAATGTTTTTTAGTCTAAAAATACTTCCGAAAGTTTTTGAGTTATTTGTCTAAATTTATGCTTGAGTTGTAAGAGTTCTCTATATATTCTGGATACTAGACCTTTACATGATTCGGGAACACTTTTTCCATTCTGTGGGTTGTATTTTCTTTATTAGGACTTTATTTTTAGAATGGTTTTAGGTTTGCAGCAACATTAAGGAGGAGGTACCAAAATCTCCCATATATCCCCTGCCCCTACACATGGCCTCCCCCATTACCAACCTCTCTCAAGAGAGTATACACTTTTGTAGTTGATGAACCTATATTGACCATCTGGGCCTAGGGCTTTCTGTTTAGAAGGGTATCAATGATTGATTCGATTACTTTTTTATTTTTTACTTTATTTTTTATTTAAATCCAAGTTAACATATAGTGTAATAATGGTTATGGGAGTAGAATTTAGTGATTCATCACTTACATGTAACACCCAGTGCTCATCCCAACAAGTGCTTCTTCATGCCCATTGCCCATCCAGCCCAGCGTTCCCACTCCCCTCCAGCAACCCTCAGTTTGTTCTCTGCATTTAAGACACTCTCATGATTTGCCTCCTTCTCTGTTTTTATCTTATTTTTCCTTCCTTCCCCCATGTTCATCTGTTTTGTTTCTTAAATTCCACATGAGTGAAATTGTATGATATTTATCTTTCTCTGACCTATTTCGCTTAGGATAATACATTCTAGTTCCATCCACGTTGTTGCAAATAGCAAGATTTCATTCTTTTTGATTTCCAAGTAACAGATTTGATTACTTTTCTATTCAGCTTATCTATTTCATCCTGTGTGAATTTTGGCAACTCTGTTTTCCAAGAATTTGGTCTATTTGATTGATGTTATCAAATTTGTGGGCATAGAGTTCATAGTATTTCTTTATTGTCCTTTCAGTGTTCATGGCATCTGATATTAGTAACGTCTTTCTCTTGGTTCACCTAGCTATAGAGCTTTACTGATTTTATTGATCTTTGCAAAGAACTGCTTTTTATTTCATTGATCATCTTTATTGATTAACTGTTTTCAATTTCATTGGTTTCTGCTCTAATGTTTTTTCTTCTGCTTACTTGGATTTCTTGGCTCCTTTTCTCGTTTCTTTAGGCAGAAAATTAGATTACTGTTTCTGTATCTTTTTTCTTTTCTAATGTATGTATTCAATACTATAATTTTCCTTCTAAGCACTGCTTTTACTAAATCCCACAAATCCTGGTTAGCTCCTGTTTTTGTTTTCATTGAGTTAATAATTTTTAAAAAATTTCTCTTGAGAATTCTTCTTTAATCTGTGTGGATTTATAAGCTTGTTGCTTAATCTCCATGTGTTTGGGCATTTTCCAGTTATCATCCTGTTACTGATTTGTTGTTTAATTCCATTGTGATCTGAGAGCAAATGTATGATATTAATTTATTTGTTTATTTCTCTTTTATAGTTTAATGTCAAGTTGGTTTCCATATAACACCTAATGCTCATCCCAACAAGTGCCCTCCTCCATGCCCATCATCCCCTTTCCCCTCTCCCCTCCATCAACCCTCAGTTTGTTCTCAGTATAAGAATCTCTCCTGGTTTGCCTCCCTCCCTCTCCCCAACTATTTTCTCCCCTTCCCTTTCCCCATGGTCCTCCGTTAAGTTCCTCCTGATTCACCTATACGTGCAAACATATGGTATCTGTCCTTCTCTGCCTGACTTATTTCTCTCAGCATAACACCCTCGAGTTCCATCCACATTGCTACACATGGCCAGAGTTCATTCTTTCTCATTGCCATGTAGTATTCCATCGTATAGATAAACCACGTCTTCTTGATCCATTCATCAGTTGATGGACACTTAGGCTCTTTCCATGATTTGGCTATTGTTGAATATGCTGCTATGAACATTGGGGTACATGTGCCCTTATGGATCAGCACTCCTGTATCCCTTGGGCAAATTCTTAGCTGTGCTAAATTTCAGTTTTATGGCCCAGAACATTCTGTCTTGGTGAATGCTCCATGTGAGCCTGAGAAGAATGTGGAGTCTGCTGTTGGTTGGATGATAGATCAAGTTATATTAGAACCATTTGATGAAAAGACTACTCTCTTTCCATTGAATTGTCTTAGCGCCCTTGTTGTGAATTTGTTGCCCAAAATGTATGTAGGTTTACTTTTAAACCCTCAATTCTACTCCACTGATCTATGCATGTGCCTTTATTCCAGTAGTGCGTAGTCTTAGTTATTCTAGTTTCATAGTAAGTTATTGAAATTGGGAAATGTGTGTGTGTGTGTTGTGTATGTGTGTGTTGTGTATGTGTTGGAATATTACTAAGTCATCAAAAACAATGAAATCTTGCCATTTGCAATGACGTGGACAGAGATAGAGTACATTATGCTAAGTGACATAAGTCCATCAAAGAAAGACAAATATCATGTAGTTTCACTCATATGTGGAATTTAAGAAACAAAACAGATGAACATAGGGGAAAAGGGGAAATAAGAGCGTGAAATCACAAGAGACTCTTACTGATAGAGAACAAAGTGAGGGTTAATGGAGAGAGGTGGGTGGGAGATGGGCTAGATGGGTGATGGGCACTTACGATGGCACATGTTGTGATGAGCCCCGGGTGTTGTATGTAAGTGATGAATCACTGAATTCTCCTGAAACTGGTGTTGTGATGTATATTAACTAAAATTTAAATTAAAAAAATATAATTGAGAACAAAACACGTTGTCAACATGGATAAAAAAGCAGGACCTGTTACATGTTTACATTTGATGCATATTAAATATAAATGTCAGCCATGTTAAAAGTAAACTAAAGGAGAACACATGCCATACAATACTAGGCAAGATAGGCCTCAGAAGATAAATGCTATCAGGATAAGGAATATTACCATCAATACAGGGACCATTCAAAATGATAATAAAAGGGTCAATTTCCCAAGAAGACCTAAGTCTTAAATGTCTATGCCCTAAATATCGGTGTTCAAAACAAAGGAAACAAACTGATAGAACTGAAAGAAAAAATAGATGAATCTGCTTGGTTGGCATCTCAATAATTGATGTAACAGATATAATATCAGTACACATATAGAAGAAAAAGAAGATCTAGAGGCGCCTGGGTGGCTCAGTCGGTTAAGCATCCGACTTTGGCTCAGGTCATGATATCACGGTTTGTGGGTTCGAGCCCCGCGTCGGGCTCTATGCTGACAGCTCAGAGCCTGGAGCCTGCTTCGGATTCTGTGTCTCCCTCTCTCTCTGACCCTCCCCTGCTCACTCTCTCTCTCTCTCTCTCAGAAATAAATGGAAAAAAACATTTAAAACTTTAAAAAAATATTTATAAAAAAGATTTAGAAGAATATAGATGAAAAAGAAAAACACTGAAGAATAAAGACCTGCAGTTTCAACTAATTTGACTTAATTTCTTTTTATTGGGCATTTCTTCTAAAAACAATACACATTCATTTTGGGTGTTTATAGGATGTTCACCAGGACAGATCATTTACTCGGATTTAGAGCAAATCTGACTACATTTTAAAAGGATTAAGATTGGGGCGCCTGGGTGGCTTAGTCGGTTAAGCGTCCGACTTTCGCTTAGGTCATGATCTTGCGGTTCGTGGGTTCGAGCCCGGCGTTGGGCTCTGTGCTGACTGCCAGCTCAGAGCCTGGAGCCTGTTTCAGTCTGTGACTCCCTCTCTCTCTGACCCTCCCCTGCTCGCGCTCTCTCTCTCTCTCTGTCTCTCTCCTAGAAATAAATAAAATAAAAAAAAAATAAAAGGATTAAGATGACACAGAGAACCCTCTAGTACCATAATGGAATTAAATTAGAAATTAGTAACAGAAATCTATGTAGAAAATGCCTGAATATTTGGAAATTAAGCACCGCACTCCTAAATAATCCATAAATTGATGGAGAAATCACAAGGAAAATTGGGACACATTTTGAATTGAATGAAAATGAGAACAAAACCCATAACATTTGTGTGTGATGCAGCTAAAGCAATCTTTTGGGGAGAATCATAGCATTACATTTTCAAGAAGAATGGGCTAAAGTCTGTCATCTATCCATCTTAAAACCCAGAGGACAATTAAACCCAGTGTAAGCAGATCCAACCAAGTTGTTCTGTGCATCCGTAGTTCATTTTTTTGTATCACCGAGTATTCCATGATGGGAATGTGTGTGGTTTTTTTTTTCCCTTCGCCTATTTTCAATTGGATTGTTTTTCTTACTGTTGAATTTTGAGTTTTAACATTTCTTAGGAATCCACTGCCATTATCTTCCAAGTCACCAAAATTAGATCGTCATCGACAGGTGGATGGAACTCTGATGTGGTAGAAAGAGGAAGAAGCGACAGTCTCTAAGAACCATTGCGAATAGAGTCCTGTGATTACAGTCATGACCCTCTGTTCCTTTAATTTTTAAATGTCAAAGCTTTTATTAGAAAAGAAGCAGAATGTGGCTGCACTTGGCAAATAGGTTTTCTAAGAAATTTGTTGAGTATCTACCATATGCATGTTTGTACTAGGTGCCAATAAGTCTTTATTGACTTATTACTAGCAAAACTTTAAGCTTGAGCTGAAATGTATTAAAATCTTAAGGTGATAGGGAATACTACTTGCAGAACTAGCAAGTTGAGTGCATTTTTTCTCTGACATGCTGACTCCACAGTCTCATTTATGGACCATCAGCAGTTTCCACGTCCTCCTCAGACTATACACCGTGAGGCAGAAATTATTTGTAGGGCTGTTTGTTCTTGGCTCTAGGTCTGAAGCAGCAGTAGGGTATGTTTTCTCCAAAGAAGATGAGGCCAGAGAGGGAGGGCTAAAGTATGGGGGTTGGTGTTCCAAGTGGAAAGACTCGTTAAATCTTGCCAAAAGGTAGTTTGATACAATCTGAGTGTGAGGGTGCTGAGTGAGATTGGGAGTTTAAATGAGTACAGGAAAGACTGGGAGACCTGTCCATGGACGGTGCTGTGGGGGCTGCAATACAAGCAAGAAATGAACCAAAGTATGACGTCCCACACACCAAGGACAGAGCTCTCCCTGTCTCTCCCTGGGACCAGTGACCTGGGAACAAGAGACATTAGCCATTTCTTTTTTTTTTTTTAATTTTTTCAATGTTTGTTTATTTTTGAGAGACAGAGGCAGAGCATGAGCGAGGGAGGAACAGAGAGGGAGACACAGAATCTGAAGCAGGCTCCAGGCCCTGAGCTGTCATCCCAGAGCCCGATGTGGGGCTTGAACCCATGAACCATGAGATTGTGGCCAGAGCCAAAGTGGGACTCTCAACCAACTGAGCCCCCCAGGTGTCCCTGGACGTTAGCTATTTCTACTCTGGGCATCCAGTGTATCCCAAGCCCTCAGCACTGCAGTTTATATTGTGGACGAATCAGAATTCACAGCCAGTGATGCCCAGGGAACCTGGCAAAGAGCTAAAAGGCTCTGAATCCAATGTTTCAGCTCTTAGTAAAAGAGGGAGAGGTTCTTGCATGTCTTGCATGCAGTAAAGACTGTAATGAGAAGGGACTGAGGGCAATGAGGGGCATGGCAGGGATTTTAAAAGGAATTTGTTAACTTAGCATGGCAGGGGAATTGTAAGCTTCTGGAAATGTGTGTTTCTTTGTACCCACCTCTCCCTAGCAGTGCTTAGATATGCAGTGAGTACTCAGCATCCGGAAGGGAGGGAGGGAGGGACGGAGGGCATTGTTCTGGAGAATGACTGCTTTAAGCAGGATAAGAGAAGTAAACATCCATGCACTAGAAGTCTGGTCCACAGACCACAGTTCAGGAAGAACTTCCCATGGCTAAGGAGAACCTGGCAGTGACCGTGGTAAGGTTGGACAGAGCTGTCCTTTAGGGTCAAATAAGGACGGGCTCATGGGACACTGAGCGGTTAGCTGCATCCATCCCTTCTGTATTGTGGCAACTTCTGGACTTAAATGCCTTCAATTGATTCTGGGTCCTCTCGTTACTGAGATCGGAGCCACAGAGGTTGGAATGCATGCAGTAACTGGTCTTTAATTATTAACTAGCATTGATTTCTCAGCCAAGGGTCATTCCTTTCCTCCCTTTCTGAGGTTCAGACTCTTGGCACCTGTGTGCAGGAATGAAAAGTCATTCACTGATTGGTAATTCTGCAACCCCCTCTCCCTCCTCTTCTGTGTATGTAAACGCTGGAAGGGCTGGAGCACTGGGACTGAAGCTCCTATGGGCTGGTGAGAAGCTTTGTGTGTGCACACTGCTCTTGGCCACGGGCTTTGCTCAATCAGGAGAGGCAGTGGGGTGGGCAGTGGGGCACTCAATGAAAGGAGGGAAGTGATTGCTTTAAAAAAAGAGAGTTGCATCTGGTCTTTTCCTACCTGATAATGTATTGGGTAAATATTTTTCTGCTTTTTCACAGACAACCATGAGGAGAGGTTTTTACTCTCTGGAGAAGCTACTACATGCTATGTGAGCCTGGTTGTATAGCTGAAGAAGCTTCTGTGGAATGGTGTTCTGTGCCGCCGAGACTTTGTGGCCTTCTCCCTTAATGGCAGACCTCTTTTCTCTAGTACTGAGAGCAAGGAGAGTGACTTAGTTCTTGCTAGGCCCATGATTGGAGTGTACAGTTTATGGAATGGTGGTTATGATATGGTCTCCAAAGTCAGAGACTCAACCACTCAGTCGTCAGTGTTAGTGCTGAGGGCCCCCCTGGGGCATCATTGGGCTCTGGATTGATGGGAAGGCCTTGGTGAGGAAGGGTCTGTGGCAGAGAAGCTTAGGGAGGACTCAACCCAAGACTTCACTGAGACTGGAGAAGGATTCCTATAAGAATGGGTTCCCTAAGGGCTGTTCTTTGTGGAAGCAATTAGATTTGACTCTCTGAGATTCTGTATCTTTTGCATGTGAGAGCTACCTTTCCAGTCCTGATATTTGAACACAGTAGAAAAGAGTTTGTTTTTGAACTCAGGGTCAAATACTCTGTGTCCACAAACCCCCTACACAAACTGGAAAACAAATATAGGTGGCATTTGGATGGCCCTGTTGCTAGAATCTCTTCCTTACATTTCTAATACTACTTTTGCTTTGTTTGTGTTTTAAGTTGCCCATAAACTGTTAATTTCTCAACTGCCTTGTTGAGATTATGAAATGCTTTTTTTTCCCCAAACAGAGGGCTTTCACGTAAAGTTATTAAGCTCTTCATTGATCAGATCTTTAGTGCCCTTGAGCAGAAGAGAATTATGGAGTAAACCAGCATATATTTTGAACAGCCAGAATGATGTCACATAATAAATCTGTGCTCTACAATGGAGTTTCAGTATTCTCCTGTGATACTAGCTTGCTAAATCTCATCATGATTGGAGGCTAAATTTCATGAATGGCTGTTTCTGCATCCATTGAGATGATGATGTTCCTCCTCCTTTCTGCAAGCATGAAACAAATTGATTTTAACATGTCAACCCCATCTCGCTTTCGTGGCGTAAATCCAGCACGATTTTGAAATATTACCAGTTTTAAATATTGCTTCTGTCCTTTTCAAATTTCGGTGTTGACTCACACTTGTGTAAAATTTGTCGGGGAGGGGACACGGGGGTTCAGTCAGTTGAGTGTCTGACTCTTGGTTTCAGCTCAGGTCATGATCTTGCAGTTTGTGAGTTCGAGCCCACAGCCCGGCTCTGTGTGGATAATGCAGAGCCTGCTTGGGATCCCCTCTCTCTCTCTTTGCCCCTCCCCCACTCATGTTTGTTCTCTCTCTGTCTCTCCCTCCCTCTCTCTCAAAATAAACTTAAAAAAATAACATTGGTTGGGGGGTATGAGTCAGCAAGATGACCGAATGAGACCCCCCAATCGATCAACAATTTGGCATCTGAGGCCTCACAAAAGTGCCTTTGTGGGGGCTCTGGGATCCAGGTAGGACACTGTGAGACCCCAGTGGAGTCCAAGGCCACGGAGAGCCATTCTGAGAAGGCAGGCTCCTCCTCACAGGGCTGACCGTGACTGTTGTCCCAGTTAGGGACCTGCAGACAGCTCTGGACCCCCTCAGAACTTGGCTATAGTCCTGGCTGGCTTTGGTTCTATCACCAGCACCATACGCAGGGTGACCCAGGAGGGCTGGTGTACACAGACCTCTGTTCTGGCTGTGTTTCCCGATCCAGTGGGTTGGGCCTCCACATGTACCTATTTCAGAAAGAACCTTTCTTTAAAAACCGAGTGAGAGGGCTTAAGGGTAACCCCCCACTCTCCACCCCAACCCTGGAGGTTACGAGGGAGATAGCACTAAGTGGGGCACGGGTGATTTTATTAAGGGCAGTGAAACGATTTCGTACGATTCTGTATAATAGTGGATCCTATTAGACATTTGTCAGAACTCTGTGTACAAAACAAAACTCTAAAACCATTGCCTTTGGTGAGTAATGACGTATCAGTGTTGGTTCATGGACGAGAACAGATGCTGAGGGGGGACGGGAGCCTGGANAACTGCTCTAAAACCCAAAGCCTATTAATTTAGAAAGAATGCAGAAAAAGAATACCCACTTTATCTCCCTCAGAAAAGCTTGTGAGGACAAAAAGAACAGCCAGTGTCCCGAAACACAGGAGCAGACGCTTAGTGTGACTGGCAAGGACACGCAAGGTGAGAGGGTCCTGGGGACCATTTTCACTCCAAGCTTGCAGGACTCTGCAGCTCCTGTCGAGAGGGAAAATGACGTAATGTATATACTGTTGGCGCAGCTGTGAACCGCTACAGACATTTTAATGATTAGCTGGAATGCTGTTATGAAACTTTAAAAAAAATTTGCCCATTGGCTCATAAGTCACTGAAAAATAAGATCTAAATACATAGGTCTCAGTAGGTTACAAATATATTTGAAAAGATGTTTCTGCTACATTTTAATTAATATTTTTAATCAGTGGAACGGTTGGGTAAATAATAGTCCATCATACTATGGATTATGATGTTGCTATGCAAAACAGTAAGCTAGATCTGCTTGTATTTATACGAAATGACGCTTATATTTTCTTGTTTTATGTTTATTTAGAGAGTGCATGTGGGAGGGACTGGGGGTGGGGGAGGGGAGAATCCCAAGCAGTCTCTGCACTGTCAGCATGGAGTCCAATGTGGGGCTCAAACTCACAAACTGTGAGATCATGAGTTGAGCTGAAATCAAGAGTCAGACGCTTAACTGACTGAGCCACCCAGGTGCCCCAACACTTACATTTAAATTGAGACAATGTTGGGTAATGCGTGTGGTAGAAGACAGCGAAAAATAAAGGAAAGCAGGTATCTTGATATATGTCCATAAACACAGAATGGGAGATAAGGGGATACAGAACAGGACATTAACATTGCTTGCTTTGGGAGTGGGTGAAAAGAGGAAGATCATTGGCTTTTTCTTGTTACACTGACAGCTCTATTGTTGCAACAAGTAGGTACTGCTTTGTGGTTTGAAAGGAAAATCCAACATATTGTAGCAGAATAAAACAAAGACCACAGAAGAGAAGCCCTGGATGATAAAGCCTCAGGGTCAAACAGACCTGTTCTGCCCACGTTGACTGCCTCTTCGTGTAATTCCTGAGCATTGCTGTCCTGGAAATCCATTTGTTTTCTATGCTTAGAAGGATGTCATTTAAAACAAAAACCCTCTTGCTGTCAGAGCTTGGTGCACAGCTTATCGGCATGAGGTGGCTGGTTAATCACAGCTTAGCGAGTGAACGAAGGGAAAGATCTCTCCTCCCATGCTATCTCCATTCTGGTTTTAAAATTATTCATTTATTTATTTTTATTTTGACAGAGACAGAGAGAGCAAGCAGGGGAGGGGCAGAGAGAGATAGAGAGAGGGAGAAGAATCCCAAGCAGGCTCCACACTGTCAGCGCAGAGACTGATGCAGGGCTTGAAACCATAGACCATGAGATCATGGCCCAAGCTGAAATGAAGAGCAGGACGCTTAACTGAGCCACCGAGTACCCCTCCATTCTGGTTTTACGTTGGTATGCCTCCAGTATAAGAAGGGTGTGGGGGATAGTGTGCCATGCCCCCAAAAGACAATAAGGGGATCTGGAAAACTTAAACCATGTGTAAGTTTAGTCTAACATCACAACTCAAACATCGCATACCATTCACCTAATGGTGCATGGCCCCAAAACTTCCATCAGCTTAAAATAGCACACATTATCTCACATGGTTTCTGTGGCTCAGGATGCTGGCAGTGGCTTCACTGGGTGGTTCTGGCTTAGTCTCTCATGAGGTCAGGGTGTTGGTTTGGGGATGCTGAAGACTTGACCAGCACTGGAGGCTCTGTGCCTTGTTGGCTGACTCACGTGGCCGCTGGGTTAGAGCTGGTGCTTGGAGAAGGGCCTCAGTTTCTCCTATGCTTCTACATAGGGCTGCTTAGTGTTCTCAGGACATGGCTGCTGGTATTGCCCAGAGCTAGTGATCCAAGAAGAGCGGCAAGGAGGAGGACAGAGCGCCTTCTGTGACCACACCTCAGAAGTTATGTGCCATTACTCTTGTACATTCTCCTCCATTAGAAGCAAGTCCCTAAGTACAGGCCACCCTCCTGAGGAGGGGAATTTACTGCACCTTTTGAAGGGAGGAACATCTGAGAATGTGTGAGTCAAGGTTCATCACAAGCCAGTGCTCACTGCTGCACTGTTTTCTAGTTTCAGAAATTTCTAGACATTTCAGGTTCACTGAAGGCATTCTTTCTCTCCAGGAGTTTATGGATTCTTTTTTCCCTTAGTAGGTTCTCTTTAATTTTAAAGGATTTTGGTGATTGGCATTCTGCATTCCCTTTTATATACTTGCTCCTATTTTTTTTCCATACGGAAACCCATTAGTGATTGTAATAACAATAAATAGACTAGCCATCCAAAACCCTGACCCCTTGGTTTTTGTCTTAGCCCCTAAATTTTTTTTCTCCCACTCTACCTTGACCACCTCCTTCGGTGGCCACATACTAGATCTTTCCGTTACTAGGAATTACATCTCCTCTGTAATCTCTAAAACCAGCACTGCCTCCCTCTCCACCTCTCTTTCTGGTACTTAAGGGAACAAATCTTCAGCCCAAGTAGGACTTGGGTTCTGTTTGTGGTTATAAGAAATACATATTTGTGGTCTTTGACTTGTTGCTGGCACAGAGCTCCCCAAATCATTGGAATTTCCTGTGATCAGAGCCACAAAGATGTCTTTTGTTAGTGAGGTGACTTTTGGAAACCACCTAAAGGTGGGGGCTGGTTGCCAGCAACACCAACTGTGTGATTATAGAGTTGGAACTTTCAGCCTCAGCCCTGACCTCTGGGGAGTGGAAGGGACTGGAGGTTGAATCAGTTACCAATGACTGACAGTGTAATCAAGCATGCTTACATAATAGGGCTTCCATAAAAACCCAAATGGACAGGATTCTGAGAATTTCCAGATCCGTGAACACATGGAGGAGTGGTGCAAGTGGCGTACTGGAGAGGGCATGGGTGCTTGGTGCCCTTCCCCTCACCCCTGTGCGTCTCTTCTGTCCATCAGCCAGTAAGTAAGCTGTTTTCTTGAGTTCTGTGATCTGCCTGAGCAAATTAGTTAAACCTGAGAAAGGGGTGGTGGGAACCTCTTATTTTAGCCAGTTTGGTCAGAGGCTGGACTTGTAACTGACATCTGGAGTGGTGGGTGGCAGTCATGCGGGACTGAGCCCCTAACCTGTGGGATCCGATGCAGTCTCTGGGCAGATAGTGTCGGAACCGAGTTGTAGGCTAGCCAGCCAGCATCAGAGAATTGCTTGGTGGTTGAGGAGAAACTGGCACTTTGTAATTGATTACAACACTGGTCACCCTTCTTTGGTGCTAACGGCTTGCCCTGCTTAGATTCCTTGACCCCTCTCTACAGCCACTCTTTGCATAGTCTCAACTGTCTTTCTTCTTCCTTCATTGCACTTACATGGTAAACCTCCAGACCTAGTTAAATCCACTTCAGCTATCTGCATCTAATCCACACAGCAGAGCTCATTGGAGGGAAACACAACCTTTCTGAGTCATCTCTGTTGGTGTGGGATGGAGGGTTGCTAGGCAACGTTACCGAATTTTCCCAGTCCAGACTGTCCTGCATGTTAGACTCTCTTGGGCAGGTTTTTAAATGCTCCTGATGTCAAGCCATGCCCCCAGACCAATTAAATCACAGTCCCAAAGGGTAGACCCAGGCATCAGCTCGCTGGTTTCTAAAGTCCCCCGGTGATTCTGAGGTGTGGCCCTGTCCAAGGACCGCTGCCCCAGTGCCTTTGCTCCTCTACACTTTGAATAACTGCATTTCATCCATGTTGCTCTTCCTCTAACATGCCCAGCACAGTTCTGTTGCAGTGTCTGTGAAAGGATTCTCTTCCTTCTGGAAGTCTCTTTCCCCAGAAAGTTGCCTGCTTGGCTTCCTTATTCCTTCATGTTTCTGCTGTAAATGTCTGTTAGTAATACCTTTCTGAGCTGTGCTTTATAAAATAGGACCCTCCACCCACCTTAGCACTTCCTAGCCCCCTTGACTGTGTTTTCCTTAGCATTTGTTACCGTCTAATGTATTCTGTATTTATTTGTTAATCATTTGTTACCACCTGCCAGAAAAACGGCAGGGACTTCGTGCATCTTGTTCATTTTCCATAACAGAATATGCACAGTAAATTTATTTTACTAGCAGATCAATCGGTGCTCCATACAGATTTTTTTTTATTTAAAGATTTTTGTTTATGTATATTTAGTTTTGAGCATACAAGCAGGGGAGAGGCAGAGAGAGACGGGGACAGAGGATCAGAGGCGGGTCTGCCCTGACAGCAGCAAGCCCGATGCGAGTCTTGAACTCACAAATCATGAGATCACGACCTGAGCCGAGGTCGGACGCTTACCCAACTGAGCCACCCAGGCGCCCTGCCGTATATATTTTCTAAAAGATGAGGCAGCAGAAACTTCCCAGGATTTTGTTGTGTCCAAGGCAACTGTTCTTTGATGCAGTCAATGCAGTTCTAAACCTGACCAGAATGGTTGAGGTGGGGCTTGGGTTGCGAGTCGGGTCCCCGGATGCCTTGAGGACCGGTTCCTACTGTGAAGAGCAAGGCTCTCCGGGGCCGTTGGGAGAGCAGGAGTGACACAAATAGGAAACAGCACCGTGCGGAATGCACAGGCTTGTGTTTTCAGCAACCAGAAGAGACTCCGCATGGGAACTCTGACTTCAGCTCAAAGCCCAGTGAGACTTAGCTGGTGCTCAGAGAGTGACCAGAACTGTCACAGCACAACACAGATCACAAGCTGCTCCGGTGGATGTTGGGGAGGAAGGAGTGTCCAGAAGCCACAGAGGTGAAGCCTCAGCCTGTTACAGTCAGTTTGGGTACCCGCGGGGTTTCTTTTCAAAGTTTGGTGACTGGGAAAGTACGGATTCTACCTTGTTCCTAGAAAGACCCTAGGTATGAAAGAAAAGAGAACTTACAGACTAATAGTAGGTTACGCTTTCTTAAGCTGCTGACAGGTCATGTGGAGCTTAATTACTTTCTAAGTAAAATGAAAATAAAAGGTCGAAGATGAGTCTTGGGGTGCCTGGGTGGCTCAGCTGGTTGAGCGTCTGACTTCGGCTCAGGTCATGATCTCACGGTTCGGGAGTTTGAGCCCTGCATCAGACTCACTGCTGTCAGCATGGAACCTGCTTCAGATCCTCTGCCCACCTCTCTCTTTTCTGCCTCTCCCCTGCTCATTCTCTCTCTCAAAAATAAACATTAAAAAAAAGTGTCTTTAGTCAACATTGTTCAACGTTGCTCAAATGATCCTGTTTGAGTCACAAACACAGGAGCATCTTAGGCATAGATTCTCATTGTGCAAAGTGGTAGATTTGAACCAATTCACAAATATCTAGGGACAATGAGTGCCACATTTCTTTTTCTCAATCAAATGAAATTTGTCAAAAATTCCCATTCATCAGATCCCATGGAAAATAGCACTATTGAGTCCCTTCCCTCCACTGGACTGGACCTGGGCTGTCTCTGAGGCAGTTCAGAGTGCTGTGTATAGGCTGGACCTTGTACAGTGACGAAGAGGTTCTGTGCCTACATCAGTGAGTATGTTTGAAGCTGCTCCCCTTCGGAGCTTGGTCGTGGGGATCCCTATTGGTTAGGGTTGTAGGTAGAAATTATCTTAAAATCCTCCACTTAGCCATGATCAAAAATTTTTTAATGTGACGCTGAAAAGCCCCCAGTAAGAAAGATCCAAGTTGTGTTAGGTTGTTTTTATTTTTGACATACAGAGCTGATCATTTCTTAGGTCAACAAGAAGAAGCTGTAGAACTTCTATAGTCCAGTGACTTTGTGAGCACAGGATGGTAAAAGAACAGGGATGTTAAATATAGAGCGAGGTGCCCGACTGGCTCAGTCATTTAAACATCCAACTCTTGATTTCGGCTCAGGTCATGATCTCATGGTTCATGGGTTCAAGCCCTGTGTCGGGCTCTGTGCTGACAACGCAAGCCTGCTTGAGATATTCATTCTCTCTTTCTCTCTCTTTCTCTCATAATTAACAAACTTTAAAAAAAAAAAAATAGGGGCTCCTGGGTGGCTCAGTCAGTTAAGCATCCGACTTTGGCTCAGGTCATGATCTCATGGTTCGTGGGTTCGAGCCCCAGTCAGGCTCTGTGCTGACAACTCAGAGTCTGGAGCCTGCTTCCAATTGTGTCTCCCTCTTTCTCTCTCTCCCCCTCCCCTGCTTACACCCTGTCTCTGCCTCAAAAATAAACATTAAAAAAAAATAGAGAGAGGTTCTGTGTCTTAGCAGAAGAATCTGTTAACAACATTCCTGAGATAGTCACAGGTTCTTCGCAAGCTATTTGTCCACAAATTCCCCCTAGAACATTCTTTCATTAATTACCTAACTTACATGAGTTAAGTTCCTCCTGAGATGGAATCATCAACTGGGGAGCATGTAAGACCTCTGTTCAGCTTCTGTATACAAATACATTATACGTTATGTCTAGAAAACCAAATTTTTCATTAAAATTGCAAGTGAACGAGTCGCCCATATGTTAATCTGACACATTACTCTAAGTGAAAGGGAAGCGGTGGGGAAGGAGACCCTTTGTGTCCCCTGAGCTGCTTTTTGTCCTTTCAGCAAGCAGCACAGAAAGGATGCCCTTAGATATTCTGATTTCAAAATATGAAACTGGTTCTTTTCATAAGGGTTTAGTCTCCACAGATATTCATACCACTGTTTCCCCCCTGAGATCTTTCTATTTCTGGGGCGCTGGGGATGAGGAACATGCAGGTTTCCATGCCATCAGCCCTTTCAGTCTGCCAGAGCCTCTTGGGGTTTGGGGAGTTGAACCCCCTCGGAGCTGTGCCAGCCACTTCTCCCCCGAAAGCCAGTCTCCCTCATTACTGCTCATGGTCAAACCATCCCCCCATCCCCGTGGCCCTGATGGGCTCCATTTTTGAAACACAAAGATTTATAGTTCAGAGAATTATGCAGAAGGCAGTGTTTACCTCTCTCCTGCTTCACGGAGCTTCCAGAGTGAGAAACAACTCACTGTATTTTTTTTGGAGTGATGGGGGGTGGGTGGAGGGTAGCAGAGAGTAGGTATGTTGGTGTTTATGAGAAAGGGAGAAGATGTCTCATTTCTTCTCTGATAAAGCTATAGCAGAGAAAAGAAAAAAACATTTTTTACCAAATAAATAAAAAATAGCCTTTTGAACTCTTCCCCTTGAGTAGCCTGGACCTCAACACGCAAGTCCATTGCAGGCTCACGAGTCATCAGTGCCTCCACCACGCACCGAACAGGCGTGAAAGACCGGGTGATCAGAACGGAACCCAGTGGCTGGTGACCTCCTGCCTTCTCATGTGGATGCTGTAGTTCAGATATCGCAGGCTGCCTCGATTTATTCCTAAATTCTCATTTTCTAATTTCTTTCCGCTCTTCAGATTTATTTCTACTTTTAATCATTGTATTAAGTTTCCTGCAGCTGCCCTAACAAATTATCACAAGCCTGGTGACTTAAATGTATTCTTTCACAGTCCTGGAGGCTAGAAGTCAGAAGTCCGGGTATCCCCAGGGTTAGCCCATTCCACACCTGTCCCCTAGCTGCTAGGGGCTCTGTGGCTGCTGGCCAGGGGTCCTCAGTGTCTGTTGCCTTGTAGATATATCATGATAAGCTCTGCCATGGTCCTTACCTCAATTTCTCTGTATGTCCTTCTCCTTCTTTTCCTCTTTTATAATGTTACTTATCATTGGACTTAAGGACCACCCTAATCTGGGATGCTCTCCTCTCAGGATCCTTAATTACAGCTGCAAAGACTTTTTCCCAAATAAAGTTACAGATACAGGTTCCTAGCAGACATATATTTTGGGGGACACCATTTAACCTTGGCCCTTTCAGTTTTTGTGCTCGCTCCTTCTGAATTTAATGTATAAACCTTTCTATGCTATCTCTCGATCTAAGAAGATATCTCTAGAATAGAACAGCTCTTTATAATTAATTGACTAGAAGTCAGGGGCTTGGACTTTGATTTTGAATTTTTCAGCCATTACCCAACCATGTGAATGTGGATAAATTTAATCACTCAGCATCTTACCTTTTTTTAATGGTGGTTGCAAATATAGAAATCAATTAGGCCTAGCTTAAAGAAAAGAACGATTCATTGTAAGTTATAGCACCATCCCATAAAGCTCAAGGACAAGAATATAGCCAGACCTTGGGAAGAAATTAGGCCATGGAACTGAAATTTCAGCATTCTTTCTCATTTTGGGGGTCTGTTTCTCTGTACAAACTGTGCAATTCTTTTTTTTTCCCAGAGGGCTATTTTTCTGACCAGAGCTCTCCAACTTCATGTTCTGTCTCTACTGTTTCTTTTCTTCTCTTCTGTCTCCACTTCTGCACATTGCTCTCTTTCTGTTCCAGTTCTAGATTCCCAATTGAGGGAAGAAGACTGACCCTATTAGGATCTTTCCTGACCCAACCAATTTTTGACGAAAGAGGGCATCATATGCTACAAAGATGATGGGTTTTGAGGATCCGACCATGCAGGTTGGGGATGAAGGGAGTTAGGCTGAAGAGCTTGGCGGATGACAAGGACATGTACCACATTTTTATAAGATGCAGTTCACCATTCCTGCTGTGATCATTTCCCCTGTGTTTGAGGATTGGAGTAGAGAGCGTGCCTAAGAACACACTGCGAATGTTATCTTGAACACTTGAACAGATGGTTTTAAAGTTTCTAGCACTGGATTTGGGTTCTGGACAAGCAGCAGACTTGATTTTTGCTTTTAACGAGAGAAGGATGATGCATCCAGTTGTGAGGTGGATAAAGATCTTCTATGAGGTCATTGCCATGGCTCCCAAAGTGTTGGCCATTTCCACAATGGCAGAAAACCCTGATTTCAGAAACAGGAAGGACATTGCAGGGGAAAGGAAGACAGTAGAGCTACAAGGTCTGAGTGGGTGAGGTCTGTACATGGGGGTAGCTCTTC
Source organism: Crocuta crocuta (assembly GCF_008692635.1). Lineage (NCBI taxonomy): Eukaryota > Metazoa > Chordata > Mammalia > Carnivora > Hyaenidae > Crocuta > Crocuta crocuta. The sequence goes on from NW_027529438.1 coordinate 5,461,200, forward strand.
AGTGTCTTCTAGACGGCAGTGGTGACAGTGCAAACTGGGCTCATGTCCTCATACATAGAAAACATTGAGCTCTTTGTGGATTCATTTCTCAGTTACTTATATGGTTATTTTGGACAGGTCCTGTAAAGCAGGGTGAGCACTCGACAACAGAAGTGTCAGCCCTGGAATAAAGCAAAAGTTCTCCAGTTGCTTGGAAATCCATGGAGTGTGGGTGCTGGGGAGAAGTGGGTTTGTCCTTCAACAGGCCAATCAAAGAGGTTGGATAGGTTTTGCCAAGAAGGTTGTCATTTGGGATTATTGCTGCTTCTCTTCTCATTTCCAATGGGGCTGGAGTAGCAATAGCATTTACTACTTCTGGCTTTGGAGCCTCCCACCTCAACCCCAGGAAAAGCCACCAGTACTGACATGGGTACAGAGGGAAGCCTGGAGCAAGCCCCTTTGGTCGCTGTCCTCTGGGCCTTATGAACCCAGATTCCTACTCTTCAGATCTATCTTTCCCTCATTTTACTATTTTATTAGAAAAGATCATTGGGTCCAATTCCTGGAGCAGACCTGGTAGAGAAAGCCAAGAGGTCATGTCAAGGCTTTAAGCCTGGCCTTCAAGTCAGATTGGCTGCGGGACATTGTGGGCAGTGCATGTGAACTGGCTTAAGTCATCAAGAATAGGGCACCATACTCTATTTGGGGACACATATGCATTTTCCTAGAATGTCACCCACACAAAATATGCTGTATTAGGAATCTACAAGAATGGGCTCTATTAAGAATTCTTAGAAAGCCCTGTTAACAGGGGACAGGTGGTGGAAGATTTGGGGTGCTGGCTACCTCTCTGCTATCACTGGTGAAACCAGACACACTAGCAGGTGCTCACGAGGTGATGAATTAACGATCACTTTACTGAGCACGTCCTTTTTCAGTGTGGCACTGAGATTCATTAGTCTTATTTTATGAAGCATCAGCAGCTTCTGATTCGTACTCTGTGAAAATGGCAGTGTTCCCTGGAGGCAAAAATGAATAATTTTTGGGGGCAGTTGAAAACACCACTACATTGCTTGTCTTCAGTTACAAATGGAGAGATTAGTATTGGCCATGAGAACATGGTCTTCCCTAGAGAGAGGGTCATGGGCAAAGAGAGGGAGAAAATAAAAGAGATTTGGCTTAAGAGATTTGGAAGAATTCAGTCAAAATGCCTTGGTATTTCTTGGTCTGATGGTAGAAGGAGTATATGATATAATGATTCTGGAATGATGTAGAATACACCAGGTCATGAGCTAAGAACACAGTGAACAGGGCCAAGGTTGATTTGGAAAATGCACTCTGATGAATGTGGGAGAAGATAAGAACCACTCCATCTTCACACTTGCGTCTCACTTATCCGTGCTTTATTCAGGTCTTACTCACATGTGTCTTCTCAGAGAAGCCCTCATGGCCCAGCCTGTTTGTTAATAATGCCCCTATTACTCACTCTACCCTTGCCCTATATCATTTCTTTGGAAATCATGTTTTTTGTTTTTTTATTGTTTCTTGCTACCAGGAAGTGAATCTCCTGAAAAAAGTAACCCTTGGTCTTATCTGGGTCCTCCAGGACAGAATCTGAGTTGGAGATGGGGGGGAGCAAAAGATTTCCCTTAGAAAAACACATGTGGAAAATGGGGGAGAGAGGAAGTACAGGGGAGGGCGGTCATCAGACCATGCTGTGTATTTGACAAAATCACCGCCAGCCCAATGGAGAACACAGGAGGAAATACTGCTTGTTAAAGGGATCCCCTTGTGGGAATGGCCCAGCCGCTGTGCTGGTTGTTAGCCTGGGGGACCCCACAGGAGTGTGACCCTGACTCAAAAGCCCAGCGGGTCTTACACATGGGCAAGAATTCCTTTCCTGAAAGGTGAATCCGTGAACTGTGTCTCCGTGTCTGCCCTGGTCCAGCCCTTATCTCTCACCCGTCATTCTCTGTCTACAGTTGGGAAATAGCACATTGAGGCTTCTTTTGAGCCTCCTACTGAAGGGGACTACACAGTGGAGGGTAGTGGGGAAAGTACAGCCTTCATCCTCACAGTTACTCTTGAGGTCACAACAATATCAATAATGTCTTTCCTCCGCTATCACTTCTGAATTCCCCTCAGCCATCATCTCTAAAGGTCTTGGTGGTTGACTTGCAGCGTCCCCAAACCTTCACAGCTCCGGTGTCCCAGAGAGCCCCAGTGATCACATCCTTCACAGTTTGGGCTGCTGCTCAAGTCCATTCGTGATCGTGGTGGGACAGGGGAGTACCCAACGGTGTCCCAGTGGATCACCAACTCCACCCTGGTCACCCGGTGGAAAAACATTCCTACCTCTTCCTGCCGATCAGAGTTCCTTTGCCTCCCAGGGTGAGGACTCCTCCTCTTGACAGCTTTTCCTTGGCTGCATGGAGCCTGAGAGCCCCAGGGGGACAGTCGTGGGCTGTGCCTCCATGGCACCCTTGCTGTGTCTCTGCCAAATGTGCCCTTCTCGAGGACCAGGACCTCCGACTCTGCACGGCCCAGAGTAAAACAGATGCTAAGCACACATTCCAGGTGTCTCTAGGAATAATGGTAAGGAGGCTTTCTCTTGCTTTCACTCCTTGCTCTTGGACCCGTGTGTTCTCCTGCCTGGGGACACAGCGCCTTACAGAAGTGTGATCCGGCGTGTGTGCCGCCTGCTGGAGGAAAGCACCGTATTTTTGTGAAGTATTATTTCTGAGCTGGTACTTCGGTTACACCTGCGGCAAGCACTTTCAGGGCTCTCTTGCCAGTCGGCTTCTGGATTGTACAGTATGTGATACAGTTAGGGGATGCCATGGTCATGGGCCCACAGCTGGACCACTTTCACCATGAGGAGGGTCCAGTAGTTGGCTGTTTAATGGAGCAGGGTTTAAGGCCAGTGGATCTAGTACTTGTGAAACCACCACTTGCCCATCCCCCTTTAATGGTTCAGGTTGAGGGTCTGCCAGCACGAAAAGCAAACCCTTCTCCAGAGGAAGCTTCTATCTGTGAGACCGACTCCTGGCCCTCCAGGAAGGAAGGAGCCTAGTATAATCTACCTGTTACAAGATAGATGGTTTGTCTATTTGGGAAATAGTGCCTTACTGGGGGCTTGCTACAGGTCCCCATTGGTGGCAGTTGGGTAATCGGAGGTGGTGGTGATTACAGAAGGCTTGGTAAGTGGCTGCGCATGTGGTTGGCCTCACATGTAACCTTTACCTCAGCCACAGTGGTGGGTACAAGTGTGGCCCTCAAGCCAGGACTTGGAGTAGCTACTGAAAAAGTTAGGCCAATGTCAACTGACTGAGGCATTTTGTCTACTTGGTTGGTTGGTGGTTGATGCCTCTGGGTGGGCCTCAGTGTGCGATGCCAACATCGTTACACCTCATGCCCACTCTCATGCATCCCCTCCCCCCCATCCATGTGGCTCTACCCCAGGCTTTTCTCTCCAATCTTTTCCTTTCAGGTACCTGAACAACCTGCTGAGCTATTGGCTATGCTCATGAGGCCATATATATTCTGCTGTGGGGACATTCTGCATTTAGCATAGTCACTGACCAGACACCCCATTTAGAGCTCTGCTAATTGGGAAAGCTTTCCTTCTTCACTGCCTTTGAGAGCACCCCTGACTGGTGCTATCATGCAGTCACCACGTATTTTTGACTTACAGCCACATCCACATATTGAGCCAAGCCATCCATAAACCAAGCTTGGACTTTTTCTCCCTCTCTTAGTTGGCTATAGAGACCCACCCCCTCAGCCCCACCCTGCAGAACCACTGCAGTGAGTTGAGAGAGTGAGGTGCTGAGCAACTCTGGTGACACTGGGGTCTAGGTGACATGCTTTTGCAGCTTGCTTGTGCCTTGTGCTCTCACTTCAGCTCTGTCCCAGACTGATTGGATCTCATAATGAATTTTTACTGGGCCTACCTGATTTTGTGACTTTACAGGTCAAACAGGATGAAGGACAACATATGAAGGAAATTTCTGGAGGACATGGTCACTTGGTGTCTTCTCATCCAACATGTGCTCTCAGCTAGGCCTCAGTAGCATGCCGGGAGCTGATTTTCCACAAGTGGGTGATTCTCTGCTCTAGATGGTCTCCCCTTGCTCCAGAATCTGAGATCTGTGTTGCAATCCTCCGCCCTGGAGTTTGGTGTAAACTAAGCACTGCGTTTTTCTTCCCCTGACCCTTCCAATGCAAGGAGGTCTGCCAAAGAGTACAGCCCAAGTGATGGGGCCGATTGGGCCCATCCTGGGTCTGCTGCACAGCCGTTACCTGTTCTAAGCCCTGCTCAGAGTTGGAAGCTTCTCTGAGGGCCAGAACATTTTGCTGGAGTAAGGTCTTTATTGCTTTCAGAAGCCAAAGGGATGTATAAGATACTGATGCTTCCTACTTTGTGGTAAGGGAGAAAAGATAGAGCAATTTGTTGTTTACTCTGGAGGGGATGTCCTAGCTTACCTCTGACCACTGGACCTTTACAACTGATGTGGCTAATTTCTCAAGGTTCAGGACTTCTCACTCTCTGAAGAGCCCGTGTCATACCAAGCTGCAAGGTACGCTAGCCATCCTGAATTCATCCTGCCAGATCTGCGTGATACCAGTGATGGGTCGGTATGGTGTTCTGTGGGAATGGCTTGTGGAATCATTGGGAGAAAAGAACGGAATCTAGCATGACATTAGAGAATAACCTCTGTGTCCACATTGCAGAACTGAGTGATCAAGGAAACTCGTATTTCTTTGATCATCAGGACAGATTGCTCCAGAACCCATATAGCATCGGTGGGAATCTACAGCATTCAGAAGTCCACAGGATTAGGTGCTGCCACTGTTGCCAGTGATTCCAGAGCCACACAATTGGGGTTTGCTCGGGTGTGGTCCAGTAGCATGGGTGCCCAGGAAACTGCTTCACCAAGTCCACGGGTGGAGACTGGATAATGGAGCCTCTCCAATTCTGCTGGGGAAAAAAAACACAAAAAACAAAACCCATGCCTGTGACAGAAGAAAGGGTGAAAATGGCCAATGTGCTGTCTCTGCCTAACTTGCAGGCTCTGGACCTTACACATGTGGGTCTGATGGGCTGAATATAAATCACACTGAGAAAGTTTCAAAGTCGAGGAAATGCAGGAGCTTTCCACCCTGTCCTTCGAGAAGGCAAAGTAGGAGGATGGACTGGACGTTGGGTACAAGTCTGCCATGTCTGCCTCCATAACGATCCTTAGATGTTTTCTTTGGGAGGATTAGATGTAACGGAAGTGCCTATTTTAGCAGCTGCTTGTACTAATGCTCAATAATTGTTGGGTCGGCTTGCTTAAGCCACATCTTCCTAATTTACTAAGAATAAATCTTCCAGAACCAAGTACTCTACCATTAATATTCACATGGATTAACTGTCAGTCTATCCATGGATCCAGGTGGGAATTCTCCCTGTCTGTGATTGTGACCATATGGGACTCACCCCTGAAATCAGTACTGTCCAGGACAGTGGCCCCCAGCCATATGTGGCTGTTGAGCTCGTGAAATGTGGCCAGTCTGGATCGAGTGCTGTTGTGAGTATAAAATACACAGGACGTTTCAATGACTGAGCATAAAAAGTGTAGAATACCTCAGCTTTTTTGTGCTGACTACATGGTGACATGACAGTATAGGGAAGTGGGGTGAAATAAAAGACATCATTAAATTAAGCCTTTATTTTTACAATTTTTAATTTGGCTATTAGAAATTAATGTTAGAATTAATTAGAAATTAATTAAAAATGAATATCAGAAAATTAAAACTACATATGTACCTCGCATTCTATTTGGACAGTTCTGTCTTAGATAAATAAGAGGGGCGCCTGGGTATCTCAGTTGGTTAAGCGTCCAACTGGCTCAGGTCATGATCTCGTGGTTTGTGGGTTTGAGCCCCATGTCGGGCTCTGTGCTAACAGCTCAGAGCCTGGAGCCTGCTTTGGATTCCATGTCTCCCTCTCTCTCTGACCCTCCCCTGCTCACACTGTCTCTCTCTCTCTCTCCCTGAAATAAATAAAATGTTAAAACAATTTTAAAAAGAAGATAAAATTCTCCACGGAGCAAGCTAGATGGGTCCCCTCCAGGGGTGTTCTGCCAGAAGGGCTGAGACATGCTCCCTGAACTTGGCCTTCTGAGTGTCTGCCCTCCTCCTTGGGGAAGGGTCTTCCTACTATACTTGAGTTCTGTCTCTCTGGTCTTAATTTTCCATATAACAGTACAGATGAGGTAATTTTTTTTTAACTTCATTAAAAATATTATGAGAAACCATAAAGAAATAAGACTGTGTCTGACTCTGATATTAGCTCTATCCCCCCTATTCCCACTATTCTCCAAGTTACGATTCCCTGGAACATTGTGTTCTCCCTGTACGAACTTGAACACAGAGCTCAGCACTTCTTCAGCTCTACAAAACAATGCACGAAAACATAGGGAGCAATAAAAGTGGCATTCTTGTGCTCTCTTAGGGGAAGCGGAGGAAGGGCTAGGAATTGCACACTGAGAGCAATCAATGTACCTCCTCCCGTTAGACATTTTTAATCTTTTCCTGAGTCCCTTCTCTGCCACTCAGTCCATGGGGCTCGCTCTCCCTCCTGCCCCTCTGCCCTCTCCTCCCCATCTTCCTGCCTCCCTCCCTTTCTCCCTCTCCAGGCTTGTCCCTTGTTAGAATCTCTCATCCACATATTAGGCAGAACCATTTAATTGCGTATTGTGTTACTTGAGCATTTCCTTAGGGTCTCATACTCCAAAGAAAGTAATTTCTTTTGAATAAATACAAAATCTCCCTAAGAGGAATTTGGGGGAATATGATTTTCTTCATTTCATTACACAGAATAAATTGGGTAAGTTTTAAAAGTAAAGGTTTTCAATGTGAAGAAATTTGGTAAATAGAATAAAGAGCTTTACCAAGTCCCAAGTCTCCTTCATGTAAGGTAGCCTCTCTCTAACCACGTCCGAACTGAGAGAGCCTGCTGCAGCGTGCACCTTTGTTTGTAAATCCTCTTTCAGTGAGACCAGGGCCAATCGGTTTACATAATCAGGGGGGGTCCATCAGCCCAAGGACAAAGGCCAGCTCCTCTTTCTAACTGAAATTGTCTCTGAGATCCTTAATAATCTTTCTCTGAGAATGGGTTTCTTGATTTCAGGTCAAAAATAGGTTACCTGTGGAGTGGTGTTCCATCAACCCCCCACTCCCCCCAACTCTGGTCTCTGATCTAGTCCTTGATGGCTCGTGATCAACTTTCCCCAGCTTTATTGAGGCTGGAGCCCATTAGAAAAATAATAATGAGGGGCACCTGGGTGGCTCAGTCGGTTGCGTGTCCGACTTTGGCTCAGGGGTTTGTGATCTTGTGGTTTTTGAGTTCAACCCCCCACTTTGGGCTTTCTGCTGTCAGTGCAGAGCCTGCTTTGGATCCTCCGTCTGTCTCTCTCTCTCTCTGCCCCTCCCTGACTCATGCGCATTCTCACTCATTCGCACGCGCTCTCTCTCAAAGATAATCATTTAAAAAATAATAATAGTTTCTATGTATTAGCAAGGTGCAGCTCCAAGTGCTCTATATGCAGTTGGCATGCTCTGATTGCCATGACCACACGAGAGATGGGCAGTATTGTTTCCATATTGTCCCAGGCGGCCGAGGCTCTGAGTGACTAAGGAGTTTTCCACAAGCCACGCAACATTGTAATTCCCAGCAATGTGTTCTCAATGTCCATGTTCTGCACTGTCCTGAAGTCTCTGGTGCACATCCTAGAAGCATGAGTTCTTCTAACTGAAGGGACTTAGAGATCATCAATCCTATACCCTCACTGTACACATTTGTAAATTGATTGCAGATGTCCCAGTTAGAGCCATTCTGATCCCAAGCAAGAATTGTTTGATAGTATATTATACATTCAGGGACACCTTGGAAGTAAATTTAGTAACTTGGCTTACTGAATATTTGAAACCCCTTGTCCTTAATGACCTTCTAAACGAAGACAATGCTTTTCTAGGACCAGGGAGGGTCAGCACATGAGCTGACATACCACCAGCTCTGTATTACCTGATTGGTGTGTTGCTGTGAACTTTGAGTATCAGATGAAAGTCTTTAAGGGATGGGCCTCAAGATGAATAAACTTTATTATTTTTTTAATGTTTATTTATTTTTGAGAGGCAGAGAGAGAGAGAGAGACAGAGCACAAGCAGGGGAGGAGCAGAGAGGGAGACACAGAATCAGAAGCAAGCTCCAGGCTCCAAGCTGTCAGCACAGAGCCCGACATGGGGCTCGAACCCACAGACCAAGAGATCATGACCTGAGCCGAAGTAGGATGCTCAACCGACTGAGCCACCCAGGTGCCCCAAGAGGAGTAAACTTTAAAAAAAATGTTGGGACCATGTCTTGGATACACCAGGATTAGTCAGCAGCTGGACAGTGATTGCATCCCTGGAAGGCTGGGAGAAAAAGTTGCTGAGCTCAAAAGACAATCTGCTTACTTCAAAGTGTTTTCTAGGACTCTCCCAGAACAAACTCCTCTCCCCATGGAAACCTTCCAGATGCTTCTGCCTGGTTATTGCAGGTAGGTCTTTGGTATGGCACTGTCAATTAAGTTAGAGTGTACTCTGCACTTTGTAGATTTTATGGTTTTCTTGAAGGTGGTGTGATGTCTGTCTCTACCATATCTGAAATAGATCTGCAGAACTGAGCAAAATTTGCTTAATTATACATCGTTCTGTCCTATGGCCAGAGCATTCTTTTCTTGTTAGAAAATCTAAGACCATGGAAACTATTGAGTTGCAATAATAAAAACCAAGAGTACCATCATGTATTCATTTATTAAAAATATTCATCAGAGATTATTTTATGCCGGTAACTAGCAAATGTTGTAAACAAGACTCGGAATGTCACAGCTCGCCTGGAATGCATATTCTAAGGAGGGGAGTGAGGTAGGAAACAAGGAATACATGAATAAAATAAGTGTCCTAAGAACAGTATTACAGATGATAGGATTTGGGGCAAAGATTTTGGGACCACCCACACTGACTGGGTGGTCGGGAAAGGCTGCTTCTTGGAAATGACATTTGAGTTAGACACCCCTCTGAGTGACCAGATAGGACCGACCAGGTCATAATATAGGGCATGGTATAGGGCCCCAAAGATGGGGCCCCCCTTTTTTTTCCTGAAAAAGATCAGATAGTAAATATTCTAGGCTTTGCAACCTGCGTGGTCTCTGCCTTAACTCTTCAACTCTGCCATTGTAGTCTGGAAGCAACGGTAGGTAAAAGAAATGTGAGTGGTTGTGTTCCAATAAAACTTTATTTATAAGAACAGGCAGGGGTGGAGGACCTGAATTTGGCCCACGGGCAATGATTTGTCATCCTCTGATCTAGGGGAAGGATTGGGGCTTTGTATTCTTGGAACCGGAGGAAGGTATGTGGCTGCATGGTGGTAAGTGGGAGGGATAACTAGGGGGTCAGAGATACAGGTTATAGTCAAGTAGCTCTGTGATAACCTGGAAAAGACATTTGCCTTTTATTCTAAGTGCAGAGGGAAGCCACCAGGATGATTCGGTCAGGAGACAGTGACACGGTCTGATCTACCTTGTGCAAAGATTCTGGTGTTGAGTGGTGACTATTGCATGGCAGCAAGGAGGTGTCTTAGGCAGCAAGGGACAGGTGGACTATTCGAGGAATCCAAGCAAAATGTGGTCGTGAAGACCAGGGAAACTGTGCAGGGGTAGCAGTTGGAATCTCTCTCCATGGTCCCTTAACTGCGTATGAACTTTGAGCTTCATTTCCTTCAATAGCTAAGTACAGACAAAATTCCCATTTTATCTGTTAGGACAAAATGAAACTGCAAGTCAAATGTCCAACACATGGTTAGCTTTCAATTATATGGGTTCTTGTCCCCTTCCTGGTCTATAGATCACATTGTTTCTCCTTTCTCCTGTCCTTCCTTCGTCTCCTCCTTTCCTCCCTTTTCCATATGTCTTTCTTTCCATCCACAGATACTTAATAGTGAACTGATTTGTTCAAAATGTGGTCCTAGGTACTTAATAACGCTGGGAGACAAAGAGGTATCTTGTTTTTAAACACGGACTGGCTTCAGTGGTTGGGTGCCCCTAAAAGCAAAACTTACCATGTTCCCTTTTGGTTTTCTCTTTACTTCTTTGGGAAGACAAGTTGCCATTTTAAAAGTTCCAGCTCTTGGGGCGCCTGGGTGGCTCAGTCGGTTGAGCGTCCAACTTCGGCTCAGGTCATGATCTCACGGTCCGTGGGTTCGTGCCCTGTGTCGGGCTCTGTGCTGACAGCTTGGAGCCTGGAGCCTACTTCGGACTCTCTGTCTCCCTCTCTCTCTGCCCCTCCCCAGCTCGTGCTCTGTGTCTCTCTGTCTCAAAAATAAATAAACGTTAAAAAATTGTTTAAAAAAGTTCCAGCTCTTTGTGTAAATAACAAGAGACAATGTCACCTTGGGAAATATCTCATTTGTTTTGGGAAGAATCACTCAAAGAATCACAGTGATTGTGAAAATATATTGAAAGTTATATCCTGGGGTAAGAGAAAATATGTATAAATTTTCGATGGCCTGACACCAATGCCTTAACGTGTAACCCTTGCAAGTATGCGGCACAAGAAGTTTGCTGGGAAGGACAAGGCTATTAACACATTCACAATGGTGGAAGTGGTGAGGCAGGGTTCAAGATCCCTCCTTCCATCCCATCAGCATGGCTGGGGTGGGGCAGATGAATCAGGGGTCAGACTTTGTTCCAACTCTTCCTGTCTTACACATCTTTTGCGTTTGTATTTTCAACCAAATTTCAAATCAAAGCCTAAAGTCATCCCACATTTTCCCACTGAGCCATTTACCGTTCCCAGGGGAATATATTCGCAGCCAACATTTAATTATCTATCTTTCTGATACAAGATAGTATTGAAGTAAGTACACAAATTTCAAGTCAACTAGCTTGGACTGGCTAGCTTCATGTTGCTGGGCAATTCCCTTAAAATATTCCAGACTCTGTTTGTAAGACAAGGTACTTGGTCATCTCCATGTCTCTTCTAGCTCAGTGATTCCCCAACGGGGCCAACCTGCAGACCTGTTCTGTGACTCTGGGGATACAAAAGGCTTGGGGATGAGCAGGGCAAAAGTAAACTCTAACACAGGAGAAGTGGATCATAGAGAAAACCCCCTATAGATCTTGGAAACTACATTCTACTCAGAGAACATACTTTTAAAAATTACTTTGGTTGAAAAGAATTTTTGTAAGCTGTCGACAGATTTTTTAGTCCTCGATTGTAACTATCTGTCACATACCCAAGCCCCACTGTGCACATTTCCTGAGAATCCAGTCCAGGAGAACACATCAGAAAAGCCTTAAGATAGTATCTTATGGCAACAGGCACATTGATCTGGATACGTGAATATAAGAAAGATGGACGTTCTTTCTCCTTGTGAGGATATTGTAAACGACCAAAGCTGGGTGAATGTTAAACCAAAAAATGATTCATGGTAATTAGAATAGGGGCAGCTTTGGTTAAACGTCCGACTTCAGCTCAGGTCATGATCTCACAGTTCCTGAATTTGAGTCCTATGTGTCTGTGTCTGTCTGTCTTTTTCTCTCTCTCTCTGCCCCTCCCCTGTTCATTCTCTGTCTCTCTCTCTCTCAAAAATAAACAGTAAAAAAGTAATTAGAATGATTTTTTAAGGGAAAGGAAATAGAGTTATTAGAAGAGAGATTTGGGGTTAATGCACTGAAGGAGGAAGATTAACTCTAGTTCACATTCATCACTCAGAAAAAAATCTTTGGACCATTTTTTGCACACGGTGGGAATTTCACATGCAGAGAGGACCTGTACACTGTAGGACCTGTGGACACCACCTTTTTTCATTTAGCTGAAATTGGTATTCATATTAAATCTGTTTCATATGAGAATGAGCCAAAATGGATTATTTTAACAACGAGAAGCCATGCTTTCTTACAGATTTCTTTTTTTCTTTCTTTTTTTTTTGCACTGAATTAAATGAGGTGGCAATCCAAATGCTAAAAACTAATTAATGACTGAAGAAAATAGCGAACATCTATATGATGGTATATTTTGAAGCCTTTAATTTAAATACCATCCTTATGAAGAGGCTGCAATAGTATAGAGAAAAGCTTTTACTATATTAAGTGAAAAAGCAACATGACTTTTTTATATAAAATATTATCTCTGTAAAGTAAAAAACAAAGGGAATGTGCTTTCTCAAATGTCCAGTTAGTTGGATTTTTAAAATTCTCTCCTATATTCTTCCTTATGTATTTTGATATTTTATTTTTTCAGAATGGGCGTTTATTATTTTAGAATTGGGAAACTAGTCTATGGCCATACCACCCTGAATGCACCCGATCTCATCTGATCTCGGAAGCTAAGCGGGGTCGGGCCTGGTTAGTGCTTGGATGGGAGACCTGGGAAACTAAATACTCCTATGAAAACCTTGTGTGTAATCAGTACGATTCCTGAACATACAAAGAATCTGTTGGATGCTTGTAAAAAGAATAGCCATGGATAGATGCAAATAATCAGAAAGGATCTGGTAAATGCAGAACTGATGAAGGTACTGATGGTCTTTCTTGAAAGGATAAACTTGCAAATGATTATTACAGGGTATCCTATTCTTGGGTGTCTGCGTAGAGTTTCAGAAGGACTCCCAGAAACCCAGAAGGGTTCCCAGACCACTGATACCAGAGTGTTCTTTCTTCTTCTTCAAGAGGAGAACCCACAGTAAGGCGGGTAGATGGCGATGCCATGGAGCCCTGGTTAGCAGAGCAAATATCCAGAACAACACCAACAGCAAACAAAACAGAAAACTGCTTACGTGAAAGCGGAAATTAATGCCTTCAGCAGAGGGGAGCTCTTTGCTCCTTTTCAATTAGCCTCTTTCTGTTTACATTGACACCTTTGCCACCTGGTCTTCACAGTCACCCACTTAAACCCTACTCATTAATTTCGAGGCTCAGTCCTCACTCTTCCATTTTTCTCCATGTGACCTCTCCTCAGAGAAATCCTTGACTCTCACAGCTTGACTCTTCACCTTCTGTGGATGGCTCCCCATTTCATATTCGAAGAGGCTCTCACCTGCATATCCAACTTTCTGCTGAGTATTTCCACTTGAAGTCTTTATAATCACCTCAAAGTCAACGATGTGTTTACAACAGAACTGCTCCATATTTCATAATTTCTATGAATCACCTCATGCTTTTTCCACCTAGAATGATCCCCCAGAGTGATTTTGCACTCCACCCTCTTCCTCAAGCTCCTTCTTGAATCTGGGGTCAGGGCCTGGATTGTCATATTTATGTAATATGTTGTTTCCTCCATTCATGCTCTCATCATTTGGGTTCAGGTTCCAGTCATCTCATTATTAATGACATTTGGGAAACAGGGAAAATGTTCTGAATATGGTATAAGGGTCTCCGTTGAAGGCCAAGTTGTGTCTCCACTGAGATTCAGACATTTCAGGGTCAGGCCTCCAGGAATCCATTTACATAAAATACTTTGTGTGTGATAGAACTTCGGTGAAGGGATTCCTACAGGGAGGGGGGAAGGGTGAAGGAGGAGGCTGGAGAGGCACATTTTGTTCTTTGGTGTGGTGTCTGGAAGTGAGGCCACAGGACAGGCTGGCTCTTTGGGGGCTGTTATGCATATACAGGTCAGCCTCTGCTGTCCGGTAACAGCGATGCAGGTTGTGGAAGTTTCTCCACTCTTGAAACTGCAGGGACTCAGTGGCCTAGGGCCTGTTGCTAAAATTCCTAGACATAATCAAAGCACATGAAGACAAAACGAAGCCATACACGAAACATGGTGCTGGTGGTGGTGGTGGTGTGTGTAGAGGGTTAGATCTTAAGGGACATGCTTTCTTCCTGAATGGGAATGGTCAATATTATGCAAATATGTGGAATTGATTTTTTAAAATTTAAATTCAAGTTAGTTAACATACAGTGTCATCTTGGCTTCAGGAGTAGAACCCAGTGCTTCATCGCTTACATACAACACCCAGTGCTCATCCCAACAAGTGCCCTCCTTAATGCCCATCACCCATCTACCCCATCCCACCACCCACTTCCCCTCCAGTAACCCTCAATTTGTTCTTGGTACTTAAGAATTTCTTATGGTTTGCCTCTCTCTCTGTTTTTATCTTATTTTTCCTTCCTTTCCCTTATGTTCATCTGTTGTGTTTCTCTAATTCCATATATGACATGTCTTTCTCCGACTGACTTATTTCACTTAGCCTAGTACCCTCTAGTTCCATCCACGTTGCGCACATAGTGAGATTTTATTCTTTTTCATTACCAAGTAGTGTTCCATTTTATATACCACATTCACATGCACCTGGGCGTTTATAGGAACACTATCAACAATAGCCAAATTATGGGAAGGGCCCAAATGTGGAATTGATTTTTGTCAAAGGTGCCAAAGCAATTCAGTGCAGAAAGGATAATCTTTTCAAAAGAGGATGTTGTAATAACTGGATCTCTAGATGTAAAAAAAGGAAACTTAACCTAAACCCCATACCTTACACAAAATGTAAATGTATCCTACATCTGTTTGTGTACAACCTAACATCATAGAACTTTTAGGAGAAAACCTTCCTCAACTGGAGTTAGGCAGCACATTTTCAGATAGGATACACAAACACAACCATTAAAGACAAAATTGATAAATTGAACTTCAGAGTTGGAAAATCTTGCTTTGTGAAATAACTGTAATGTTAAGGAAAAGACAAGCCACAGACTTGCATAAAATATTTGCAAATAATATATCTGGCAGTAGACTTCTATCCAGAATATGTGAAGAACTCTCAACATTTAAGATCAGGACACAATCCAATTAAAAAAAGGCACAATATTTGATCAGACACTCCACCAAAAAGATATAAGGATGATAAAGACATGAAATTCTATTCAACCTTCTTAGCCATTAGATTAATATAAATTAAAATCACTGTAATACAGCTGTATACCTATTGGGATCGCAGAAATAAAAAATACTAACAATACTAACAGCTTACAAATGAGGAGCCACAGGGACTTTCATATTGGGAAAGCATGTCAGTATAGCCACTCTGGAAAACAGTTTGACGGTGTCTTATAAGGTTAAACACACATTCACCCTAGGACTGAGCAACTCCATTTCTTGTTATTGACCCAAATGAGCAACCACTAAAAACGCTGTACAAAGAGACACACTCAAAATACAATGGAGAAATCAAAATGTAATTCTAAAATATGTTCAAATAACCCACAGGAAGTCATGAGAAAAAGATACAATAGAAAACGAAGTATGTGCTTGAGCCCTGACATGTCAATAATTACTTTAAGTGGTTTAAACAGGTCCTCTGAAAACAGAGATTGGTACAGTGGATTTAATAACATGACCCAACTATATACTCTCTACAAGAATCTAAATATGATATTGGCCAGTAGAAAATAAAAGGATGGAAAATAACAAAGTAGGAGTGGCTATATTAATAGCAGATAAAGAAGACTTCAAAGAAAAGTACTAAGGATTATAGATTTTGGGAGGAAGACCACAGAGAGAAAATGCCATTCTCATTTCATCATATTTAGGGAAGGTTCTCCCAATATGACTTTCCACCGTTGATGTTAATCTCGGTGACCTGGATAAGGTGGTTTTACAGGTTTCTGAAATCAGTTACTCTTTGTAACCCACCTCCCTGCCATACTCTTTGAAAAGAAATCACCATATGTGGTTCACTCTTTTTGTTGTTGTTAGGTTTATTTATTGATTTTGAGAGAGAGCAGGCAAGGAGCAGAGAGAGAGGGAGAGAAAATCCCGAGCAGGCTCAACACCATCAGTGGGGCTCGAACTCACAAACTGGGAGATCATGCCCTGAGCCAAAATCAAGAGTCGGATGCTTGACCAACTGAGCCCCCCCAGGTGCCTCTACGGTTCACTTTTCATACAGTTATGCTCCACCCCTTGAGAGTAGTGTATGTATAGAAATTGTTTGGAATTCATCTCCACCCAAAAGATTGGTCTATTCTCCCCCACTTATTTCTTGTGTTTCCTGTCCTAGGATACCCATTTATGCAAGATTTCTGGATCCTTTTAATGGAGAATGGGCTGTGAAACCGAGATTTGGTTTCTATAACCCGTTACCACATAGATCATTTCTAGCCCTCGCCCCTCGCTTGTCTGTAACTTCCCACACTCACAGTGGAAAACCTGGCTTCTTCCATCTGCCATCCATTTTCTTATGGTGCAGTTCCAGTATGCCTTTATAGCACTTTGAGAATTGTTAACCCGAAGCCCTGTGGGTAACAGTTTTCCAAATTAGAAGACCGTGCTTATGTATAGGTCCTTTTGTGTTTCATCTTCACGAAGTTCGTTCATTTTCAGAGTTATCGAGGTCAGCATTTCTCCCCTTCCCCCTTCGGAGGGGTTGTTTTGTATGTTTGTAATACAGTTAGATTCTTTTGCCTCAGCCTGCATTCTATTCTGGGATCTTCGTCTTCTAAAATGATTTTTCTTTCATTTGCATACATTAAGGTTCACTCTACTGCAACATGCTATGGGTTTTGACAAATGCAGAGTGTCATATCCACCATGATAGGATCATGCAGAATAGTTTCACCCCACCCTAACCCCCCCACCCCCCATGCCTTCGTGCTTCGTCTGTTCAACCTTCTCTCTTTTTCAGACTCCTGGCAACCACTGATCTATGTGCAATCTCTATAGTTTTGCCTTTTACATATATGTGTGTGTAAATGTGTGTGTGTGTGTGTCTGTATATGTATACACACACACAATCCTTCTGGAGGCCAGAAATTCAGCGTAATTCACCACTACACTCTCAGCAGTTAGCACCAGATCTCATCCTCTTAACTGAGGGCCAGCCTTGCTTCTGGAGTTCTAAATGTTTTTCTGACTTGTTTTTATGTTGGAGAAAAGTGGATGCCCACGTCTCCTAACATTTTAGCTGGTCCTCATGAAAATGGCTTGAATTTCTGCCAGAGACATTCTTCCTCTGGGGTCCCCATTCATTGGCGAGGGTGAGGCCTGTGTGGCCCTTCCAATGGGACACATATTCTCTCTGGAAGAAGGTTCTGGGACGAGGTCTCATTTGGGAAATCGGAGGCTCTGGGGAATTCTCTGGCACCTCACTGTCTGTACTGTGAATTGCCCTTGGGTGAGGATACACTCTGGATAAACAAAGTGCCTGCCAGCTGGTACAAACTCAGGTCCTGTTTTCACCCCTTTGTCAATTTTAGCCTTGTTTGTACAGCGCAGAGCTTCACCCCTGCCTCCTTTCTAGAGTGATTCTAAGAAGGCAGCCAAAAACTCTGACTGTGGAGCCAGTGAGGGAAATTTCTGTGGACATTTCCCCTGTGGGGTTGAGAAGGGCTGATGAAACCTTCTGAGTCCGTGATATCTGACTGGGAAGCTCTTCCTTTTAGACAACTGTTTGAAAAACCTGGGTGATAAAGTTTGCAGGAAGTCCAAGGTGGTAAAGTATTCTCAATGGTGCTGGTCTGGAAGCAGAGCCACTCTTGGCCCCAGGGGATGGCCCCCCACACACATAACAAAAGCCCATTGCTTGGTAACAGGCATTTATTTCACTGCCCTCAGGAGAGATAGAGCTTTATGTAGATCACAAAACAATATCCCAAGGCTTAGGTCTTTGTCATGAAATATTAAGCACTCTGTGTTCATTTCTCCATCCCTTTGCCTTATGGCGAGTTCTGCAGAAGCCCATCTCCCCTGCAAGTCTGAGGACTCCCTTCTCAGGGCAAGTGTATGTTGATAGGCCCCACATCTCCCACACATTCTGGCTGTAGAGAAGGCTCCACCGCGATTGTTGAATGCCGGTCAAGCCCTTTGCCTGCGTGATGTTGCTTTTAATCATTCTATTCTTTCCTTTGTGAAATAACCAATGCCAGTGAGTAACTTCTCATTACTTTAGGCCACTGTGGATTCTAGGGAACTTTAGGTATAGTTTGATTTTTGTCATCGCTCAATCCTAGGAGGGAGACTGGTAGTTCTGGTCTGGAGGGCAGATACATGAGCTGTACAGGTTTCTGAATTGGGGCGGGGGGGGGCTTGGTAAAGTTTATTTTAAGAGAGGAGAGAGCACAAGTGGGGAGGAGCAGAGAGAGAGAGAGGGAGAAGGAGAATCCCAAGCAGGCTCCATGATGTCAGCATAGAGCCCGATGTGGGGCTCAATCTCACAAACTGTGAGATCACGACTTGAGCCAAGATCAAGAGTCAGGACTGTTGTAGGTTGACCACAAGCACGGTTAAATACTAACATGCTATTTCTGCTTCTGTAAGTCCGCTTAGCAAGCTTGTGCTTCCCTGTTCTGGTTAACCACACCCTGTATGCAAAGGTTACAGAACACCTCATTACCATTCGGCGTCAGGTGGTCTGTTATGTAGTCACTACCCCAAGGTTTCTCAAATGTCTAACTGTGATTGGTCATTTCAAACCCTCTTATGACAAAGAACTTTAAAATGATAGGTTTCCACCAAAACTAATGTCTGTGTGTCATAATATAATTGGCTACCATGAAATGCTGTAAATTGTAATTGGTTAACTAAATGATGACATATTCTGCCTTGCTGAAATCCATATAAGCTTACTGCTACCTTTGTTCGGGGTCATTCTCTGCATTTTTCTCCTTAAGATCAGGAGATCAGGTTTGGCTCAGCCATGAATAAAATCCTGCCTCGCTTCTATTCAGTGTTGGGTGGTTTTTCCGACAATCACCCTGCTTCAAGGACACTTGAAGCACTGACCAAGCCACCCTGGTGTCCCTGTATTTTCTTTGAAGGCTTTTCTGAGTAATGGACCCACCCTTGAATTCTGGTGGAAGGTGTGTCCTGGCGCTGTGGTGCCCGTGTCTGAGGTCAAGCCTACTTACTGACGCAATGGCAGGCCCTTGTTCTCCTTCACGGGGTCCTCATTGGAGCCCCAGTCTCCAAATCTGTATGAGACTCTGTGATCAGCCTCTGCATCATGGTCTGATTCAGCTTCATCACACCTACATGATTATTTCTGTGTATTACCTCCAGATACTCTACCCCTATTCCCTTTTCCCTAATTTTCTTGGCTTAGATTCTAGAGATCCATACAACTTCTTACATGTCCCATTGGAGCTATGTAAGGGCAAGAAGGATACCAGCAATTCACACAGATGCCTCATATACTAAATCCTCATTTCCCCAAATCTTGGGTGATTACCCTTGTTTAAAAGTTAAAGCCAAAATTTTTTTTAGTTCAGTAGACAAAGCCTTGACAATCTGACCCTAGCCTTCCCCTCTGGTCCTAATCTCCCTCCACCGCCCCCCATTTCCCATGGAGTCGGTCCGGTAACTAATTTGTTTTTTAATCTCCTAAGCGTTCCTCTTGGTTTCATCCCTGTGAATATATACTGTTCCTTCCCTTTGGGATTCATCTCCTCCAATAAATTACCCATCAAGAAATCTCCTACAAATGTTTTAAAGCCAGTTCACATTGCAGATCACCTCCTCTGAGACTTCCCTGACATCTCCAGCAGTTTCCCTCCCTCCCTTCCTCCCGCAATCTGTTGTATGCACAACCTGTTGTAAAGAATTGAAACCATACTTTTAAACGTTTGTCTCAGCCTCTAGAATCTGAGATCCTTGAAGACATGCAGGTAGAGTCTTTCCATCAGCCTTTCCCAGAATCCGGGAGACGGACCTGTTCGTCGCTACTACCTGTGACACACTGTCTGGATTAATAACAGCTGAACCGACCCAGGAGGCTCTTGGAATGTGCCCTTAAACCTGACAAGCTCTGGGATGGCCAGGAACTCTAATTAAACTGTCTGTGGTCAATCACCATCTTTAATAAGCAATTTTGCTAGAAGCTGGGATAAATGAAAGCCAGGGGAAGAAATCTATTTTCCCTTGCTCTCCCATCCAGAGGCCATTCCTCCTATCCACACAGTCACTTATTACTTGATATATCATGTATAAACAGATTCTAACAGGGTCTCCCATTTGGGAAATCCTCACGCTCTTAAATAGGAAGGAATTGTAGGAGAAAATGCATCCTGTGGATTCTGCTGCATCCTCTCTGTTGCCTTCATTAGAAACCAAAATGTCCATGAAGGATCCTGAGCTCACACTGCTTCCTGACCTCTTCTTCGGGCAATTCCTGTCCTCGTTTGTCTACTTACCCACAAAAACAGGGCTAATGCTTTGTTCAGGGGTTTTAAAGTTTTCAGACTCACAGTTGGATGTTGCTGCTGTTCCTCTGCCTCCCTCTGGGGCAGGTCTCTGGGAGCCAAGGCACCCAGCTCTGCTCCTGTTCCTGCTGAAAGTGGATGCTGAGAGCCTCAGCAGGGCACTTCCTGTTTTGTCAGGGAAGCTTCCTGCCCGTGGCACGGAGCAGAGCATCCTTGACCTCCTTGTTCCTCAGGGAGTACACCACTGGGTTCAGCAGGGGGGTGATGACGGTGTAGGTCACTGAGATCAGCTGGTCCTGATCCCTGGTGTTCTCTGACTTGGGCTTGAGGTAGGCGATGGAGGCACAGCCATAGTGGACGATGACGACCGTGAGGTGGGAGGCGCAGGTGGCGAAGGCCTTCTTCCGGCCCTGGGCGGAGGGGATCCTGAGGATGGTGGAGATGATGAGGACGTAGGAGATGAAGACCAGGCCCATGGGAACCACGAGCACCAGCACACTGATGATCACAGTCAGGATCTCGTTGACCGAGGTGTCGATGCAAGAGAGCTTCATCACAGGTCGGATGTCACAGAAGAAATGGGCCACTTTTGTAGCACAGAAAGGCAACCTGAACACAGATGTCACTTGGGTCATGGCTACGATCAGCCCAATGCTGCAGGCACCCCCCACCAGCTGGACACACTCTCTCTTGTTCATAATGACTGAGTATCTCAGGGGGTTGCAGATGGCCACATAGCGGTCATAGCCCATGGCCGTGAGGAGGAAGCAGTTAGTGATGCCGAAGGTTACAAAAAAGAACATCTGGGTGGCACAGCCTGCCCGTGATATGGACTGGTTCATACCTACAAGACTGGAGAGCATCCTTGGGAGAATGACTAGTGTATATACCGTCTCTGAGGAGGACAGCATGCTCAGGAAGAAGTACATGGGCGTGTGCAGGTGGCGGTCGGTTCGGATGATGGTCACAATGACCACATTGCCAGCCAGGGTTAAGATGTACAGTGCAAGGAACACGACAAAAAGTGTGAGCTGGTGCTCACGGAAGCTGGAGAAACCCTGGAAGACAAACTCAATTATGAGAGTGTGGTTCCCTCCCTCCATGGAGTGCTCGCAAAATCTGAAATGGAGAAGAACAGAAGGTGCATAATTTCAACATGGCTGTGAAGTACATTTCTCAGATGGACTGAACTCCATTCTCAGCTGTGAACCTGGGGATGCATTTCCCTGTGCGTTAATCTCTGGGTTGACTTAAAATACTTCTACTCTGTGGCTGTCCTTTACAATTTCCTATGCATCCCAGAATCTATCTGTCTATCAATCTATTTATCTTTCTATTTTTCCTTTCCTTTCCTTTCCTTTCCTTTCCTTTCCTTTCCTTTCCTTTCCTTCCTTTCTCTCACAACATAACTATGTACATTCCCACTCACTTCACCCCACACTTCTCTGGAATGCCCTCCCTCCTTTTCTCCTCTTGTCTAAGTATTTCCTCATTCCTCAAGGACTGTTGTAGGTGTTGACACAGTATCCACAGCTATTGTGCCATGAGGTCCTCACGCTTCCATGGACGATTGTCTCCCTGCCTGTGCCATGCCGTCCACACACAAACGCTCTGCGGCATTACACCTTTTACATCTGCGCGTGTCACCATCTCAGGCTTATGGATCAATTAGATCATTGAAAGTAACTTAAGGGGGCGCCTGGGTGGCTTAGTCGGTTAAGCGTCCGACTTTCGCTTAGGTCATGATCTCGCGGTTCGTGGGTTCGAGCCCCGCGTCAGGCTCTGTGCTGACTGCCAGCTTGGAGCCTGGAGCCTGTTTCAGAGTCTGTAACTCCTTCTCTCTGTGACCCTCCCCTCCTCACGCTGTCTCTCTCTCACTCTTCTAGAAATAAATAAAACATTAAAAAATTAAAAAAAAAAAAAGTAACTTAAGGATTGACTGGAGACCTTTTTTTTTTTTTTCTCTTTCAAGATTATGAAGCCTCCCTTTGCACACCCTTGAGGACGTAGAGGCAAAGCAGACCCAAAGGCTCATATTGTTTCCAAGGAAGAAAAGGCAGATCTAAACCAACCACTGCCCCCTGGCCACTGCTGTCTCGGAGACACGGGCATCGGCCGGCAGGGTGCAGCCTGACTCTGCGATGGTGTGAAGCTGCACTTCCCCAAACTAAAAGACAACTTGACAGCCCCTAGACCTTAGTGGGCAGACACCTGCTCTGCAGAGAGAAGCAGTTCTGCCGGGGAAGATGGAGCACATTCAGTTCTCTCATCGAAAGCCACAGCAGGCACCCCACTAAAGATTCGTCATTGTGGTGAAGGATGGGGCTCAGTCCGATTTGTCATATTTCACATTTTTGTCCCGTTAGACAGTAAGCTCCTATAGGGAATGTAAATTATATCTGATTTGCCTATGCAGATTCAGAAAGACTTGGTATGTAAAGTAAATCACATCAGTGATGAAGGTTATAGGCACAGAGACCTCCTTCCTGTTTATAAAAATTTACTTAAAGGATGTTGGCTACTAGCTGTCACTCATTTACACTAAAACTGCTGAAAGAGTAAAGCTGCACCAGAGACATTTGTGAACAGAGAAAATCATTTTGACACTGAACGATGTGCCAAAAGACATTGAACTTCTCTGGATGGAAACTAGGTGGTGGTCCAGCCAGGAGGTGGCCTGGCAGCTCTACTGTGAAGTCAGAAGCTTGTGTCCCTGCTTCTGATTGTTCTAATGATGGACACAGCTGCTGCCAGCAACTAATGCTGCTTAGTTGCCTGCCATCCACATGACAGACCCACCCAAGGAAGACTTGTCCTATTCCAAATACCCATAGGGTTTCTGCTGAGAAGCCACCGGCCAGGGTGACGTCTGATCTGGCTGATGTCTGTCTGTCCTGAGGTAGAAGGGTGGCTGCTATGACCCGGCTAGCACCCTCCAGCCTTGGGAGCCTGTAAGTCTTGCATGGAAATCAAGGGAAAGAAGAGCATACACGTCCTTATGAAGACGATGATAGATTGCTACACTGCAATAAGTTAAAGCCAGCCCATGGGCAATAAGCCGCATCTCATTTCCTGTTCTGGAGAACACTTACTGTGTCTGCCTGGTGCTGAGTCACAGCAGGAGAGCCGGGCTGGAGGCGGCCATGGTCTGCAGGTGCAGAAAGAGCAGGGTGACGGAGAGGGATGGCCCGTCACAGGCGGAGGCTGAGCAGACAGCGGATAAACACGCTCTAGCAGGAGGGTCGGCAGCTTGGAAGTCGCAGGCGGCATTGACCACGCCTCTGTGCGAAGTCTTTGTAGCAGAGCAGGTGCTCCCCCAAGACCAGCCAGTGGGGCTCCAGGGGCTCCCGCCCTGAAGATATCCCNGGGGCCTCATTATACGAGGGACTCATTTACCCAGTCCCAGATTTAGCCGTGTGGGAGCTTGGGGCAAGTTTTTCAAGTAAAAACAGCATTAGATAAGGCTGGTTTATTTACTTGAATTTTACTTGTTAGCGTCCATAAGCACCTTGTGGGGTTTTTTTTTTTTTTTTACAGATGTGCCTTGGAAATCCATAGTTTCCTAACGCCGGCAGCTCAAGCTTGGAGATATATCGTCTTGCATGTCAGGGCCCCCGCCCAGTTTAAGATGATGGTTTTCTCTGACCACCGGGGTGGCTGAGTCAGCTACGCCTCCGACTTCGGCTCAGGTCATGATTTCACGGTTCGTGGGTTCAAGCCCTGTGTTGGGTTCTGTGCTGACAGCTCAGAGCCTGGAACCTGCTTCCGATTCTGTGTCTCCCTTGCTCTTTGTCTCAAAAATAAATGTTAAAAAAGTTTTAAAAAATGTGGTTTTCTCTTTGGAGTAAGAGCAGTCAGCTTTGGCCCTGGCTTTGTGGAGGGCTCTTCTGGCTGCCTTTCTGCCCTGTGGTACTCAGAAGTGGAAGGAAATCTCTTTGATCCCAAAGACCCTCTCTTGGAGGCCAGGAAATGGATGGGGGCTGAATACTCTTTCTCTTTGCCCAGAATTACCTCCCCCCTCCATTTTGGCAAAACTTCTAGTCTGTCAAAATCCAATGCCAGACTCTCGGGCCTATCATTTGCTTACCAGGTTCTTACTTGACCATGTGTGCTTACCTGTGTCCATTCATCCTTCATGCATCAGCCAGTGCCAGGCCCCAGGGCTGGTTGCTGGGAGCAAGGGAAATGCAGGACACAGCCTTCCAGCACCTCATGGTTTAGTTTAAGTGACAGAGGATTAGAGTAAACTGAAATGAGTGGGGGCGGGGAGGGGATGTTCCTGGATTAATTGCAGGTGGATCACAGAAAAAATTCTTACGCTAAAGACCAGGCTACACGAGGTCTTAGAGTATTGAGACTTTACCACTTGTTTTTAAGGGCCCCTCACATAACTTAACTTATTGCTCCTGCTTAGGGGCTTCAGAGTCCCGTAGTAACTGGCACGTAAGAACCACCGGCTGCCCTGTGCCTTCTTCCTGCCTGTCTGGTGACTCTGCTTCTTTGCAAGATTAATGTGGCAGCTGTGTGAGGGTGACAGGGGCTTGGGGAGAAGGCAGGGAGATCAGCGAGGGGGATAATGTCACAGGGCAGGCCAGAGGTCAGTTGGGGGTGATTTAGGGGGGTGGCCATGGAGGTGAGAGGGACAGAGGTGAGAGACATCTGAGGTGAGTAGGCTGGTGACTGCATGTGTGGATCAAGGGAGAGGAGAGGACCCATCATTTCATACACTAATCTCAAGTTCATTCATGCCAGCTCCCTGAGACTCCAGTCTGCATTGCTTCCTGTTGGAACCAATAAATTGACCCAAATGACTCCTGTTAATGGTCAACCACTAGGTGTGATTGGTGGCCATGGGATCCTAACAGGGAGGGAGGAGAGGTGAACAAAATAGCTCAGCGCTTTATGGTGCCTTTGCTTGGGGACAGATTAGGAGGATTTTGGACAAGGGTCACTTGGATACATGGTGTAAAAATGTGGCATCTGGTGAAAACAAGAGGTCAAGCTTCAGAATAAGCTTACACTTACTGAGCCCTTTCACACGGTTTTGTCTGAGTCCTCCAACTGGCCTATGAAGCCTGTGGCATCCTTACTTCACCAATGAGAGGTGGTGAGGAGGACACTCTGTCCTCAGTGGTAAACCCACTGGACTTTGATGCGAGATAGACATGAGCGTGTGGGGTGACTATTGAGACGAAGCCAGTGAGGTGGCCGGGAGCACCCACTGTCGACCCCCTCGGCTCTGCAAAGCACATTGTTTGGGGGCCAGATTCTGGTAGCCCTAACTATGGGTCCTTTGTGGCTTTCACGTTAATTTAGGGTTCCAGTCTAGACTTCCTAATGGTGCCTTAGAATTGTCATGGGGGTGTTTCAGAGCCCTGAAGAGGACTTAGTACAGAGTTTGCTGAGGTCAGCATGGTTCCTGAATGTCTTAGTTCGGGCTCCAGAACACCATAGCCATAGACTTGGAGGGTCTTGCAGCTCTGAAAGCTGACAATCCTAGGTCAAGGGGCCAGGAGATTGAGTTCCTGGTGAGGGCTTGCTTTCTGGACTGCAGGTAGCTGGTTTCTCTCTCTGTCCTCATACTTTGAAGAGAGGGAGAGAGAATCCTCTGGTATCTCTTCTTAAAGGGCCCCGATCCCATCATGACCCCATCCTCATGACCTTATCTAAACCCAATTCCCAGAGGTTCCATTTCCAGATACCATCATGCTGGGGCTAGGGTTTCAACACATGAATTGGGGGGGGGGTCACGACTCAGTCCATGGCAGTGAAGTTATGTCTAATCTCACACACACCCCAACCCTATCCTTCTCATCCAGAGCTGGGGGCTCTAGTTTTTCTACATGTGAACACTCCTTTTTAATCTTAAAATAACTTTATGGCTCTCCAGCTTGATACTAGTTGAATCATACAGTCATACTCTTTGTATCTATTG
The DNA here is from genome assembly GCF_008692635.1 of Crocuta crocuta. NCBI lineage: Eukaryota > Metazoa > Chordata > Mammalia > Carnivora > Hyaenidae > Crocuta > Crocuta crocuta. The sequence continues at coordinate 5,487,333 of NW_027529438.1, forward strand.
ATAGAAAAAAATAAATTCTGAAAAAGAGAACCACGAATCTGGTGATCAGTATACTGTCAAATGGATTACAGCACAAAAATAGTTCGACATGTTTTTGTTAGTACGTATCGGGCCTGCCTCTGAAGATGCACCCTTGAGTCCTGGCACCGACTCCAGGCCTTAGGAGAGAAGAGGGAATGACACCATGGGAAGTGGCTGGCAGGCCTGCACTTGGGCAGGGCGTCGGGGAAGGGAGTCTGGGGTAGGAAGTGAGAGAGGGAAGCGGCTTATTGACACGTGGCAGGTATAACCCAGAAGTGACTCTTGTAAGACCCTGAGAACAGGTTTTGTGGACCGAAATCTGGGAGCAAGGACAACTGGGCAGGGTGTGGGAGTGCTCCTTGCAAAGTCTCTCCTGGGAAGAGGGAGCTCATTCCATGACCGAGAACTCTGAGAACTGGGGCTATGTGTCCATATTGGGTTGACTTGATATTGACCTCAGAGTGACTTAGAGAGCAGTGTGTGGTGGGGGTGGGGAGCAGAGGAGGTGCTAAGCGTTACAGCTGCTCCAGGAAATGTGAGGCCCGTAAGATTTTCAGGGCCTCACAGGAACCCTGGAGGTTGATCTTGCTGGCTGCAGGGTGCAGTACGAAAGGAAGGCCAGTGAGATTAAGTCACTTCCGTAGAATACACATTTATAATGGCAGACCTAAGATCAGGACACGTGCCTCTCTGGCCCCAAAGCCTGCACTCCCTCTACAATACTACTGCCTGTTCATCTCCTACTAGGTCATCAGGATGAACAAGTGAAGAAGCGGATGGATCTAGAGTTAGTAAGCTGATGGGCACGAGCTCTGTCACCCCATCACCCCCCACCTGACCTTTGGCCCACTTTATCCTTTTTCTCTTTGCATCTTTAAAGCTGTGCTGAGTGGAGAAAGTGCACCAAGATATTGAAGGAAAGCATATTACATACAGAATTTCTGAACTTCCAGATAGATTTCCAGGACCCAAGGCCATTCCAGGGGGATTTGAGCTATGCGTAAATTCGCAATGTGTGGCGCTCCTTCTCCAGTTTTTAGAAAGGAGGAAAGCTGGCTAAATAGCCATCATGAGCCCATAATGCAGCTGCTGGCTCTGGGGCTGGATTGCGTGTTTTCGGGTCCTGATTAGGGCCCACATACTAGCTCTCTGGCCTTCGGGATGTTACTTTATCTTTTCAGGGTTTAGGTTTCCCATTTGTAAAATAGTTTAATAAATTACCTCCTAGATTAATAGTGAGGGTTGAATTAGTGCTGGCTGTCTAGGATGAGTTCCATAAGTGTACCGAAAGGGATGTCACAAAGTGGAGGCCGGCAACCTGAAAGGAATCTCGTAATGAAAGGAAAAGAGGAAGAAGAGCTGTGTGCCGTTGCCAGTTGTATGTTGGTTGCTTACAGTTGCCCTTACTTCCTTCTTTTCCTCCTCCTTTCAATAACTCCCAAGCTCCACGTACCAGGCACTGTTCTAGGTGTAGAGGCAGAGAGAGGCTCTGTTCTAGGTGTAGAGGCAGTGGAGCCTGAGTGATTGCCCGGTGGGCATGAGCACACCTGGGCACACCTGGCCGGTGCCCTGAAGCAGAGCTTGAGCCTGCCCCCGTGCTCGGGACTAAGGACACGCTCTCAGAAAATGGAGGGAGAGGCAGGGTGGAGTGGAGCATAGCTCAGCTGGGATGCAGTCTTGGACAGCCTGATCTAATGGAAGACTCTAGAGTTAATCACAATTTGAGGCAAGGTGGGTGTCTTTGTACCTCCCAGGTCATTCAGGCACTGGCTGTGTAGTGGACTGCCCCAGGGAGGGCAGGAGTGGGGTATGTGTCCCCCCTGCTGAGAAAGCCTCCTTTCAACCAGTGGTGATTGTTCAGAGTGGGGGCGGGGGAGAGGGCAGCACCCTCCAGTAAGTCACTGCAGAGGCATCTGGGGGAGGAGAGGGGATGGGATGTGAAAGATGGGAACTCTTGTTTTGCAACTCTCAATATCCAGGAAGCTCTTTTTACAGTGTTTTGCTTTATTCTTCTCAACCAGTTTGTCAACTGGCTCTCAGAGCCTGTGTCCGACAGAGCTGTCGACGGTTCATGCAGGTAGGAAGAGGCACAAGGTAAATTAATGGAGTGATTTTTTTTTTATTGTAGTATGAAATACAGTGTAGAAGTGCTAGGTGTAAATAATGGAGAACTTGTTATTTCAGTGCTCTTGATTTCCATGCTGAGGCCAAGTTCTGATCCTATAAATTCCTGTGATAGATACTATATATTCTTCCCACCCTCACTACTAGTTTATAATCCCTTATGCCAGGGGTAATGGGAATGAGGGCTAACATTATAGTACAGCTCCTGAATATGCTTTATCTTACCTGGTTTTCACCAAGCCTGATAAGCCCATCTACTGGTCTTGAGAAATCCATCAATCTCTTATTAATCTTTCCCTTCCTTGTTTTACTCCAGCCCTCTCATTCCTAGATGCTGCCCAGATCAGGTACCTGGTGCCTGTCTGACTTGGTCCCTCACTGCAACTCCTCAGCAGACTTTTTAATTTTATGGAGACTGGCCAGCACTTAAGAGAGAGGCTTTTTGCCCAAAGCTCTGAGGAAGGCATCCTTGACCTCTTTGTTCCTCAGGCTGTACACAACAGGGTTTAGTAGGGGTGTGATGACCGTGTAGGTCACAGAGATGAGTCTGTCTTGCAAGGAATTTTGGGATTTGGGTTTTAGGTAGATGAAGGAGGTGCAGCCATAGTGGACGATGACCACCGTGAGGTGGGAGGCGCAGGTGGCAAAAGCCTTCTTCCGGCCCTCAGCTGAGGCCATCTTGAGGATGGTGGAGACAATCAGGACGTAGGAGATGAAGATCAGCACCATGGGCAGAACAAGGACACACAGACTGATGAGCAATGTGACAAATTCTTTGATGGTCGTGTCAGCACAGGCCAGCTTCATCAGAGGCCGGATGTCACAGAAGAAGTGGGAGATGATGTTGGCATCACAGAAGGGCAGACTAAACACAGAAGACACCTGAATGATGGCCGTGCTCAGGCCAATGCTCCAGGAGCCACTTGCCAGTTGTAGGCAAGTCCTTTTGCCCATGATGACTGAATACCGCAGGGGGTTGCAGATGGCCACGTAGCGGTCATACCCCATCGCTGTGAGCAGGAAGCAGTTGTTGATGCCGAAGGTGAGATAGAAGAAGAGCTGAGTGGCACAGTCTGGAATGGAGATGGCTCGTTGGGGGCTGAGGAGACTGGACAGCATCCGGGGGATGATGGCCACTGTATAACAGGTCTCCGAGAGGGACAGCACGCTCAGGAAGAAGTACATGGGTGTGTGAAGTTGACGGTTAAGGCGGATAACCGTCAAGATGATGGCATTGCTGGCGAGGGTCAGCAGGTACAAGACCAGAAACACCACAAAGAGAATGAGTCTGTGCTGCCACCCAAAAATGGAAAAACCTTCAAAGGTAAACTCTGTCACCACAGTCAAGTTGGGTCTTGGCATTGAGGAGAATCTGGGTCTGAGAGAGATGAAGCAGGGAATTTGAACATCTAGGCTGGAAACAGGAGGCCGGTCCAGGGTCCTCGTCAGCCGTGTGCAGGGACACAAAATGGGTGCAGCTCCCAGTTTCCGAAGCTCTCAGCTTTCAGACACTGGCCAAGTTCTCCAAGACTTCCCAAGGTTCTCAGGGGCCTTCGCACTGGGAGACAGACGCAGGGAGGTGGGGGAAGAGAGTAAATACCTGCAGATAGCTTGAGTGCACCTTTCATGCTTGGCTGGAGGAGACGCAGATGAGAGAAGGCACTAGACTGAGTGTGCACAGCCCTGGGAGTCCACCCAAACTCACCTGCTTTGGTCCAGCAGTGATACATCACCTGTCAGAGAGCCGGTTGTGAAGGGACCTCTGTAAAGTGAGAATTCAGGCCAGGGACAGACTGCTGTTGGAGACGTGATTCTGGGAGGTAGGCGGCCAGACCCAGCTCTGCTCACAGCACCTAATATTGTCCCCCCACCCCCCACCCTCGTGGGTCAAATTCAAAATGGCCAGTGTCAGGCACCTGGGTGGCTCAGTTGGTTAAGCGTCCGACTTCAGCTCAGGTCATGATCTCCCTGTCACTGAGTTCAAGCCCCATGTCGGGCTCTGTGCTGACAGCTCAGAGCCTGGAGCCTGCTTCAGATTCTGTGTCTCCCTCTCTCTCTCTCTTTCTCTCTCTCCCTGCCCCCACCCCTGCTCTGTCTCTCAGAAGATAAACATAAAAGAATTTTAATAAAAAAATGGCCAGTGCCTGGACTAGGTCAGTGAGAGGGGAGACTACTTTTTCTCTCAGTTAGAGGCTGATGGGTGGACCCAGGATGCTCTGCGATCCAGAGCCCACTCCTTGCTTTCCTCCCTGTGTTCCCCAAATACCCCATTCTTCAACACCTACTTCCCCTCCCTCCCATGTGGATGGTCCTTTTTGCTTGTTTCCTAGTCTAGTCGAGCATCTCAGGCATCCTAAAGGTTTGAAGTACCAATACCTCCAAGACAACAGTGATGAAAACAACAAAATATTTACATTTCTAGAAACCTCTGCCTTTAACCCTAGTGTAAGTAGAAGATGCTTGCTTTACCTTTGCTCACTTTGTGTGTCTCCCTTTGCTCGTCTGTAAAATAGAATAATATATACTCACAGTGTTGCTATGGAGACTATATTAATTACCCTGTGTAAATAGCCAAGCATAGTTCTTGATATGTAACAGGCAAACAGTACATTCTGTTTCTGCTCTTTCACCCACCCTCCCCATCCCCACTTCCGATCGGGTTCTACTTGAATGGCAGACCCACCCAGACATCCAGGCATGGTTCTCATCATTGATTTGTCCCATCCTTGTTGACTGCGATACTCGGTCCTCCCTTCCCACCTCCTGTCTGGTTCTAGATTCTGCACTCTGGAGGGGACTGGGGCTGGTCTGGAGTCCAGCACCCCTGTGAACACACCCCAGCTCCAGCGGCTTCATGTTTGACCATTGAATTGATCCCTCATCTCTTCGGACCTCAGTTTCTCCCCCTGTAAGATGAAAGCAGTGCCGATCTCCATGGCAGAGGACTGATGGAAGAATTATACAACAAGATGCCTAGAAGGCATTTAGTGGAGGGCCTGGTATACAGTAGGCCATCAATAAATGGTAACCATTGATAAAGATGAGCTTCGATGTCAAAATAGGAGTGTTTTAGGTCATTGTTTTTATCTTCAATTCTCTCCCAAGTCCCAGCTCAGGACGTGGTTGGTCCTCATGTTGCTAGAATGCGTAGAGCAGCTTGCAGCTTAGAGGATGCTTTGCTAGCTTTTAGATACAGGAGGAGGAGGAGGTAACAGGGAAGGAAACATTCCACAGGGGAGAGAGTTCCAAGGGCGGGGGAGTGTGCAGATGTGGGTTGGGATGGGTAAGCCTTCCCCAGCGCAACACTTCTCCAGGCGTGCCCACGTCCGGGACCTTCTTCTTGGACTCTACTTGGACTCCTGCACTCACGAAACCCTGCGATTTCAGCCATTCACTGACCCTCACCTTCCTGGCCCCTGGGTTGAGATCTGGGACAGGAAACAGGAGGAAAATGGTGGCGACTTCTATATTCAGGAAATACACATTCTCTGGTGGAAAGGGCCTACTTGAGTTTACCACGCCAGAGTCTGGTGCTTTGTGGCTTGCCGCCCAGCCCCCTACACCAGGAGAGTGATATGGGGTGGGAGGGGTGGGAGTGCGTGTTCCCAGGTCCCCTGGCTCCCTCAGTGTGGTGTGCTGAACACTGATTTTTGGGCTAAACGGACCAATGATGCCCTTAGAAAGTTCTGCCTGCGACTTTTCTAAGGCTTAGTTCCAAATGAGCCTTTCTGAATGATTCCCCCCCAGTATTTATAATGCTTTCTATTCCCTAAATCTTATAGCACAGCTATGCATTCATTTCTCCACTTGACCATACTCCCAGGACAGGGGAGAAAAACAAAGGGTGATGTCCCATGAGCAAGGATCGTGAGGCCACACCCAGGCAGACAAGAACCCCTGCTTTGCCGAGTCTTGTAGGGTGACTGACCTCTTGCCAGGCGAGGCCGACACTCGATCAGGCTGGAGAGCACGGACCCACGACTGCCAGGGGCCAGCGCTCTTCCTCTGCCAGGCAGGTGTGCACGCTCAGAGTCTTCTAGAAGCCTAGAAGAAAACCTTAGACCCCGCCGGGGCCTGTCTATTAATTCCTGCACTAATTGGGCAGGTCCAGGAGTCCCAGAAAGCAGCCGCAGGCTCCCATGGGCCTTCACAGAGCCCTGTTCTCTAAGTGTGTATTGCAGGCTTGTCATGGGGTACTGTTCTCCTGGGCTCCTGGGCCCTGGGGTCCCTCTCCCCAAGGTGGCAATAATAAGATCCAACTCTGCTGCTGTCTGGGGACCTCATTAGAAAGGGGGCTCCTCTAAACCAACTTGACAATAAACTATAAAAGAAAAAAGGGGGGGCTCCTCAGCCCAATCACATGGACAGTGTGTGTAGGTGATCTGGGCTTCCCCCAGGGACAAAGTCTTTGTGTTAGGACACAGCCCTGCTCTGCTCTGTAGATGAAGAGGAACTTTGGCCTCCAGACCCAAACCAATTTTTAAATTTTTTGAAATTTATTTCTTGAGAGAGAGAGAGAGAGACAGAGAGACAGAGGGAGACACAGAATCCCAAGCAGGCTCCAGGCTCTGAGCTGTCAGCATAGAGCCCGACGTGGGGCTCAAACCCACAAGCTGTGAGATCATGACCTGAGCCGAAGTCGGACCCTTAGCCAACTGAGCCACCCGGGTGCCCCAGGACCCGACCATGTTTAAGGGTGCAGCTTTATTAGGCAAGCCACTCATGCCCTGGGACCTCGCACCCTAATTGCTGAAGGTCTGCGAGGCCCCTTCCAATTCATATGTTCCAAGAGCTGTGACTCATTCACTCGGGGATGCTTTCCAGAGGTGCTCGCTGAGCGCTTTGCACGTGCTACGTCCAGGGAATGTGGCGGCAGCTAGGGACATGGCATCTGTACTGAGGCAGGTCCTCTGTTTGCACGTGATGCCCAGAGCATCCAAGAATGGCTGGAGAAAGGAGAGGACCTCTTGCCTCCCTCCCGTGTCCCCCAGCCTTTGGGCAGTCAGCCGACCCAGCCTTATCTGCCTCTCCTGCTGTGGGTCCAAGATGGGCCTTCCCAGGGATTGAAGGCAGCCCAGACACTGACCCAACAGCTTCCCAGGGATTTTGGCTCCTTGGTGCCTAGTTTATGTCTTTCTCCCAGGGACCCTCCCACACCCACCCCTACCAAGCAGGAAAGTCTCCCTTTCTAAGTCTCCCTTTCTAAGCATGCTTGAGGCAGGAATACTCGATAGTAAGGTGGTTTATTAATGTGTCTTTGATAAGCGGGGTCAATGGAAAGAGACTGACAAACTAGCGTGGGATAATTGTCAGCCATCCCACAAGCGTGGGATAACTTGTCCAGTCCCACATAATCTCTCCTGGCCCCAAACATTGACGACCCGAGAGAAACTGGAAATACTTAGGCTGATGAGTCATTAAAAGCAGAGAGACCCACAGCTAAGAGAGATACTACGTGGTATATTTACCACTGCTGGGGGTCAGGGGTGAGGGGTGCAGCACATTACTGGTCAGACCATGAAAACGCTCAGCAGGACAAACGTGGGGGAGCTCACCATGGGCAGCCAGCTCTTCCCAAAACCTGAAAATAATCCGTGAATCCGGGCCTTATTTGTCAGTGTCCCTTCTTCACAGTTTTCCTGGTAGGCAGCTCAATTCAAGTATTTAGGCAGCTCTTTGGAATTAGGAATACAATGGGATCTGAAAGCCACGAGAAAGAAAAGGAAACCCTGATGTTGAAATTATGATCTGGAAACTGTGTGCATTTTTAGAACACGTATGGTTCTTATTGTGGGTCTATCTGACATAAGTTTAGACGTAAAAAGACTGGAAAATCTGGAGTGGATGGGGGATTTTTTTTTTTCTGAAAAGGGAGAAAAATACATTGCTTACATCATCTGCCTATTTTTGGCAGTTTTGTCTTTTCCGTTCTGACTTTTTATATCTCCTCTTGTTGCATTCAGTTACGAGCCATGACACAATATCGAATGCTAGCAGCCACAGAGGTTATCATAGAGGCGTGTTTCCTTTTTCCAGATTGTAATTAAAATGCCTCTCGTGTTTCGGTCACGGTGAAAGGGGATGCTTGGGGCACATCTCTGGCGGTGCCCTCTATCAGATGGAGGAAGTGCCTTCCTATTTCTCGTTTGTTTGACACTTTCTCACTAGTTATCTGTTAAATTTTTAGCCTGTTCCTTTTCTATATCCATTGATAACGATTATATGCTTTTTACTCTTTAATTGGTTAGGGTGGTGAATTACATGAATAGATTTTTCTAAGGTTGACTCATTCGTACATTTTTAAGAAAACCCTGCTTGGTCAAAAGACCAAGATCCAATATACACGATTGAACTGAATTAGCTATTTTTTTCATCTACCTGTTATTTGCCAATAGTTTTCTTTGCCTACTTTGCCTATTTTGGGTACCAAACGTTTGCAATTAACAATGTTTTTAAGTGCTGGGGAAAGTTTCACGCCTTTTCTAAGCTCTGAGCTTGGTGTCTTTTCTTGTTTGTTTTTTGAAAGGGTACATTTTTTTCTCCCCACTGTTTTTCCATTTTTTAGGGTTATTATTCTAGTAAATTTTCTGTTCTTGGTATAATTATAGTCATTTATATCTTCCTCTGAGTTTGTCCATTTTATGTACTTTTTCAAATAGATTAGTATAAAGTTGTTCAAGGTATGTTTTTATAATTATCTTCTGTGTACCTGCCCTCATGTCCTTTTCTCCTACCTGATTTTGTTTAGTCTTTCTGATTTATCATAGTCATTGAAGGTTGTTTTAGATTGATCTTTCCAAAGATTCCAAGTTTTAAAAAAAGAACATTTATCTTGTTTCATGTTTACTTTGGATTTTAATTAAATTCTACTTCATTATTATTTGTTTCTACTTCCTTTGGGTTTTGTTTTTTCTCCACATTTTTTGGATTAGAATCTTTTATTTATCTTGCCTCTTACAGTAAACATAGAAAGCTATAAATTGCTTTCTGAGAACGGCTCTGAGAATTCCTCATTTATTTTGATCTGTGGTGCTTCTGTTACATTGTAGAACTGTGTATTTTAAAATTTTGTTTTTGTTTCTTCAACTCACAGTTTATTTAAAAAAATTTTTTTAATGTTTATTTATTTTTTGAGAGACAAAGAGAGACATAAAGCGCAAGAGGCAGAGGGGCAGAGAGAGAGGAAGACACAGAATCCGAAGCAGGCTCCAGGCTCTGAGCCCCACGCGGGGCTCGAACTCACGAACCACAGGATTATGACCTGAGCGGAAGTCAGCCACTTAACCGACTGAGCCTCCCAGGCGCCCCAACTCACAGTTTATTTAGATATTTATGTTAATAGAACCAGTGTGGTACAGGACTCAAGAGCTCAGGACATGGAGTCCAGTCTGGGGCTTCTGTCTCACTCTGCCACCGGCTCTCTGTGACTCCGGACAAGCAGGGACAAGCTGTTCCTTCTCTCCACGTGTCCATTTCCTTGTTTGTACAATGTGAGGGATGATAGTCCTTCCTCCAACAGCTATTGTAAAGATTGGGTGAGTAAATATTTGAAAGAGCTTAGAATAATGGCCGGCATAGAAGAGTTTATGAAGCAAATATTCACATCTGTGAAGACGGGTAGACGGGTGAGCCAGGGTGTGGCTTCTGTTTGGGGATGGGGGATATATTGCATTGTGGTTCATGGAGATTGTTTTTATAAAATCAGTGCTTCAGAGTTTATTGAGGTTCCCGTGGGGTCAAAATCATGACCATTCTCTGCATGAAGGCTAGACTTTTAGATCAGGTGTGTTAATTGTCCGTATACCCTTTTGAACCCTATTGATCCATTGATGATTGTATTAGTTTCTTTTATTTTAAAAATTTTTTTAACATTTATGTATTTTTGAGAGACAGACATGATCAGGGGAGGGTCAGAGAGAGAGGGAGACACAGAATCTGAAGCAGGCTCCAGGCTCTGAGCTAGCTGTCAGCACAGAGCCCGACACAGGGCTCGAACCCACGAACCATGAGATCATGACCTGAGCCAAAGTCAGACACTCAACTGACTGAGCCACCCAGGCGTCCCATGATTGTATTAGTTTCTGAGAGAACTGTGTGAATATCTCCTGTGATTGGGTGCTCAGTTTCTCCCAGGAGTTTTATCAATTTTTGTGTAATACGTTTTGAAGCTATGCTGTTAGGACCTTATAAATTCATGAATGGAATACTTCCCTGGTGAATTATTTTGCTTACCAATAGTCTAGGTTCTTTACTGGTTTTCACTTTGAAAAGTATTTTGCCTGATGTTTGTAGTATTACATGAAATTCATTTTTTTTTTTTTTATTTTAGAGAAAGCACAAGCAGGAGAGAGGGGCAGAGGTAGGGGATGGAGAGAGAGAGAAGATCTTAAGTGGCTGCATGCTCAGCATGGAACCCGACGTAGGGCTCGATCCCACGACCTCAGGATCATGACCTGAGCTGAAATCAACCCACTGAGCCAGCCAGGTGCCCCTACATCAACTTTTTTGCCAGATTTTTCTGGACCCTCTCTCAGCCTTTTCATTTTCAACGCTTCTGTGTCATTTTATTTTAATAGTGTCATGTCAGATTCTTAAAATTCGGTCTGAAAGCCTTTTCGTTTCAATTGATTAACTTAATCCACTCACATCTTTTATAATTAGAGATATTGGTAGATACTACAATCTTCCTTTCTGTTTGTTTCTTCACCAGGCTTTATGTTTGACCAATTCATTTTCTGGTTTGACCACTTCTAGTCATCTAAAAGTTCAACTGAATTTTGTACAATTGAATTTAGTTTCTATGAATAGTCCAAATGCAGAATTAAAAGTACAGAATGGCACTTCATTATTCAAACAGTTAGTTCTAGGACTGCCTGGGGGGTGCTTAGTCACTTGAGTGGCTGACTTCGGCTCAGGTCATGATCTCACGGTTCATGGGTTCGAGCCCCATATGGGGCTCTGTGCTGACAGCTCTGAGCCTGGAGCCTGCTTCAGATTCTGTCTCTCTCTTCCCTTCCCCTACTTCTCAAAAATAAACAAACATTAAAAAGAGAGAGAGAGAGAGAGAGAACACATTCCTCATATAAAAGCCAAGCTGCTTTTCCCTCCCAGGTGACACTCAGTGTGTCTGCACTTCATTCCAGAAGCCAACATTTACCCCACATGCCATCACACACAACGTCTTCCTCCTTCCATCTGAGATTCTGCTGTACCTCCTTGAACTGGGACAGTTCCCCTTGGGTCTCACATTTCTGTATGTCTCGTGAACAGAGGCACTTCAAGCTTTTGTCCTAGATTATTATTTCCAGGAAATCTGTATGATGAACAGCATTGGAATATGGACAGTATCTCCCTCGGAAGTGCAGAGCAGGCAACTCTACTGCCCATTAAACCAGATCTGAGGTTCCCAAGCTCAGTTTCATTTTTCTAATGCAGTTTGTTGCATGTTCAGGTATTTCCTGCACCTCCTGCTCCTGTGTGAGAAGCAGAGCTCAAGGAACCAGTGCCCCTCTCAGTAGTCTCACTGTGAGTGATAATGTCCTTTGTCTCAGACCCGGGAGTCTGTCTTCTGCCAGCATCTGGCATTCTGCCAGCATGTGACCTGGTGGCAGGCTAATGTGCTAGCTTGCAAGTAGGGTAAATCTCAGACCCTTCATAGCTCTGGACAGTGGCTTTATTCCAATTTTCTTAATTCTCTAAACATGGTTCTTCCAGAATATGCAAAGGGGGTGCTCAATAGAGAGATAACTGTGCCCCCCATTCACTCCTATTTTAGACACAATAGCCAAGACATGGAAGCAACCTAGGTGCACATCAGCAGATGAAAAGATAAAGAAATATGGGAGACTAAGGGTGCACGTGCACATGCACGTATTATCCAGCCTTAAAAAAGGAGGAAATGCCGACATTTGCAACAGTGTGAACGAATCTGGAGAACATAACGGTAACCAAAAGAAGCCAAACACAGAAAAATAAATACACTATGATCTCACTTCGATGTGCAATTTAAAAATGTTAAGGTCACAGGAGGAGGGTAGAATGGCGGGTGCCAGGGTCTGGGGGAACTGGGAGATGTCAGTCAAAAGATACAAACTTCCAGTTACAAGATAAATAAGTTCTAGGGAAAGAGCGCGCGGCAGAGTGACTCCAGCCAGCAATGCTGTGTTATATACCTGAAATGTGCTAGGGGAGAGCGTAAGTGCTCTCACCGCCCACACAGTCATGGACATGTTAATTGGCTTGATTGTGGCAATCATTTCACAATGTATATATCAAATCATCGCATTGTATGCCTCAGGCACATACAGCTTCTATTTGTTAATTATAATTTAATAAACCAGGGGGTGGGGGAGAATGCTGGTGAAGGAGAGTTCCAGGATTAGAGCCCTAAAGCAGTCTCACAAAGCAACCCCAGCCAGACTGGAGCTGAAGAAAGAGGAGTGCAGAACACAGTTTTAAGATGAAAAGAAGCTCCAGCAAGCTAGATAAACATGGATGGAGACAGACAGACAGACAGACAGACAGACAAATGACTGGATATGTTTGACCATATATTCTTTTTTAATGTTTTTTTTATTTATTTATTGAGAGAGAGACAGTGCAAGCAGGGTAGGGGCAGAGAGAGAGGGGGACACAGAATCCAAAACAGGCTCCAGGCTCTGAGCTGTCAGCACAGAGCCCAATATGGGGCTCGAACTCACAGACCATGAGAACATGACTTGAGCCTAAGTCAGGTGCTTAATCTACTGAGCCACACAGGCACCCTATCGGGAATGTATTCTTAAGAGACTAGATGAACTATTCACTCTATAAATAAAAAGGATAACATATTTTGAGTTTCAAACTTTGGGAAGGCTCTATCTCTAATACTTGAGCCATTAAAATAACAAAGGGCCTTTATTATGTTTAGATTACAGGTAGGTAATAAAGGTCAAGATAAATGGTTATTTATCTTAATGGAAATGTATATATTCAAAGATGTGAAGATTTGAAATCAATGAAAATAAATGGCAGGAATTTCTCTGCGACTGGCAGGAAGAGGGAGCAAGAAATTGTAAAATAATACATTGAAAAAGAGAGAACATAGAGTACGATTAAAGCATCAAGTCCTTGGAGCTATTAATTTAAAAGAAAGCAGAATTCAAAGCCACTGTGGGCAATTTCTAAGTATACAAGCCTAAAAGATTTTGTTTTAAAAATGGGTTTCATCAAGGAGCAGTGAAAACAAAAGAGCCTTCACATACCCTTCATGCAGGCAGGTGACCCACGTCCACACTAGCAGGTGAGAGCCAGGAAATGCCCTTAGGAGAGTGGCTAGGGCTCCCATGTGCAGGTAGACTGATAAGGCAGAGGCTCTGAGGTCTGCAGTAGCAGAAGCAGAGAACTGATGTGATTCACGTCAGCATATTAGGAATGGTATGAACGGAGCTAATATGGGCTCATTCAGCTCACACAATAGTAGAAAGTACATAATGACACATTGGTTCCATCAAATTCAACCTTAGTGTTTTGAGAAATCCCACACACCGAGGCACTGCTCAGCCCCAAAGACTTAGCTGTGTTTCTCTTCCTTATGATAGGCCCAAGGACTCAGCCTCTTTAAAGTTACCACGTATCACTGAATGGGTCCTAGACCCATTCAGAACCGCTCTTTGTCTCTTGAACGTGACCCCATCCTCCCTAACAGTGATGATAATTATGGGCGACAGTTTTTGAGATCTTACTACATGTCAGTCATTTTGCTTAATGCACTAACCTCTTTGATCCTAGCAGTATTCTGAGTTAAAGACTAATGTTACCCACTGTATAGATGTGGAAAGCGTGTTACAGAGAGGAGTGGACCTTGCTCAAGGGGGAAATAGGATTCAGTGGTAGGAACTTCTGGACCTGGAACCTTTTCTCAACCACGGGACGGTGGTGAGTATCTTGTTGCTTCTTCTAGACCTTTGTAAATGTTGTTCCATCTAACTAGATGCCCTCTGTAACCATCCATGAATCACCTTTCCCTTACTAACCTGGATAACCTCTTTTCTAATGTATTGTGACCCTTAGTCTGCATTAGATGGCCCTGTCTGATGCTTCTGTAAAATCCTATAGTAATTTCCATTATAACACCCATTATTCTGTATGGTCATTCCCATTTATCTTTCTCCCCTAATGATGTTCTGAGTTCCTTAACATCAGAGACTCTTTCTAATTCATCATTCATCCAATAAGTATTTATTGAGAAGCTAATATGTACTAGCCACTCCATCGATAGATCCTATCACATGGTAGGGGAATAGAAAATGTTTGAACAAATGAATGAATACCTTTTTTTCCAGATTCATCTTCCCTTAAGATCAGTTAGGAATTTTATTGCTAATCTCATGGAGAAAGACAGGGGTTGAATGCGTAGCTACACCCAGGAAGTTACAGAATCGATTGTATTCACACAAGCTTCCTGTGAGTATGGCCTTTTATCAGAACTTTCCAGTTCCTGCTCTAAGATCACTGGAAGGCACTGGGTGTTCAGTGTCTCTGCTGATGGGAAGCCTCAAACCTCATAGGTACTTAGTTTACTCACATAGCGTTTACTAGGTTCCAGATGATTTTCCAAACACTGCGTCCATTAACGACTTTGATCCTCACAACTCTGTGAAGAGGGTGCTTACCATTAAACCCACTTCAGAGAGAAACTAAGACAGAAGTGACTCGTCTCGTGGTAACATCGCTAGAAGGAAATGGGATTCCATCCTGGGCAGTGTGGCTACAGATGCACACCTTTAATCACTGAGCCCCATTGCCTCTCATTATACTCTTTTTTCCTCTTTGAGGCCTAATGAAGGGAAGTTGCATTTTGACACCTTCTTTGTGAAAGATCACTTGGTAAGAAATTTTACAGAGAGAAATGTGACTCTATCAAAGTGTAGTAGGCTGATAGCCTTTGGCTTTGCATCTCACATCCTTGTGTTCACTTGTGTATGAAATGGCAGGTTCACAGTTTTCTATTATGGAATTGTTTAGAATGGCAACAGCTGGGGGTAAACATCTGTCAGCATTAAGCTGAGTGAATAACGACCCATCTATAAAATGGAAAATTATGCTGCTATTGAAAAAATTCAGGTAAATCTTTGAATACTCTGTGGAAGGACATCCAAGATATTTTTACATATAGTGGAGATAGATTAATGTATATATGAGCACATGCATGCTTATATATTTGCCTATATTTGTGTTTTTATATACTATTTATTTCCTGGAAGGAATACGGGAGGTGAGGGGTGGTAAAGAGGGAGCGTGTTTAATGACTACATTAGCATGACTATACTATTCAGTTGTTTTCAATAATACAACTTTACTCTTCCACTGTCTTCATCAGCATTGCATTGCTATTGCAAAAAAAAAATCTTTGGGAAGACAGAAGTTGTGTGTAACTTAATTGTTCTTCTTGGGAATCTTCACAAAAAAAACTCATGTCCATGACCATCAAACTGTTCAACTTTTAAAAAAAAAATTTTAATGTTTTATTTTTTTTCTGAGAAAGAGAGAAAGACAGTGTGAGCAGGGGAGGGTCAGAGAGAGAGGGAGATACAGAATCTGGAGCAGGCTTCAGGCTCTGAGCTGGCTGTCACTACAGAGCCCGACACAGGGCTTGAACCCACGAACCGTGAGATCATGACCTGAGCTGAAGTCAGATGCTTAACCGACTGAGCCACCCAGATGCCCCCTGTTCAACTTTTTAATAAATACCACCAAATGACTGTTAATCCTCTAAGGCACTTGAAACCCTGACCTCAAAAGTCTTTGTTGAGTCCACAAATCCTAAACTATTCTATCATGATACTCAGCCAATCCCAATTAAGCTCTTGAGTTGAAAAACTGATCATACACCATATTCCCAAAACATCACAAATAGTCTCACTTTTCACTCCCCACTAACAGATACCACTACTACTCCATCAAGATGATACTCTCCCTTATCAAGATAGGAATAAACTCAGCTTTGTTTATCAACGGGTTATTTTAGTGATATTTTCAGAGAGTTGGCATCTTTTTTAAAAATTTATTTTTTATTTTTTTGAGAGAGAGACATAGTGAGCAGGGAAAGGGCAGAGAGAGAGAGAAAGAGGGAGAGAGAGAATCCCAAGCAGGCTCCACACTGTCAGCATGGAACTCAATGTGGGGGTCAAACTCACGAACTGTAACATAATGACCTGAGCCGAAAACGAGTTGGATTCTTAGCCGACTGAGCCACCCAGCCACCTCAGAGAATTAGCATTCTAAAAGGGACAGGAAGGAAGTTGAAGGGAGACTAATAGTTAACTAGACCTGCTTCAGTTATGTTTTAGTACAGCACTGTATATTACCTATTCAACAAAAAATTGGACGGAGGGATGAATGGAAGAAACTAGGTATTCAATAGAAACATGTCAGGAAGGCATTAAAAAAAACCCTAGATATGAGTCCTTTGTCATTTCAATATGGAGGGCAGAGAAGGAGCAACCAACAAAGAAAGAGCGTCTGTGTGATGAGATGAAGTAAAAAGAAATAGAATACTTTAAATTTCTTAGAAAGAAGCAGGGTCGTTTGTGGAAGAAAGAGGTAGAGGAGCGGTATTGTTTATGTTTGTGCATGTGATTCAGTGTCATGAATTCTAGAATAGTTGTGAAGCAAGACACAAGTAAACCTTAATGCCCCTATATTAAACTCATCATTTCTAGAAAAACTGAGTCTCTGGGAGGGAGGACAGATTCCATCTGTACCAATTTGGGTCAGCATGATGGTGGGGGTAGAGCTACCTTGACCACTCAATCAATCCAGTGGTCTGGACCCCATCTGGAAAGAGTGCTGTTCAGGAGAGAAGGCATAGAGAAAAGCCAGAGATAATGTTGGAAATCCAACATGCACTGCTTTTCTGAAGAAAAGACATTTCCTTCCTCAGTTTCCACTGCGGGTTCAGCAGCTAATTTCCCTTCGAGATGGTGATGAAAACATTAATCGATGCATCCAAGAAACTAGTCCCCAACCCCCACTCCCAAAGATAAACATGAAGACAGCCACATGTAGAAACATCACAAACTATTGTAAGATAAAGACAAAAATCATGAAATCAGCAAGAGCTAAGTGACTCATCATATGCAAGGAAACCCACTCTTAGGCCCATTTAAAAAATCAGATTTTCTCATGGCTGAGTTTGAAACTTGTTTGCACATTGTGGATACATCAGACATGTCTTAGGCAAATATTTTCTCCCAATTTGTGGCTTGTCTTTTCCTTCTCTTGCCATCTCAGAGCAGAGGTTTTTTCTCTGGTGAATGGTGCCCTTTGTATTGTGTGTAAACAGTCCTCACCACACCCAAGGTCATTGACCCTTTCTTCTCTGTTATCTTTTAATTCTAGAGTTTTTGCAATTTTCCTTTAGTTCTGTGATCCATTTTGAGCCTATTTTTTGAAGGGTGTTAGGTCTGTGTCTAGATTCATTTTTTTGCCTGCAAATCTCAAGTTCCAGGATCACGTGCTGAAATGATTAACTTTGTGCTATCATATTGCCTTTGCTCCTTCATCAATAATCAGTTGACTAGATGTGGGTCCATTTCTGGGCTGCCTTTTCTATTCCACTGATTTGACTATTCTTTTGCCAGTGCCATCCTGTCTTGAAGTTGGATAATGTCAGTTCTCCAACTTCATTCTCTTTAGACATTGTGGATCTTTTGCCTCTTCAAGTAAATTTTGAATAAGTTTGTTGACATCCACAAAAGAACTTTCTGGGGTTTTGATTGGGATACATAGATCCAATTGGAAAGAACTGACGTTGTGAATCTTCCTGTCTATGAATGTGTAATATTTTCTGCATTTATTCTTTATTTTCATTCGTCAGAGTTCTTCTTCATCAAATAGTTCTTGTTTTGTTTCTATAAGAATTTATTTATTTTTATTTTTTAATATTTTAAATTATTTTTTATTTTTTAATTTACATCCAAGTTAATTGGCATATAGTGCAATGATTTCAGGACTAGAATCCAGTGATTCATCCCCAATACATATCCCCCCCCAGTGCTCATCCCAATAAGTGTCTCCCTTAATGCCCCTTGCCTATTTAGCCCACCTCCCAAGCCCCCTTCCAGCAACCCTCAGTTTGTTCTCTATATTTAAGAGTCTCTTATTTTTGTCCCCCTCCATGTTTTTATATTATTTTTGCTTCCCTTCCCCTTATGTTCATCTGTTTTGTATCTTAAGTTCCAATATGAGTGAAATCATATGGCTTTGTCTTTGACTGCATAATTTCACTTAGCATAATACCCTCTAGTTCCATCCACATAGTTGCAAATGGCAAGGTTTCATTCGTTTTGATTGCCAAGTAATACCCCATTGTATATATGCACCACATCTTCTTTATCCATTCATCCATTGATGGACATTTGGGCTCTTTCCATACTTTGGCTCTTGCCGATAGAGCAAGTTTATATGCTGCTATAAACATTGGGGTGCATGTGTCCCTTCGAAACAGCACACCTGTATCCTTTGGATAAATACCTAGTAGTGTAATTACTGGGTCATAGGATAGTTCTATTTTTATTTTTCAGAGGAACTTCCACACTGTTTTCCAGAGGGGCTGCACCAATTTGCATTCCCACCAGCAGTGCAAAGGTTCCACTTTCTCTGCATCCTTGCCAACACCTGTTGTTGCCTGAATTGTTAATTTTAGTCATTCTGACAGGTGTGAGGTGGTATCTCATTATGGTTTTGATTTTATTTCCCTGATCATGAGTAATGCTGAGCATTTTTTTTCATGTGTCTGTTAGCTATCTGGATGTCTTCCTTTGAAAAGTGTCTATTCATGTCTTTTGTCCCTTTTTCTCCCACTGGATTATTTGGTTTTTGGATGATGAGTTTGATAAGTTCTTTATAGACTTTGGATACTAACCCTTTATCTGATATGTCATTTGCAAGTATATTCTCCCATTCCAATGATTGTCTTATAGTTTTGCTGATTGTTTCCTTCGCTGTGCAGAAGCTTTTTATTTTGATGAAGTCCCAATAGTTCATTATTGCTTTTGTTTCCCTTGCCTCCAGAGACATGTTGAGTAAGAAGATGCTGCAGGCAAGGTCAAAGAGGTTTTTGCTTGCTTTATCTTCTAGGATTTTGATGGCTTCCTTTCTTACATTTAAGTCTTTCATCCATTTTGAGTTTATTTTTGTGTATGATGTTAGAAAGTCGTCCAGGTTCATTTCTCTGCATGTCGCTGTCCAGTTTTCCCAGCACCATTTCCTGAAGAGACTATCTTTATTCCATTGGATATTCTTTCCTGCTTTGTCAGAGATTCATTGGTCATATGTTTGTGGGTCCATTTCTGGGTTCTCTGTTCTGTTCCACTGTTCCAAGTATCTGTTATTGTGCTGGTACCATACTGTCTATTCTCTAACAGAAATTGTAAAGAATTGGTATAATTTCTTCCTTAAATGTTTATTGGAATTTACCAGTGAACCCATTTGGGCCTTGTACTTTCCGACTTCATATTATTTTCCTTCTTTCTACAGAATTTATTTTAATATTTTTTGGAAGATAGGTCTAGTGACAACAAAATCCCTGTTTTTGTCTGAGAAAGTCTTTATTTCTCTTTCACTTTTGAAGGATGATTTTGCAGGGTACAGAATTCTAGGATTGTCGTTGTTTTCTGTCAACACTAAACATTTCACTCCACTGTCTTCTTGCTGGCATGATTGCTGAGGAGAAGACAGGTGAAATGTTTATCCTTGTTACTCTACAGGAAAGTTTTTAAAATTTAATTTAATTTAATTTTTCCTTCTGCCCCTGACCTGAACCTAGTGATAGGAGCAATCCTGTGGTACACACTCAGGGTGACCACTGGACACAGACCTTCTATTTCTTGAATTAAGAGTTGGTTGCCCATATCAAGGTATTACCCCATTACTGCCATGGATTGGTGACAGAAAAGCAAAGATGATGACATGTGTCCCACACTCCTCCAGGGAAATGGGCTGATTCTTGCTTCTGCAATACTTGAAAGCCAAAGTGGCATCCTGTCCATGTAGTACATTAAAAAAAAAAAGGACATTAAGAAACACAGGAGGGGCATGGAAGTGATAGTTACTGAAAATTGTATGCACAGTGATGACATTATTAGCCACTGTTATGAAGTACAGGTTTAGGTGTAGAAAAAAATCCTTGAAAAATAACTCACCTCTATTTATATCTTTCTTTTCATTGAGAAATGTCACACCACAAAGAGACTTGGAAAAAGTCAACATCATTTATTAACACCAGGTACTGCTTTTTTCTCTAGAGAGGACACAGTATACAGCAAGAAAGAAACATGACAGAGCTTAGTTCAAAGGAGCCCTGGCCTCCATTTCCGGAAACATGATGAGTATTGTAGTCTGAATGGCCCTCCCACAGCCTGGCCTTGTCCTAGTCATCTTGTGTACACGAAGGAGCAGGGCCAGGGAAAGGAAAGCTCAGGACTCAATATATGGGGAGAACACCTGTTCTGGGACATTCCCTGGGCACTATGCGTGGGCGATGCATGTTTTCAGAGAGGACTGGACCAATCCCAGACAACACAGAGGGAGCCAACCAGAGTGCCACGGTCACTCAACACCTGCCATATCTTTGACCCGGACCCATCTCTTTAATGGTCAAGTTGGGTAGTTGTTTTCATAATTCTGCTGTTCGTTTGTTGAAACTTTTCCTTCCTGTCATCCTTGCCCTAAATCAAGCAAATCATGAGAGACTTCCTGACTGATTCTCCAGAGTGCTAACTTGCCAGCCAGGGGAAGAACACTGCCGTCACTTGAGGCTAGGCCATCACTCAAGCCTGCAGCTTGGAGCACAGTGTAACCTGTTGTGCAGTGACAGTCTCACTGTCCCTTCCCTCTGTCTGGTTCATTCAGATCCAGACCCTCTCAGTGCCGAGGCCAAACTCTTGCTGCAGCAAAGCTCCTGCTCACAGACCCCTCCAGCTTTGGGGAGTAGCACAGGCTTGGCCTCTTTTTTTTTTTTTTTGTCCTTGTAACCTTGCATCTGCTGTGACTCTGTCCGACGATGTCTTCATCATGCCTATTATTTATCTGGATCATCACCTCCATATCCCCTTCATCAGCAGTCAGCTGACCGTCTATATGTGGGACATATACTTCTTCCTGAGCATGCTCTCTCTCTCTCTGAGAATGGCTGCGCTGTGGCCGTCATTCCTTGCATCCCATCTGGCCCCCTGTGTCCTCACTGGCCCATTGTCATTCAAGACTATACTGTCCACCCTTCTTCTGCCTCGCTTGTGTGGCCAACAATGGGTTTCCTGCTCCTGACCATACAGCCTGTTCACTGTGCAGCCATCGGCAACCCCTGTGGTGTTCGGTCAAACTTTGTATTCATCGAAGTTATCCAGAGAACCAGAACCCAACAGGTTTTATTGATACGTGTAGGAGATTTCCCATAGGAATTGCCTCATGTGATCATGGAGGTGGAGAAGTCCCATGATCTCACATCTGCAAGTCATGTAGGACCAGGAAAGCTGGTGGTTTAAATCCCAGTCTGAGTCGGAAAGTGCAAGACCAGGAGCACTGATGTGCGAAGGCAGAAGATGGGTGTCTCCGCTCATCCCCCAGACAGAGAATTCGCCCTCCTCTGCCATTTGCTCTTTTCAGGCCCCCAGCAGATGGGATGATCCCTGCCTACGTTGGGTAGGGGTGATCTTCTTCCCTCGGTCTACTGACTCAAATGCTAATATATTCTAAAGACACCTTCACAGGCATGCCCAGAATTAATGTTTCGCAAGCTGTCTGGACATCTCTTCGCCCAGGCGAGCTGACACACAAAATTCACCACCACAGTCGTCCTAGGGAAGGGGCCTGCGCCAGTGGACGTCTGCGTCTCTAAGAACTGGCCTGGGCACAGCCCTATCCAGGTAACGTCTGTGTTTGGCCTGCCCTTCTGCGATGCCTTTGCCATCTCTCACTTCTTCTGTGATGTGAGGCCCCTGCTGAAGCTGGCCTGCGCGGACACCACTGTCAACGAGGTCGTCCCCCTTGTCGTCAGCGTCTGTGTCCTGGCAGAATTGAGATCATGTCCTGTGTCCTGCTCATGGGCCTGGTCTTCATCTCCTGCATCTTCATCATTTCTGCCAGCCTCAAGACCCCCTCCATCCAGGACCGGAAGAAGGCCTTCGCCACCTGTGCCTCCCACCTCACGGTCGTCATTATCCACTATGACTGTGCCTCCATCGCCTACCTCAAGCATATGTCCCAGAGTTCCTTGGGGGCAGGACAGACTCATCTCTGTGACCTACAGCGTCCTCACTCCCCTGCTGAACCCTGTCGTGTACAGCCTGAGGAACAAAGAGGTCAAATATGCCCTGTGCAGAGCCGTGGCGAAAATACTACTCAACACTCAGTGCAGCAAGATTGTGATAGTTTCTCTTCACGTACTCCTTCCTCTGAGTGTTGACTGTCAGGAACACTGTGATTCTCCACAGCTCCACAGAGCCTCCAACGGGGTCTGCTCCTGCAGTGTCCTCTCCAGAGATGTCTCCTGTCACACTCCATCATATTCCCAGGAACCGAGGTAACAGGCTCTGGGATTCTGTCCAGTTCTCACGTCTGTCAAAGAACACCCAAAAAAGGAAGATTCATGTGGGACACCTTGGAAAAAAGCTCCAGAAATTTTATTCTGCTTTGAGGCCAGGGAGCCTCCGGAAGAGATGAGGTTGGTCAGCCTAGTTGTGCCTTACACAGTTTCCTCACACATTTTCATTTGTTTGTAGACCTTGGGGCAAGTGCACTATTCTCTCTCTCCAGCTGGGCTCTTTCACCCCCCACCCCGGGGAGCCCGTGCTGAGCCCTGCTGGATGCTGTTCCCCCCACGTGCTGTTTCCCACCTCCCCCAGGGTCATGGGGTGTAAACACCGGGACTTAGTATCACACTGATGATATAGGTGTTTACCTTTGTGCACACCTCACAGTTTATAAGGAATTTCCATCTGCAGGATTTCACGAGATCTGTAAGCTAGGCAGGTCAGCAGTGATCACCCGTGTTTCATAAATAAAGAAACCGAGGCACATATAGGTGGCATCGATTTGTCCAAGCATACAGAATTAGATAGCTGAAGACTCAGGATTTAAATCTACTTCTCTTTTTTGTCTCTTGTTCCTTTCAGTGAATCCATTTACAAGATGTAGGGCCTTCAGGGAATAGTGTGGGTAGGACTGCGGCTGGTCTGTAGGAGGCTTTGTGCACTTGAGGGGAAAAAAAAGCATCCTCTCCTCTGGTTACTTCTGTTGGAAAGGGCCATCATGCTTTTACTGCCCCATCCCGGAAATTATCCCGAATCCAGAGGTCTCGGCTATGCAGGGACCCCCTTAGCAGTAGCAGCACCACAACCTGAACAGGCGCAGAATTGATGCCTCAGGTCTGAGCAAGGGACAGACAAGAAGTCTGGAAACGAACAGGTGCCAGGGCCCTCACCCACAATCTTTGTTCAGTCCTGAGTTGTCTGACAGCCTCATTTCCCAGACTGCCCTCATCGACCGGAGTACCTCTCGTATCTCTAACCTGGGGCTTGTCAAGAGGATGTTTAAGACGTACAAGTTCAGGAATTACTGTTAAGTGTGGTATCAGCACAGGGGTTCCTAGACTGAGCCACCCTCTGTGGGTCCTGAGAACAAGATCTGTCCCCAGTTCTGCCAACAGCTGGAGACAGGAGTTTACGTGCAGTGGGGTGGAGGCCACGGTTACCCTGCCAGCATCTCAGATATCCTTCTCCACTTACAGGAGCTATGATGTTAAACTCCCAGTTTCCAACCTGGTGCATCTATTTTGGTATCAAAGAATAAGATGTGGATGCATTAAGTATTTACTGTGTAACAAGCACTGTGTCAGAAATTGTATGCCTGTTGTCTAATTCAAGCAGTGCTGTGTCCTTCAAAACCTGGCATATCCATTCATTTCTCCACTCATTTACCCAAGTGGTGCTTATTGAGGGCTGTATTACCTATTGGTGCTGTGAAGCTGGCTCTAAGAGGGCTGGGGCCATCCCACACTCCATGACCAAAGAACCCTTTCAACTGTTTATATTATAGAAGACCCAAGAGTGTTTGTATTGTCTTACTGTGGTAGAAATTAAAACCGAAAAATTTCCAAAATATTTTTTATTTGCTTAAAACTAACAATCCAGATGATAACACAAGTCACACTGTTATGAAAAATAACTATAAACCAAACAAAAAGAGTGATGCTCACTTACATTTTTGCAAGTGTTTTCAGTGTCTGGTTTAATCAAAGAGATCTGGATTCTCCTGTAGGTGGCCTGACGCCATAGCATGTGTCGAGTAGCCTCTGAAAGAATTCTCTTGGCACAGAATGAGTGAAAAAGGTGAAGAACATCTGTTTTATCATGCAAATATCTGTGACCTGGCAGAACCTCTCAAAAGGGAAGCCCTGAGCACTCTGAATGCAACCGTCATCCGCGTGCGGGGAGCTGTAGCTCCTGTTCCCTGTCCCCTCTAAACCACGCTGACTTTAGAGTCAAGGTCAGAGCCAGAGCTGGGCATGGGGAAGCATCACTCCTTGAGGGTGGTTAGCAAAGGGTCCCATGAGGAGGTCCTGGCCCCTCTTGTCTTTGAGCATTTCTTTGGTCCGTTGGAAGGGGCATCAGAGAGCATGCCTGTGCAGGAGAGGGGAGAAAAGAGATGTAGGGTTGGAGTCAGAGGGCTCATTACCCCTTAGTGCTCAGTGTGTGGGTGAAAGGCTGGCTTTCCTAAACTTGTTTTCCTGTTGATTTTCCCTTATTCCTGATCCCAACCAGCTTAGGGGAGTCCGTTGTGCTTCCTAGCACCAGCTGAAGCTCCATACCCTTTCTTTGGACCGCTAGCATCACATTGGAAGAGACACAACTGGATAGATATTTTTGTAGTAGTCGGCTCTAAGCACACTGGAGGTCAGAGCCAGGAAGTGCAGTTAAAAAAAAATCTAATGAAAGGGAGCTTCGTGTTTGCACGTTTCATGTCTATTCAACCATGGTCCTTTTTCTGTCATGTGCCAAACTGGTATATGTGTCCGCGTCTGTTTTGGGACTCTGTTCTATGGATCTATTTTGGCTATTTTGTGCCAGCTTTATGCTGTTTTAATTAATGTAGATTTATGAGCTATCTAGATATCTGCTATATCAAGTAAAAAACCCATTGTAATTTTTTCTGAAATAGCCTTGTCTATTTCTGCACATTACTAAATATAAGCCTCATGAAAGCAGTGAGGCCGTTTATCATGTTGATGGCTGCACCCCAGCAGCTTTAATAAAAGTGACATAGTGTAAGCACTCAATAAATATTTGTTAAATAAGGGAATGAACTTCTACTTCTGAACTAATTTTAGAATTAGTTTGTCAGTATGCACACGGCATCTTACTGGGACTTTTATTGAGATTGCATTGAGTTTGTAGATTGATCTGGGAAGAATTGACATCTTTGCATCCTTGAATCGTCCCATCAGTAAAGATGTTCCCATTTATGCAAGGCTTCCTTTATGTTCTCCAGTAAAGGACCATAATATTCTCCAGAAGGATCTCATTTAAAAATATCCATTTACCATAATAACAAAATCGTCTGAGCACCTAACAAAAACATAACAAAAATATACAACAACTTTATTGGGATGGGATTCAGAATGTAAAACTCACCCTTTTAAAGTATGCAACTCACTGGTTTTTACTAAAATAAGAGTTGTGCACATTTCAGCACTTATCTAATTTTGGACCATTTTCATCACCCCCAAAGACCCTCTGTAGCCTTTAGCAGCCACTTCGTTTCTCCCCTCCCCTCAGCCGCTCACAAACAATGATTGACTTTCTATCTATGGAATTGCCTATTCTGCACATCTTAGATAAACGGGGTCACACAATTGTGATTATTTGTGATTAGCTTCTTCCACTTAGCACCATGTGATTAAGGTTCATCCATGTTGTAGTGTGCTATCAATAGTTCATTCCTTTTCATGGCTGCATAATATTCTAATATATTGATGCACCATCTTTATGTATCAATTCAGCAGTTGATGGAAATTTGGGCTGTTTCTACTTTTTAACTCCTATAAAGATAATGCTGCTATGCACATGAATCTACAAGTTTTTGTGTGGACACTTAAATTTCTTTTAGATAGATGTCCTAAAATGGCATTGTGGATGAATTCCATTTTGTAGAGGATTTTTGTATCTATATTCATCAGGAATATCAGTCTGTGGCATTTACTCTTGTTTTCTCGTGGTGCCATGGTCTGGTTTTGGTATCAAGGTCATACTGGCCTCATAGAATGAGTTGGAAATCATTTCCTTTTCTTATATGTTGTGGAAGAGTTTGTAAAGGATTGGTATTAATTCTTTAATGTTCTGTAGACTTCATCAGCGAAGCCACGTGGTTCTGGGCTACTCTTTGTTTATTACTGCTGCAATCTCTGTTTCTTGTAAGTCTATTCAGATTTTCTATTCCTTCTAAAGTCAATTTTGTGACTTTCTGGGACTTTGTCCATTTCATCTTCACCTAACTTGTTGGCACACAGTTGTTCATCATCATCCTTTATGATTTTTATTTCTGTAAGGTCAATGGTAATGTCTTCTCTTTAATTCTTGATGTTAGCAACTTGTGTCATCTTTTGGTCTTTGTAGCTAAAGATTTATCAACTTTGTTGATCATTTTAAAGAACGAATTTTTGGTTTTGTTAATTTTTTAAAAATCTGTTATCTATATTATTCATTTCCCCTCCATTCTTTTAATTTTTTTTCCCTTCTGTTTGCTTTGGATTTAGTTTCCTTTTCTTTCTCTAGGTTTTTGTTTTTGTTTTTGTTTTTGTTTTTTTTTACAAATAGTTTATTGTCAAGTTGGTTTCCATATAACACCCAGTGCTCATCTCCACAAGTGCTCTCCTCCATGACCATCTCCCCCCTCTCCCCCCACACCCATGAGTCCTCAGTTTGTCTCAGCATTCAAGAGTCTCTCATGGTTTGCCTCTCCCCCTTTCCCCCACCATTTCCCCCCTNTACTACGTTGTTTGTTTTTCAGGTGTGGAGTTTGGGAGTTCTTTATAGATTTTGGATATTAACCCTTTATCTGATATGTCATTTGCAACTATCTTTTCCCATTCCTTTGGTTGCCTATTAGTTTTATGGATTGTGTCCTTTGCCATGCAGAAGCTTTTAATCTTGATGAGGTCCCAATCGTTTATTTTTGCTCTTGATTCCCTTGCTTTGGTGGATGTGTCAAGTAAGAAGTTGCTGCGGTGGAGGTCAAGGAGGTTGTTTCCTGCTTTCTCCTCTAGGGTGTTGATAGTTTCCTGTCTCACGTTCAGGTCCTTAATCCATTTTGAGTTGATTTTTGTGCATGGTGTGAGAAAATGATCTAGTTTCATTCTTCTGCAT
>NW_027529438.1:5514932-5539490 GCF_008692635.1 Crocuta crocuta
AGATTTTGAATTGTTGTGTTTTCATTTTCATTTGTTTCCATATATTTTTTAATTTCCTCTCTAATTGCCTGATTGGCCCATTCATTCTTTAGAAGGGTGTTCTTTAACCTCCATGTTTTTGGAGGTTTTCCAGACTTCTTCCTGTGATTGATTTCAAGTTTCAAAGCATTATGATCTGAGAGTGTGCATGGTATGACCTCAATGCTTTTATAATTATTGAGGGCTGCTTTATGTCCCAGCCCTCTATCTATCTTGCTTTAGATCCCAGTGATCTATCTTGGAGAATGTGCCATGCGCACTTGAGAAGAAAGTAAATTCCCTGGCCTCGGGATGTAGAGTTCTAAATATATCTGTCAGATCCATCTGGTCCAATGTGTCTTTCAAGTCCATTATTTCTTTAGTGATTTTCTGTCTGGTTGACCTATCCATTGCTGTAAGTGGAGTATTAAAGTCCCCTGCTATTAGCACATTCTTATCTATAAGCTTGTTTCTGTTTTTGATTAATTGTTTTAGATATTTAGGTGCTCCCATATTCGGTGCGTAGACATTTATGATTGTTAGTTCTTCCTGATGGATGGACCCTGTAATTATTATGTAGTGCCCTTCTTCATCTCTTGTTATTGTCTTTAATTTAAAGTCCAGTTTGTCTGATATAAGTATAGCTACTCCGGCTTTCTTTTGATTTCCTGTAGCATGATATATATTTCTCCATCCCCTTACTTTTAATCTGAAGGTATCTTCCCGTCTAAAATGAGTTTCTTGTAGACAGCATATAGATGGATTTTGTTTTTTAATCCATTCTGCTACCCTATGTCTTTTGATTGGAGCATTCAGCCCATTTACATTCAGTGTTATTATTGAAATATGTGGGTTTAGAGTCTTTGTATCTTTTGTAGGGTTCATGTTTGTGGTGGTGTCTCTGGTATCTTTGTTCCTTGCAACCTTTCCTTCAGAGCATCCCCCTCAGGATTTCTTGTAGGGCTGGCTTCGTGGTGACAAATTCTTTCAATTTCTGTTTATTTGGAAAGGTTTTTATCTCTCCTTCTATTTTGAATGACAGGCTTGCTGGATAGAGGATTCTTGGCTGCATATTTTTACTGTTCATCACATTGAAGATCTCCTGCCATTCCTTTCTGGCCTGCCAAGTTTCAGGAGATAGGTCTGTCACCACTCTGATAGGTTTCCCATTGTATGTTAGGGCCCTTTTCTCTCTAGCTATTTTCAAAATTCTCTCTTTGTCCTTGTATTTTGCCATTTTTACTATGATATGCCGTGCAGAAGATCGATTCAAGTTATGTCTGATTGGAGTCCTCTGAGCCTCTTGTATTTCAACGTTTACTTCCTTCCCCAGGTTGGGGAAGTTCTCTGCTATAATTTGTTCCAGGATTCCTTCAGCACTTTTCCCTCTCTCTTCCTCTTCTGGGATTCTTATGATACGGATATTGTTGCGTTTGACCGTATCGCTGAGCTCTCGAAATCTTCTTTCATGTTCCTGGATCAGTTTGTCTCTTTTTTTCTCAGTTTCCTCTTTTTCTGTAATGGTGTCTTCTAAATCACTTATTCTCCTTTCTGCCTCTTCAATCCGTGCATTGGAGGCCTCTAATTTATTATGNTCTGCTATAATTTGTTCCAGGATTCCTTCAGCACTTTTCCCTCTCTCTTCCTCTTCTGGGATTCTTATGATACGGATATTGTTGCGTTTGACCGTATCGCTGAGCTCTCGAAATCTTCTTTCATGTTCCTGGATCAGTTTGTCTCTTTTTTTCTCAGTTTCCTCTTTTTCTGTAATGGTGTCTTCTAAATCAGTTATTCTCCTTTCTGCCTCTTCAATCCGTGCATTGGAGGCCTCCAATTTATTATGTATCTCATTTATCACATTTTTTAATTCTTCATGCCTATTTTTATTCTCCATTTTGTCTGTAGCCATAGTTTCTTTGATGTCCCCTATGCTTTTTTCAAGCCCAGCTATTAATTTTATGATTATTATTCTAAAATCTTGTTCATTTATGCTGCTTATATCTGTTTTGAGCAGTCCATTAGCTGTCAGTTCTTCTTGGAATTTCTTTGGAGGAGAATTCTTTTGTTTCACATTTTAGTTAGCTTTCTGGCTCTTGTTAGTTTTAAAGACGTTATGCTCTCTGCACCTGTGAGCGCTGCTGTATCCAAGAAGACTCTTTGACTGTCCAGGATCTATCCTTTCAGAGAGTGTTTTTTGAGTGGTATCTCTTGGTCTCTTTTGTTGAGACCTTGGTTATTTTATTTTCCTACTTGTAGTGATATTTGGGACTCTCCATCATGTGTACTTTGGCTTGTTTCTTGTGGTAGCCCTAGAGAGGAAAACAGACAGACAAACACACAGGAAGCAGGGGCACACAAACGCACAGATAAATCTAACTAACATGCAAACTGAGAGGGAAAACGAAAAAGTTAAGAGAAAAGACGGAGGAGGGAAGGCGAATAATAGAGAATAAAAAATACATAAAAATGCCAAAAAGAAGAAAATGAAAGGAAAAAAGAAAACCAATGGACAAAGAACGGTTTACTGCATATAACCGGATTTCCTAGCAACAGTAAATAGCCGTGTGTATGCAATGCTGGTTGAAGAGCATAGAGAAAGAGAGAGAAGACAGGGCGGGGATGAGGTAAAATTGGAAATAGAATGAACAGGCAGAAGGGATAAGAAGCTTTTTTCAAAGAGCAAAAGGGTGGAATATGTTGGTGAGGTGAGAGAAGGACGCTGGTGTTATCCAGAGAAACTATATAGTCTAATTACTCCTGAGAGAAAGAGATGAAAAGGTCGGTAGGTTTAGAATTTACATATATAGAATGGACTAGATGTGAGTGTTTAAGCAAGCCGGTGACCAGTTAATCAGGTGAGTGTTCCTGGAAAAAGAGAAAAAGAAAAAGAACAAAAAAAAAGGGAGGAGGGCAGCTCTCTAGCAGGGATGGGCGTGGTGTGATCCAATGCGTCAGGTGAGAGTTCTGCCTTGGCGGTTGTGGGGAGGAGAGTGGCAACGCTCCAGTCCCTTTTTTTTTTTTTTAAATATATGTCTTTTTAATCTTGAGAGGTATTTTTTTCGTTCTTTTTTTTTTTTACATATAGTTTATTGTCAAATTAGTTTCCACATAACACTCAGTGCTCATCCCCACAAGTGTCCTCCTCCATGCCCATCCCCCCTCCCCCCCACATCCATCAGTCCTCAGTTTTTGTCAGCATTCAAGAGTCTCTCATGGTTTGCCTCTCTCCCTTTCCCCCACCATTTCCGCCCTTCTTCTCCCCCTTGTTCGTCCGTCAAGTTCCTCCTAATCCTCCTATACGTGCAAACATATGATATTTGTCCTTCTCTGCCTGACTTATTTCGCTCAGCATAACACCCTCAAGGTCCATCCATGTTGCTACACATGGCCAGATTTCATTCTTTCTCATTGCCGTGTAGTATTCCATGGTATAGATAAACCACATCTTCTTGATCCATTCATCCGTTGATGGACACTTAGGCTCTTTCCATGTTTTGGCTATTGTGGAGAGTGCTGCTATGAACATTGGGGTACATGTGCAACCCACAAAACTAATAGGCTCCAGTCCCTTCTTGAACCAAGAGCTGCACCTCACCTTTTGGGGTGTGTAAACTCCCCGTGCTGGGGGTACAGCCAAAGTGGGTCACACTCTTTAACCCAGGCCAGGCCTAGTTTCCAAGTCCCTGTCCGCGCGCCCCACTGAAATTGTCATAGACACAACCTCACAGGTGATCCCCTCAGGACAATTCCAAGCCTCTTGCCTAGCCCTGGGGATGGAGCCAGAAGCTGCTGCTCCCATTCCTCCAGGTCACGTTGGTGAGCATGGGCAGGGGTTTGCCTGCAGTGTGCACCTGGCCCGCTGGAGAGAGGGAAACCAGTTCCCTCTGTGTCTCGTCACCCGAAACTAGATCTCACAGGCAAATTTCCCAGTTTTAAGCCCTTCGCCTTCCCTCTAGAGTTCCAGCCAGCTAGGAGCAAGGAGGTACCCGCACGGTTCCTCCAGGGATTCAGCCGAGCCAGGAGTACAAAGGAGCAGTGCGTGCGCGCACAGCCCTTCCTGGAAGAGTTGGTGCGCGGGGACCTGGCTCGCAGGGATTTAGCACGCAGGGTCCTTCTTTGCCCCCAGCAGAGGTTTTTCTGTTTCCCAGAGGCAGGGGCCTTACCTTGAGTAGTTTCGGACTCTCTCTTTTTCCCCTCTCACTCCCCGGAGAGGGGGAACACCCCCATCCCTTGAGTCTCTGATCCCAACCCGATTTTATCTTCCCCAGTTCACACTCACATTAGAAGGCTTTCTCAGTGGATTCTGTGTCCTGAGCTGTCAGCACAGAGCCTGACACGGGGTTCAAACCCATGAACCATGAGATTATGACCTGAGCCAAAGTCGGACGCTTAACTGACTGAGCCACCCAGGTGCCTCAAGAACTTATTTGTTAATATACACATTTACATCTATAAATTTCTAAGCACTGCTTTTGCTATATTCCACAATATTGGGGATGTATTTTCATTTTTATTCATCTTTTTTTAAGTGCCTTTGTTTATTTCTTTTTTGACACATTGGTAATTATTTAGAAGTGTGTTAATATCCAGATATTTGTGGTTTTCCCAAATTTCCCTCTTTTAGTGATTTCTAATTCCACTGCTGTCAGGAAACATACTTTGTTTGATTTCAATACCCTTAAATTTATTGAGGCTTCATAATGGTCTGACATATGGTCTATCCTGAAGAATGCTCCTTGTGGACTGGACAAGAATGTGTATGTTGATAGTTTGAGGGGAATGTTCTATCAATGTCTTTTGTAGCTGCCTCACAGTGTTCTTCATGTCTGCTTCCGTGTTGATCTTATGCCTGGTTGTTTTATCCATTACTGAATACAGAGTGTTGAAGTATTAAACTACTATTATTGAATTGTCTATTTTTTCCTTCAAATCTGTCAGTTTTTCTTCATGTATTTTGGGGTTCCCTAGGTAAATGTTGAGTTGATTGTTATTCCTTCCTGATGTATTGAACTTTTATCACTTTATTTTATAAAATGTCCTACTTTCCTCTTATAACAATTTTGGTCTTAAAGTTAATTTCGTCTGATATTAATATGGTATAGTACAGTTACTATACTTTTTATCGTAGATATTGACCAAGTAGGAGCCTTCAGCCCCCATTTACTGTTGGTTTTCTATCTGTCAAGTGTTTTTCTTTCCTCTGCTCATCTGTCACTGCCTTCTTTTCTGTTAGATAGATATTTTCTACTGTACCATTTTACTTCCCTTGTTTTCTCTCTCCCAGGTTTTTTTGAGTCGATTTCTTAGTGGTTGCCCTGAGGATGATTATAATTTTTTACCTTAAAAAAATTCTAATTCTTCTTTTTTTAAAAAATATTTTTATTTATTTCTAGGAGAGAGAGAGAGACAGCGTGAGCAGGGGAGGGTCAGAGAGAGAGGGAGATACAGACTCTGAAATAGGCTCCAGGCTCTGAGCTGGCAGTCAGCACAGAGCCGGATGTGGGGCTCGAACCCACGAACCGTGAGATCATGACCTAAGTGAAAGTCGGACGCTTAACAGACTGAGCCACCCAGGCGCCCCAAATTCTTCTTAATACCAACTTAATTTGCATAGAAGCAAAAACTTTGCTCCAGTCTAGACTATTCCTTCGCCTCTTGCTGCTCTTGTTATCACCTGTTACTGTTGATACTTCTTTGCACATCGTTGTACAAGTCCATCTACACACTTTTGTAATTTTATGCAGTTGTATTTTAAGTCAGGAGGAGAAGAGAGTTTCAAACAAAACATATCTATATCATCTTCTATATTTGCTGATATGTATATAGTTTTGGATTTTTCTGACTTTAGTTGGAATGCTCAGATGCAGTCATTAAATGACGTTTGCAGATTTCTGATAGATGCTCACAAGTAAAGGAAATTTCTTTTTAGTCTCAGCCTGGTCAGATTGCTTATGATCAACTAGATGTTGGATTTCTATCTGGTGTTTTATGTTTCTCATCTTTTGAAATAATAAATTTGAATCTTTTGCTATGGAATCATCCTAGCATTCCTTGTTTAAACCCAACTTGGACATGCTGCTGTTTTTGTTTTTTTAAACTATGGATTCTTTTTGGGGTGCCTGGGTGTCTCAGTCGGTTAAATGTCCAACTTCGGCTCCGGCCATGATCCCATAGCTTGTGGGTTTGAGCCCCGCATCAGGCTCTGTGCTGACAGTTCAGAGCCTGGAGTCTACTTCCAATTCTGTGTCTCCCTCTCTCTGCCTCCTTCCCTGCTCATGCTCTGTCTCTCTCTCCTTCAAAAATAAGCATTAAAATTTTTAAAAATTTTTAATGTTTTCATTTATTTCTAATAGAGAGAGACAGCATGAACAGGGGAGAGTCAGAGAGAGAGGGAGATATAGAAGCTGAAGCAGGCTCCAGGCTCTGAGCTGTGAGCACAGAGCCTGATGCGGGGCTCGAACCCACAAACAGCAAGATCATGACCTGAGCCGAAGTTGGACACTTAACCGACTGAGACACCCAGGAGCCACCAAAACATTTTTTAAAATAATAAACTATGGATACTTTTTTTTGGAATTTCATTTAGAATATTCCCAACTGTAGGTGACATTAGTGTTTAATTTTGTATTTATAACTGCCTGTGATACAAAGTTTTTGAGGCCAGCAGCCTCATGATTTGAGTTGGGGAGATTGTCTTATTTTTATAAAACCTGAAAGAATGTGCCTATCTTCTCCTAAAGCTTTGGTCTCTTCATCTTGAGGAGGGATGAAAACTACATTTTCACTGTACTTTTCCTTTCTCTTGACTATTGCTCTGTTCATTTCCTAATCTTTCTCAGGCCATTATTACAAATTAGTATTCTTATTAAAATTGTACGTTTGATCTGGGTGTTCAAATTAATCTAAAGTGTCTCCTGCTGTTATCATTTTATTGGTTTTATTTCATCCCTGGTTATGTCCTTATTTCATTTGTGATTTTATTTCAGTTGGCCTTCTCACATCTGTGCTCAGTGGTAACTACCAAAATGTTAATATCTTCAAGACCTCATTTTTATTGCTGTTTTTACTTAAACCTTTGAGTCCTAATTATTTAATTATTATTTATCTTTGTATTAATTTATATATTACAAATGTAAGCTATTTTTAAATTTTTTTCTCTGTATTCACTTTCTTTTTCTGCATTCTTGAATTTAACACTTGGTTTTATGTTTCTTCCAAGAAGTGAATTTATTTCTTAGTACACCGCTCTCATTTTGCGAGTCTGCATTTTTATCTTTTGACTTCAAATAGTTTATAAGTTTTTAACATTTTTATTTCCTCTTGCATACTTGTTTTTCAAAGTCTATTTTTGCATTTGCAGATGTAGGGATGGTAGTGGGAAGGGGCTAGCAAAGAGTGGGTGGCTAACTTTTGTGGATGTTTTTTCAAACGTACTGCATGGTTTGTGAAAGCTGTGTGCCCGTGTCAACACTCACGGAGATCTTTTTGGGGTGGAGAGTACGGTCAGGTTTTCGTGAAAATGCGTGGGTATATTAAAATGATTTAAAATCGAGTCTAAATGTTTTTCTCACCCTTTGAAAGCTTTTGTTATTTTCTCACATTTTGGCCGCTTTACCAGTGTTTCGCAAATGTTTAATGTCTCTTAAATGACTTCACAATGCCAGCTTCTCCTTGTATTTTTGTCAGTGTTCACTTGATGTATTTTGAAGCATGGCTGTTAGGTTCATACCAGTGATGGCAGCTACACATTTTTGGTGAATTGTTCTCTTTATCAGAACTCCATTTGCCTTTTAGTGCCCTTTTTTTCTCCATGAATTTTAGTCCAGGTGATATCTATGTAATTATTATAGGAAGCTTATTCTTCTTACTTTTGGGTTTTCTTTTTATGATGTTTCTCCCTATTTGCCCTGTTTCTCAGCCTTTAATCAGTTTTT
Source organism: Crocuta crocuta (assembly GCF_008692635.1). Lineage (NCBI taxonomy): Eukaryota > Metazoa > Chordata > Mammalia > Carnivora > Hyaenidae > Crocuta > Crocuta crocuta. Next base: position 5,522,885 of record NW_027529438.1, read on the forward strand.
CGATGGTCTGTTTTAGATGCTCTATAGTGGTTGGAAAGCCTTAATATTTGCTACCTATTCACTACTAATTGCCCTATTAAAAGCATTTTTATGGTTTGGAAATTGTACAGACAGATTAAAAATTCAAATATTACTAAAATATATAGACAAATACGTGTGTGTGTCTCTACACACACACACACACACACACACACACACACACGGAAGAGATTCTCTACTCCCTCCTTCCCTGCCCTTTTCTTTTCTCTATATTTTGGGGTCTTTGAGCCAACTGCATGTGTATGTGTGTGTTTTATGTACATGGGTATGCAAGGGAGAGAGGAGATGAAGCCTTATTTTCACCAGCTGGCTCGCATGATTATGGAGGCTGGCAAATCCCAAGTCCACCAGGGGACTCAACAGGCCAGGGACCCAGGGCAGTGCTGGCGCTGCAGTTCAAGGCTGAGGCCATATTTTGCTGAATTCCTTCTTGCTCATGGTTGGTCAGTCTTCTGTCCTACTCATGCCTTCAACAGGCCCACCCACATTACGGAGGAAATCTTCTCTACTGAAAACCCACCAATTTAAATGTCAGTCTCCGCTCAAAACATCATCACAGAAACATCCAGAATGCTGCTTGACCAAATATCCAGGTAAAGCGGTCCATCCAAGTTGATGCGTAAAATCAGTCACTACACTATTTTCAATAACTTTACCCGTTTCCATCTTTATTTCCTAACTCACACACTTCCTCTTTCCTCTTTCTCAAAATATGTTTATATTCTTATTTTGGTTGTCATTTTACTGTTTCAATGACAATGATTCAATGAATGCCATTCACAGCTGACCCATGTGGTGTAGCACAAATATGTATCCTTGAACAAGAAGGTTAAATGGATTTTTTCTCTCTATAGTCGGTAATATCAGTCATCTCTTAATTTCCCTGCCTTTTTCTTTTCATGGAGCCCATTATCCATGAGCTCTCTGCCTTTGTCCAGTTTTTCCCAGTTGCTCCTTAGCTGACTGGAGGGTTGTGACCCTTCCGTTCCAACCTGGGGATCCCTTTCCCTCTCTGCTCTTCTCGATTCACTCCCTCCTGGGTTCTTAATCTTCACTGTGTACGCCTTCATTTTCATGGCTTCCTAAGAAAGAAGGTAGAAACAAATACTGAGATCTTGCATATTGTGAAAAAATGTTATTTTGCTTTCACACTTGGTTGATAATTGGCTTAATTTAGAATTCTGGTTTGGGACACTGAGAATTAGTAGCAGGAAGTCTCCTGAAAAATGGAGTCTGGAGGCTTCCACAGGGTGCTGTCAGCCCTACCTACCACCCCTCATCACTGCAGACCCAGCAGGAGGAGAGGTACTTGACCTTACATGCACTTGACCTTGTGTCCTGGGGATACCTCTCTACTGATCCAGGAGGCTACATTCTGGACAACAGTTCAGCCAATGAGAAGTCACCATACTTGGAACTACCCGTTTCCTCCAATGGACTTATAGTTCATAACGGCCCTTCCCCAATCCCCCCTTTTCCCCTTAGGATAAGTGCCTCTCCTTTGTTCCCAGACTTGTGTAGGTTTGTGCTGCAGCCTGTTTGCCCTGGATTGCAATTCTTATTCCCATATAAACCCATCTTTTGCCGGTAAAATAACCGGCAGTATCTATTTTTAATATTAGCAGGACTAATTTTTCCTTAAATGTTTAAGCCATTATTTCACTGTTTTCCACTTTCTAGTGTAAAGTCCAGGGCCATTTTGATTTCTGATCCATTGCTTATTACTCCATCTGGTTTTTTCTCTTGACATTTGCAAGGTCGTCTTTTTAACATAGTTTTTAGAAACTCCGTGAAGATGCATTTTGCATGTGGTGGTGATTATTTTCATTGTGGGTGTCATTTGGTCTGGGAGCTTTTGTCCTTTTGCCCTTTGAAATGCTCTTTTTACTATTTCTTTGAAAATTTAACCCTTTCTACTTATTTTTGAAGTCCATCTTGTCAAATATTAAACATCTTCTTATATCCTCAATATTCGTATGTTGGCCCCTGATTTCTCTATTTGTCATTTGGTTCTGGTATTCAGGACATTTCGTCAAATTTCTCCCCCAACTCTCCTGTTTAATTTTTTATTTCAGTTAATGTATTTTTAATTTGTAAAAGCTCTCTCTGCTTCTCAGAACATGTTTTATTTCACCAACACGGTGTCTTGTCATGTCCTTCTGAAAATGTTGAATGTGTGTCTTTGGAAAGACTTTAATTGACTCCCTGCACCATATCTGATTCTTCCATATTCTTTTGTTACCTGTTTGTTAGGTGATGTCCATTTTTATGTTATTCCCAAATGCTTGGGGATCCTTGTCCGTCCATTTGTAATATGACTAATGCACTAACAAGCTGTTTGGAAACTGTGTGTGTGTGTGTGTGTGTGTGTGTGTGTGAGAGAGAGAGAGAGAGAGAGAGAGAGAGAGAGAGAGAGACGGAGGGAGGGAGAGAGGGCCGGGATATGTTGAATGGTGGGCTTTACTTCTAAGAGTGATAAAGCCCATGATGTGGTAAAGCTGCTTTCTTAGGATAATCTTACTTTTTCAACATATGATGACCCTGAACTTTCCATATCTGTTGGTCTTCGTTCATGAAATGCTAAGTTCCCCAGGGAATATCCTTCAGTTTCCTGATTGCAGCTTGTAAGCCTCATTGTCAGTATCCTCTAAGGTTTATCTCCTCCTTACTTTTTAAAAAATGGCTATGGTACACTGCCCACCCTACCTCATCTCTGTAAATGTCCCCAGAAAGTCACCCTCCAGCCTTCCGCACAGGTGGTGGAGAGGTGATGGCTGTATAACATTTCTTAAACATTTTCAGGGGTGTTTTACTAAACGCATCATACACTCTTGGGTTCAGAATGGCTTGCTGTCTCCCTTTCCTGACACTTTTGGCATTCCTGGTGAGAAATCGGCGTTTCTCTTGTTTGCTCTGCCTCAGGCACCTTCTGCAGTCTATGTGCGAAGTCACGTGGAAGACGGTAACAACGTATTAATCTGCTTTCCAGATACCACAATCTTGCTACTTGCTCTTGCTGTCATCTCGCTGTTTCTTTTGCTGAGAAGGCGAGCCCATTCTGAACTGAAATTTAGTAGGGCTTTAGGGACAAGCCACAAACTAATACACATGTGAAATCTGTGTTTCAGTTTTGTTTAGCAGAATTCCTAGAACTTTGTTTTATTTTTTTTTAAGTTTGTTTTTATTTGAGAGAGAGAGAGAGCGCAATCAAGGGAGGGACAGAGAGAGAGGGAGACAGAATCCCAGGCAGGCCAGCACAGAGCCTGATGTGGGGCTCGAACTCACAAATTATGAGACCATGACCTGAGCTGAAGTCAATAGTCGGATACTTCACTGACTGAGCCACCCAGGCACCCCAAACTTTGTTTTAAATAGTGACGGATCTTAGCCAGTGTATATAGCTTCACATTGAACAAGAGAGGTGAATTTAATTTTCTTATCATTCTTTTATTTAAAAAAATTACCATTTTTTAGCCCAAGACTTCTGGTACCTAGTTGCTTTGCCCTGTATTTATGTCCTGTTCCCCCTGATCTGTGTTACAGCCACACCCTGTGTCACTGCTGTGCCTCGCACCCCACCCCCCTTCCCCAGGCGTTGCTTCCATCTGGAAACCACCAACACTATTCTGTTACACTTGCCTGGGAGTGAGAAGTGACAGGGAGGGCTGCTTTTCCTGGGCTACGGCCCCCCTGTTTCCTTCTTCCGGCGTTTCCCACCATTCTCATTCTCTTCCACCTCTGGAATGAAGTAACTTTCTCGACCTGGCTGACTTTCTAACTCTCACAGCCTCTGAGGTGCCTCATCTGGTTAATCACATTTGTTCTGAGTCTTTAGATCATGCTGTATAGTTTGTAGCCCACTAAAAACTCCATTTTTATTTTCAAGCACTGGCTGAATGATCCTACTTTAAAATTGCTTTCCCTTCTAGGGTTTGGTAGGCATGGGGCTGGGGAGTGTGGAAAAGAGAAATGCCCTCTGCATTCACTTTGCTACAGTGAACGTCAGAGAAATACAGGTTCCATTTTCTTCTTTACCATTTTCTGAAGTTTTTTCAATGAGTGAATATTGCTTTTGTCATCAGAAAATTGCGAATTAACTTACCACCGGTTGACAACAAAAGAAGACAAAAATGGCGGCCTCCTTCTCAGATGATTTGCCTACCATCGTGGCCAATGTGGCGGTGCTCATGCATGTAACACCCCCTTATGGAATCCAGATCTCCCTGGGTTTCCCTAACTTTGGAGGCCATGCAAGGAGCACATTGAAGCTTGACCTTGCTTTTGGTCTTTACCAGAATCTGTTATTTCATTGCACTTTGGTCATTAGTCTTTCTTTGCACAGTCGATAGCTGTAAATCTTGTATGCCATTTTGGGGGGCAACTCTGAGATTGTAGGTGAACGAGCCACAATAGCGTACGCTATTGTCTCCAGCCAGGCTGACAGCATCAGATAAAGCAAGCCATTGGGTTTTTTACAAATATTCAAATATACATTTTTGAAATACAGTTAATCATTCTGTGTCTTAGACCAAAATAGCCTTACGTGTTAAAATTCAATTGAGGTAGAGCTTATTATGTTTATTATTGCAAAAGTAAAATGCAAGAACAATTGACAATTGAGAGCTGTTAATTTCGGGGACAAATTTAAGAGTTTTAAATAGGAAAGTCAGCCCATGTTTTACAAATACTGAGAGTGTGTTGGGTTTCAGTATAGAAAGAATGTCATATCTTGTAAAGCCAATACATACTTATAAATTTGAATATACAAAGCAGAATGATGGAAATTAGATATCACAATTGTAATGTTTGTAAAATTGTCTAGCATTCTGTATTTATACTTTCATTTTATTTATTTTTTTAGAAATATATTTTTTCCCAAATATTTATTTAAATTCTAGTTTGTTAACATACAGTGCAATATTGCATCCAGGAATAGAATTCAGTGATTCATCACTTATGTACAACACCTAGAGCTCATCACAACAAATGCCCTACTTAATACCCGTCACCCATCTAGCCCATCTCCCCTTACTTCCCTCCATCAACCCTCAGTTTTTTCTCTATCATTAAGAATCTCTTGTGGTTGGCTTTCCTCTCTTTTTTCCCCCTTCCCCTATGTTCATCTGTTTTGTTTCATATATTCCACAAAGGAATGAAATCATATGGCATTTGTCTTTCTCTCACCTATTTCACTTAACGAGATACACTCTAGCTCCATCCGTGTCATTGCAAATGGAAAAGATTCATTCTTTTTCATGGGTCAGTAATATTACATCTTTGTGTATCACGTCTTCTTAATGCATCAGTCGATGGATTTTTTTGGCTCTCACCGTAGTTCAGCTATTGTTGATAATGCTGCTATAAACATCGGGATTCTTATGCCCCTTCAAATCTGTATTTTTGTATTTGGGTAAATACCTGGTAGTGACACTGCTGGATCATAGGGCAGTTCTATTTTTAACTTTCTGAGGAAACTCCTTACTGTTCTCTAGAGTGGCTGCACCAGTTTACGTTCCCACCAACAGTGTAAGAGGGCTCCCCTTTCTCTGCATCCTCACTAACATTTGTTGTTTCTTGTGTTGTTAATGTTAGCCATTCTGACAGGTGTGAGGTGGTAGCTCATTGTGGTTTTGATTTATATTTCCCTGAAGATGAGTGATGTTGAGCATCTTTTCATGTGTCTGTTGGCCATCTGGATGTCTTCTCTGGAAAAATGTCTACTCCTGTCTTCTGCCCATTTCTTCACGGGATTATTTGGTTTTTGGGTGTTGAGTTTGATAAGTTCTTTATAGATTTTGGCTACTAATCCTTTATCAGATATAGCATTTTCACGTAACTTCTTCCATTCAGTAGGCTGCCTTTTAGTTTTGTTGATTGTTTCTTTCACTGTGGAGAAGTTTTTCATCTTGATAAGGTCCCAGTAGTTACGTTTGCTTTCATTTCCTTGCCTGGTCTCATTGATCTGTTCTACTGTCTTTTTTGTTTCTATGTCACTGATTTCTGCTCTAATCTTTATTATTTTCCATTTTGGCCTGTATTTGCTCTTCTTTTTCCAGATCCTTTAGGTGTAAGGTTAGGTTGTGTATTTGAGACATTCCTTCCTTCTTTTTTTTTTTTGTTTGTTATTTTTATTTATTTCTAGGAGAGAGAGAGAGAGACAGCATGAGCAGGGGAGGGTAAGAGAGAGAGGGAGACACAGACTCTGAAATAGGCTCCAGGCTCTGAGCTGGCAGTCAGCACAGAGCCCGACGCGGGGCTCGAACCCACGAACTGCGAGATCATGACCTAAGCGAAAGTCGGACGCTTAACCGACTAAGCCACCCAGGCACCCCAGACATTCCTTCCTTCTTTAGGAAGGCCTGGATGGCTGTAATCTTCCCTATTAGGAGCACTTTTGCTGTATCCCAGAGGTTTTGGACAGTCATGTTTTCATTTTCATTGGCTTCCATGTGTTTTTAATTTCCTTTTTAATTTATTTGTTAACCCATTCACTCTTTAGTAGAATGTTCTTTAATCTCCAAGTATTTGTGATATTTCCAAATTTTTTCTTGTGGTTGATTTCAAGCTCCAGAGCATTTTGGTCTAGAAACGTGCATAGCATGATCTGGATCTTTCTGTACTTTCTGAGGGCTGATTTGTGACACAGTATGTAATCTATTCTGGAGAAGGTTCCATGTGAACTCAAGAAGAATGTGTATTCTGCTTTAGGATAAAATGTTCTGAATATATCTTTTAATTCCATCCGGTCCAACATGTCATTCAAAGTCATCGTTTCCTTGTTGATTTTCTGTTTAGATGATCTATCCATTGCTGTAAATGGGGTGTTAAAGTCCCCTACTATTATGTTTTATTAATAATGAATTTCTTTAAGTTTGTGATTAATTGATTTATATACTTGGGTTCTTTCAAGTTGGTGCATAAATATTTGCAATTGTTTGATCTTCTTGATGGATAGACCCCTTAATTATAATATAATGCCCTTCTTCATATCTTATTACAGCCTTTGGTTTAAAATCTAATTTGGTATAAGTATGGCTACTCAGGTTTTCTTTGGACATCTATTATCCTGATAGATGGTTCTCCATCTCCTCACTTTCTATTTGCAGCTGTCTTTAGGTCTAAAATGAGTCTCTTGTAGGCTGCTTGTAGATGGATCTTGGTTTTTTTTTTTTTTTTTTTTTTTTTATCCATTCTGATACTCCCTGTCTTTTGATTGGAGCATTTAGTCATTTACATTCAGAGTAACTATTGAAAGATAGGAATTTAGTGCCATTGTGTTACCTGGAAAGTTGGTGCTTAGGTTGATGATCTCTGTTCCATTCTCATCTTTGTTGATTTCGGTATTTTCCCCCCCAAATAATTCCCTTTAATATTTCTTATAAGGCTGATTTAGTGGTCACGAACTCCTTTAGTTTTTGTTTAGGAAACTCTTTATATCTCATTCTATTCTAAATGGCAGCCTTTCTGGATGAAGAATTCTTGGCTGCATATTTTTCTAATTCAGTACATTGAATATATCCTGCCACTCCTTTCTTATCTGCCAAGTTTCTGTGGACAGATCTGCTGTGAACCTTATCTGTCTTCCTCGTTGGTTAGGGACTTTTCTCTGTCTGCTACTCTCAGGATTTTTTCCTTGTCTGTGTATTTTGCGAATTTGTGATATGTCTTCGTGATGGCCAGCTTTTGTTGAATTTAATGGGAGCTATCTGTACTTCTTGGATTTCAATGACTGTGCCCTTCCCCAGATTAGGGAAGCTTTCAACTATAATTTGCTCAAATCAACCTTCTGCCCCCTTCTCATTCTCTGTCACTGTCTCTCTCTCCATATTCTGGGACTCCTATAATGCACATGTTATTATGCATTAAGGAGTCATTGAGTTCCCTAAGTCTACCATCATGATCATTATCTTTGTTTCCCTCTCCTTTACAGCTTATTGTCCATAGTTTTATCTTCAGTATCACTAATTTGTTCCTCTGCTTCATCCATCCTCATTGTTGTGGCATACATTCAAGTTTGCATCTCAGCTATTACATTTTTATTTTTGTCCTGACTAAATTTTAGTTTTATCTCTGCCATAAGTGATTCTCTAGTGTCCTCTGTGTTTTTTTTCCAAGCCCCTGCTAGTATCCTTATAATCATTGTTTTTAAATTCTAGTTCAGACATCTTAGTTATATCTGTATTGATTTAATCCTTGGCTGTTACTTCATCCTGTTCTTTGGGGGTGAATTCCTCCATCTTCTCATTTTGTCCAGAAAAAAAAGACAAAAGCAACTAGATCATAAGTGTGGTTTGGTCTGCTNTATTTTTTTTTTAAAGAATAAAAACTTAAATTAAAAATCAAAAGGAAGCTAGATCCTATTTCCTCTAGAGTTGAAGCTTTGCAGCACTCTATGATCAGTAGACTTGGTGCATGAGAGGGGTTTGTGCTGGTCTTCTGGGGTAGGAGCCTGTTATGCTGATTCTCAGGTGGTATTGCCCTAGTGGAGATACACCTGAAGGGTGCAGGGGTGTGGAGCTTGGTGTAAATGGCTCTGGTCTCCGCTTGGTGGCACTGTTTTCTTCACTGAGGTTGGTCAATGCTGATGGGGGGGAGGACAAAATGGCATTTCCCTACCTTCTTAACCCTGAAGAGTTTGTACCTGCCACTCCCTAGGAAGCCCTCATGGAAGAGAAAGAATCACCCCTCTTGTGTCTGCGGCTTCTGTCAGATCCCTCCCTTCACCCTGTCTTCATCCAAGCTGTTTGTCTGCCAGGTGGCACAGTATTTTATCTCAGGCCCATGGCAAGTTTTCAAAACTCCAAATTTTAGGGACTTGTGTCACACGGACCTGCACTGGTACTGTGGGGAGAGGGTCTCACCATGCTTTTCTGTTTGTCAGTTTGTCCCAGGAAAGTGGTTGTATGACTGTGAAGCAGTTCAGAGTTTATGGTAAAGCACAGCAGAAAACTGGCACCAAGGCTCCCTGCACTCAGCCAGCAGCCCGATCCCTATGCTTGAGAACAGTGCAAACTGTTGGAACTGCCAGTTTTGTCCCTGGAGATGCCTTGCCACCACTCCCAAATGCACTCCAAACAGAGCAACTCTTTCTCCCCGTATGACCCAGGGGATCTTCAGACCATACTGCCCACTCCCCAGATCTCTGACCTCCTTCCCCACAGAAGCACCGCCAAGCCAGGCATGACCCCAGCAAGGGTGGACTTCTAAAACCTGAGGTTTTATGGTGTGCTGTGTATGGTAACTTGTGGCGGTCTCTGTAAGCAGGGCTCCCTCCCCTCTGTGGTGTCCACAGTTCTCATCTCCCCCAAATCAACCTTCTGCAGCTCTTGCTTTCCACAAGATGGTCATTTTCTACTTGTGGACGTACAGTTTTGTTCTGTCCTCAGATCGATCCCTTAGTTGTTCAGAATGATTCCGATGAAATTTAAAGTGGGGTTTGTGAGGAAACGGCTAAGAAAGAATCCTTGAAACGTTTTTGGTGCATAAGGTGGTTTTATCATAACATGGAGACAGAACCCGTAGGCAGAAAAGGCTGCACTGGGATTGTGAGGCATGACCTGATTATATACTTTTAAGTTTGGGGAGAGGGGAGGGCTTAGAGAAAAGTTGGTATCTAAGGAATTTCTGGATGCTGAAACTAAGGTCTTACAGGACCCTGAAGATTTAGCTATTGTCAAGATAAGGTTGCTTTTGGATTTTAATGACATGTAAACATCAAGGCATTAAGGCAGCCAGAAACTCCTTGAGGAATGTTTGGCACCGCAAGTATCAGTGGGCTGCCAGCTATAGGAGATTTAATTTAAACAACATTTTTCTTGCCTTTGTTTCCCTCATCAATTTGGTATTTACCTAGCTATGTTTGAGGGGGGAGGCAAGCTTAGGTCCCTCTACTTCTCTGCCTCCCTGAATCCTCTCCTCGTGAACTTTATACTTTTAAAATAAAAGAACTGTGAAGCACTGTATTTTTAGCTGTTTAATTCTATTTAAGTTACTGAGTTTACAGTATGATTTTAATTTTGCCTCCAAAATCATATATGGAAGATAAATTATTTTTAATCCATATTTAACGAAGAATGTGAATAAAAGAAAGTGTTGCATAAAAAATAAGGTATTTCCCTCAAGATCTTTTTTGCTTCTCTACTAATCCGTTTCTCACATGAGAAGTGAATACTCACCTGGCATCCCACACGTGTGATGGCCGCAGCCATCCAGCAGCTACCTAAGCGTCCCTCATTTGAGATGTCCAATATTTAAATATGAATACTGAATATTTAGTAATAAAATTCCAGGGTTGTTGAGTTTTGTTTTTTTCTTTTTAATGTCACTAGCCCAGGAACATAGTCTAATGAACGGTATTGGGCTTCAGTATCAACTTCATTGAGTGTTTTAACTTTCAACTGTTGAGTATTTGATCAAAATATGGTGTAGCTGCACCTCTGTTCATTAACATTATTTGAATAAAATGAATTAGAATAGACTGGAATGGGGGCACCTGGGTGGCTCAGTCGGTTGAGCATCTGACTTCGGCTCACGTCATTATCTCATGGTTAGTGGGTTCGAGCCCCGCGTTGGGCTGTGTGCTGGCAGCTCAGAGCCTGGAGCCTGCTTTGGATTCTGTGTCTCCCCCTTTCTTTGCCCCTCCCCTGATCATTCTCTGTCTCTCAAAAATAACATTAACAAAATTTTTTTAATGTAAAAAAAATAGATTGGAATGAAAAACATCAGAATTCACCGTAAGGAGTTAAGATAAAAACTGGTCTGTGAATTTTTTGTTTCTATTTGTAGACGTATGCATCCACACTGGGTTATGTTACAACATTCATTTCTGATTGAGGGTCATGGTGAAGACTTTGAAATCCCTTGAACTAGGGTACTTGGTGGAATACAGGAGAATAGGCAGTAAGTGCTGGAATTGCTAACAAAAGTTAGTGATGCACAGTTTGGGGATTTTTTTTTAAGGGACTGCACATGTGTGACCTACACACTTTATAAGGAATACAATAGCATTAGAAGTTAGGTATATGTAGGAAAAAGGTAGGAATCAAAAGTGAGATCGCAGTGCCTGGGTGGCTCAGTTGGTCAAGCAACTAGCTTTTGATTTCAGCTCAGGTCATGATCCCTGGGTCATGGGATCAAGTCCTGCATCAGGCTCCTCACTGAATGGGGAGCCTGCTCAAGATTCTTTCTCTCTTTCTGCCCCTTACTCCCCTCTAAAATATTTTTTAATAATTAGTAAAATAATATGAAATGGCCAGGAAAAATTGGAATGGTAAGAACATAGGGATCATGTTAGCTAATAATATGGATAATTATGATACTATGCTATATTTATTAACATTTCTGGTGGTTATCACAGCAAGTTCTACTGTGTTTATTGTAGTATAGTTGATTCTTACAACAGTCTAATGGGAAAGACAGAGCAGGCATTGATAGTCCCATGTTGTAGATAAGGAAAGATTCCATTACTTCCATAAGGATCCACAGCTGGGAAGGAGTACAGGTGTGTTTTCAGTTCAAATGTGTTATGATTTTGTGCTCTTTGTAACAAAAGAGACCAGTTGAGAAGTGAAGGGTGGTGCCCATGTGCCTGGGGAAACCGAGTACAACACAAGTTCTCTGGCTCTTGGTGTAACCTGAGGCACTGTTTCAGATTCCTGCTTGCAGTGTGCCAGAAGGATCACCCAGAAGTGAACTTGCTCTTCTCATTCTCCAGGGCGACCAAGGAAAGAGACTTTTCAAGCCAGGGGTGGAAATAAGAGGGATGGGGGAAAGGGAAGAGAGCAGCTTCTGAAATCTCTGAGGCGGTGGCCATCTTGGATGGGTGAGCTTATACTCTGAGTTTGGTAGACACAATTGGAAGTTTATGGAGATGACTTTGCTGTTTTCTTACTCTAATAGAAATTTTAAAAATTGTCTGTTTCATCATTGACAAAGCACTTTCACACTTAACTGTCTCGTGTTCGTCATAGGAAACTTTGGGTATATTTTATTTATTTATTTTTTTAATGTTTTATTTAGTTCTAGGAGAGAGAGAGAGAGACAGCGTGAGCAGGGGAGGGTCAGAGAGAGAGGGAGTCACAGACTGAAACAGGCTCCAGGCTCTGAGCTGGCAGTCAGCAGAGAGCCCGACATGGGGCTCGAACCCACGAACCATGAGATCATGACCTAAGCGAAAGTCGGATGCTTAACCAACTAAGCCACCCAGGCGCCCCGGGTATGTTTTATAGATGAGGAAACTGAGGCTTGGTGAAGCTAAAGAATTCATCCAAATGTAGATGGTAAGAAGTTCAACAGGATTCAAAATGGAGCCTTTCTCTTTCAGCGCCTATGTTCTAGCCCCTTCACTCAGCAGACCTCCCCAAACCACCGTCTAACTTTTTAAGTAGCTAAGTTGGCAGTTATAGATTATCTTTTCAGGAGGTTGAACAGATAGAACAGCATTTTTGAAGCCAGTCTAAAATAACATCTTTTTATTCACTTAGTAAAAGTGACTATTGGCAAATGCAGGGTACTTTTATTTTTGGGTTCTCTTGGATTTCACCATAAGTTTCTTTAAAAACAAAACAAAACAAAGAGCCCATAGTTCGAATCAGTGTAAGAATGGACCTAACAAGCTATTTATGAAATATCTGGAAACAGCCCTATTATTTTTAAATTAACATAAAGGAGGACAGTCTGTGAAAACCACATCACTTGGTACAAGTGAGACGTGACGCAGCAGGTGGAGCTGTGTGCTTAGGTGCTGCATCACTCACTGCCCATTTCACACGGTCGTCCGTGAAGACATCAAGGAGGAGTTCCCTGTAGTGATGTGTGAATGCACGAGCACAGAGTAGTGGGATGTGAGGGAGTAGATGGAGTGACTTCATCAGAAGGGCCACAGGAGAGAGGCTTTGGTTTGGGGTTTCAAAATGAGTAGCGTGCCCTGCTGAGTGTCAGTGAGAGCTTTCCAATATGCAGTAGAATGGCTTGAGGATAGAAAAGGGGAAGCCACCCGTCTCTAGGTGTGGTTGGGTGGAGGGCTGTATGGAGTGGAGGACAGGCTGAGGGCAGGGGTGCTGGAAACAGAGATGGCCAGTGGCCAGTGTCCTATTAATTCAGGGCCTAGAGGGTCTTAATTGATAGTAGGATGGATGGTTGGAGTGTCTTTGGTTGTTTCTAAGTCATCAGAAGCCTACATTGTCCTTACCATGCACAACCGCCCAACCCTCTCCCACTCACCCCTTCTGTAGACGCTCTCCTTTACTCCCCTGCATGTATTACTTCTATCATTCCACAGAAGCCTCTCCCAAGGCAAGCCCATCTCTCCTTAATGGGCAAATCACTCACCCATTCCACTCACCAACCTTTGTATGCATCTCATATTATAGATGCCAATATGACTTACTTGGTACTAGAGCTTTAACTGGATGATCAAGGGATTTTAATCACTTTCCAAAAGTGTTTCTCTGACATGATCATGAAAACAGGTTTCCGTTTTCCCATCTGGCCAACCTGGAACTTCTATGGAAAAGATCCAGAATTCAAGCCTAATGAATTTTATGGATGCTCCGATCTCTGAGATCCACTTAGTTACGGTGTCTAGGATGCAAGGAACTTGAATTGCCTGGGAAGGAATTACTTCAACTTGGGCTGAAATGTGTGTAGCTCTAGGTGGGTAAAGGGGAAGCCCCATGTCCAAAACAAGGGTGTTACATAATACATTTAAAACGTTAGCCCTGCGCTGAAGCAGCCTCCCAGATTAATCACTCCTTCTGTTCTGATCTCGTTCTGCCCACATAGCACATCCACTCCCCAGAAGTTCCTTCCATGTTGAAGTCTCACACTACCCATGTCCATACTCCAGGGAAATGTGTCCCTTTATCCAATGGCTGAATCTGTAATGTTTTTGTGCTCTCTGACCCACCCACTGCTGTAGTAGGTCCTAGAATTTTAGCTCTCAGTACTGTGGGCACTTCTCTGCTTTCCATATTTAGCAAATCTTATAAAACCCTCATCGAAGTGGGCCATCTTGTCAGGAAGTCTTCCTGCCCGTGGCGCGGAGCAGAGCATCCTTGACCTCTTTGTTCCTCAGGGTGTACACCACCGGGTTCAGCAGGGGGGTGATGACGGTATAGGTCACTGAGATCAGCTGGTCCTGATCCCTGGTGTTCTCTGACTTGGGCTTGAGGTAGGTGATGGAGGCACAGCCGTAGTGGATGATGACCACCGTGAGGTGGGAGGCACAGGTGGCAAAGGCCTTCTTCCGACCCTGTGCGGAGGGGATCCTGAGGATGGTGGAGATGATGAGGACGTAGGAGATGAAGACCAGGCCCATGGGAACCAGGATCACCAGCACACTGATGATCACAGTCAGGATCTCATTGACCGAGGTGTCGATGCAAGAGAGCTTCATCACAGGTCGGATGTCACAGAAGAAATGGGCCACCTTCGTAGCGCAGAAAGGCAACCTGAACACAGCCAGCACCTGCGTCATGGCTACTATCAGCCCAATGCTGCAGGCGCCCCCCACCAGCTGGACACACACCCTCTTGTTCATGATGACCATGTACCTCAAGGGGTTGCAGATGGCCACGTAGCGGTCGTACCCCATTGCCGTGAGCAGGAAGCAGTTGTTGATGGCCAAGGTGATGAAGAAGAACATCTGAGTGGCACAGCCAGCCAAAGAGATGAACTGACTCAGGCCGACGAGGTTACAGAGCATTTTGGGTATAATGACGAGTGTATATACAGTCTCTGAACCAGAAAGCATGCTCAGGAAGAAGTACATGGGCGTGTGCAGGTGATGATCCACATTAATGATGGTCACGATGACAACGTTGCCAGCCAGGGTTAAAGTGTACAGTGCAAGAAACACAAGAAACAGGCTAAGCTGGTGCTCGTGGAAGCTGGAGAAACCCTGGAAAGTGAACTCACTCACCCAAGTGTGATTCTCTGTCTTCATCGAATCGTATGTGGTATCTAAGAAAGAAAAAGTCATGTAAGGAACCTAGACGGGTGCCTTCTGTCAAGTAGGCTGGGCACGTTCTTGTGGTCAATCTGCCTCGGGCTCGGCTTATTTATAAGCACATTCCGTTTATTTCTTGGGGGAAACAGAGTGGAGGAGCGACCTTTTCTCACCAAGAGAAGGCATGTGGTGTTTTTCACATCCAGTGTTGGAGACTCATATCCTACTTCTAACACATGCTGTCTTGTCTTGGGTAAGGAATTAGCCTCTCTTAGACCAGTCCTGTTGTCTTGACCCAAATGTAACAATTGTGATGTCATAGAATGGTTCACCTGAGCATGATACTTAACAGTTAAAAATGTTTCTATTAGAATTCAAAAAAATTATCGAACACATCCTGGCTCAGCAGTGTTCTGCTGAGCTCTAGGGTCTGCAGCCACCAGCCAATTCCAGAGCCGCTAGGGTTTGGCCAGAGCACCTGCCACCATGTCCCCATCTGGCGTCTCGGCTCTGTTGGTCCCCTCCACCTTTGCCCTGTGGGCCTCTTCCCTATTACGATTCATTTTTCAAAGCCACCCGGAGCCCATGACACCTATAAAATCCTTTTCCTCCCCCCTCACTCCCCCCCTCCCCTTTGGCATATACATCCTTGCCCAGGTAGGTAACACAGAACTGTTTACTGGCTCTTCTGTCTTGAAAGCGCCTTACAGTGAATGTGTGACTGCCAAACACATTTACGTCCATTTCACTTCATCACCGTCCGGTGGAACAGGGAGAACGGGGATTATGGGTTGTCTTCAGATACAGAAACTGTTTAGGGAATTGCCCGGGGACACATACCGGCTTAAACCCATGTCTTCTGATCCTGTTCCCATTGTCCCTCCCACTACCTACCCAAAACTGCTCAGTAGACCTGCCCCCACCAGGGCTAGATTATATGGTCTCTGAGTACAGGGACCGGGTGTGCCCACTACGATGGAGGGCATAGCTGTCTGCTGGCAGGGTCATTACCGGTCATTGCTCCACCAAACAAATTGCATGGGAGGAAGCAGAATGCTGAGGCCACCGCAGTGAGGTTTTCTTCAAAGAAGAGGAGTAAATGTTTTTGCACCGTCTCCTTCTCCCTGCTGTCTGTGCCTGCAGCAGCAGCAGCAAAGAGCTACAGAATTGGGCTACAAGTTAACACTGAAATTACAACCCTAGAAGAAAGCCTGACACTATTAACATTTAATTGGGAAATACACCATAGTGCAGCTCTTCCAACAGGCTTTACCCAATTACCAACCAACATATAATTATATAACAAGGTGGCTATAAAAAAATAAATTCAATAATAGAAACGATGGAGTTGCCTAAAAAGTACATTTTTGCCAGAAGTGAAACAAATCACACCCACATTGCAAAAACGGTTTACTATTGGGTAAAAAGCAAAGGTAAGCTTTTCAAAGTACTTTTAAAATCAATCTACTTTGAAGAAATTTACCATTTTTAATAAAGGAAATCTACAGAAAAGGAATAAGGGATTGACACAATTATGCCTTGAAACTCTTAGAGCAGGATATGGAAGAAACTGGTATGAGGTTACCAAAAAAAAAAAAAAAAAAGAGCAGGAACAAGACC
>NW_027529438.1:5539527-5703914 GCF_008692635.1 Crocuta crocuta
CAGGTCACAGACCATTTCTTAAAAAAATTTTTTTTATATTTATTTTTGAGAAAGAGAACACAGCAGGGGAGGGACAGAGGCGGGGGAGGGACACGGAATCGGAAGCAGGGTCTAGACTCTGAGCTGTCAGCACAGAGCCTGACGCAGGGCTCAAACCCGTGAACTGTGAGATGGTGACCTAGGCTGAAGTCGGACACTTCACCTACTGAGCCACTCAGGCTCAGAAGCTGTAAACCTGCTCCACGAGGCTTTGTCAGGAGTGTCTCTGGGTTATGATTTGTTTATAGAACAGAGACAAGGAATCACAGCTGATAAGTGGCAGAGCCCTGTTCTCTATTAGTCAAGATGCTCTTTAATCCTGGGAAGCCAGGATTCCTCAGGGTTAGCAAGGCATCTTTGAAAGTGGCAAATATCCGTAGATGCCAGGACCCTTTTTAGTTTAATTTAACCTCTTAGCAACAATAAAACCTGAATATATGTATTATTCCTCATATGGTCCTTTCTAAGCCCTTGAAGTCTTTCTTGAAATCTCACTTTTCTTCCTGCAAATCTGGGGCTCAACAGAAAAATGAAAGTAGAGGTCAGAGATGTGGCCCACTGGTCACAAGTATTTACAAGTCAAGGTCATGAAGCAAAGACACCTGGGCGTGGTCCTTCCACCCATGCAAGGGCCAGTCCAGGGATGGTGGTAGAAGGAAGGTCACAGGGTTCTCCTTGGATACGAGATACTCCCTCCAGCTGGAGGAGGAGCTTTTAACACCCAAGAAAGGCTCTCTGAGGACCATCTCTTGAGGTTCCTGGGTGCCCTCCCCTGAGCACCCCTGAGAGCCACACTGGGGTGGGAAGGAGGCCGACAGCCAGTGCCCGGGGACCTCGTTATGCATGGGGCGCATTTCCCGCATCGCCTGGGCCTGTGATATGGGAATCTTGCGGCACTTTGACTGCAAGTAACAACAGCAGTGGCTTATTTGTCAGGCTTCATTTTTTAAATAAATATTCTATTTTTATGTGGTTGGGCCTTGAAAAACCATGGTTACAAAGCCCCAGTGAGCTCTCGCTGAGAGCCGCTGCTTGGAGTACAGGAGACTGCACAGCTCTCCCTGCTGTCAAGAGCCCTGCTCAATACTGGAAGCTGGGTTTCTTGTTGTTGTTTTTTTCCCCTTTTCTGGAACCCAAACAATCACATGTGACTCTATTTTTTCCCTGAGGGGTTCAGAAGGGAGAGAGCAAAGCTCAATAGAGCTTTCTAGAAGTCCAGAAGATGCACTGCAGGCATCCAAACAACTGTGAGCCGGGATTTCATCCTCAGGGACCACCAGGCAGACAGTCAAATGCACAGGGGCCTCCTGAGCCCATCTCCACACCATTTTCCCCACCCCAACCCCACACACTTTTTCTCCTGAGAATGTCTTATTCTCACTATTTTTTTCTTTTGTGTTGTTAAAAGGCAAACTGAGACGTAGTAAAAATATGAAGTGGATTTGAGCAAAAATCACACCTGGCAGCACCAAACGGGAAGTGGTTTGGAGTGGCTCCACCAGCAGGAAATTGGGGAGACTTTTCTAGAGAAAAGGTGGAAGCAGAGAGAGGAAGGCCTGGGTGGCTGTAGCTTAAAGCCTACTAGGCTCTTTGTGAGCGGGTGTCCTTAGTATTTTGATTTTGTAACCTTGAGGCATCTACAGGCTCAGATTTGGGTTTGCTTCTGGAGGCACCATGGTGGTCAAGCCAGCCAGCCCGTGGCCTCCGTGTTTAATTAACCTAACATAAGTACCCTTATCCATCTCGTGGCCTTGTCCTGACGGCGGTCTTCCAAGTTTTCTGCAGTCAGCAAAAATGAAGGGCTTCTATTCATTGATAAACCTGAAAAACCATCCTTGTTCCATTTTTTTTTCTATCCCCACTTCCCTTTTTCCTTCTTTTTTTCTATTCCCACACCGGATTTGTGGTGATGCTTCAATTTAGAAAATTATAACGTGAAAACTTTACAACGAATATGAAAACGTCGATGAACATCTGACCTTATCCCTGTGGGTTTCAGACACAGAAGCACAGGAAAGAGCCTCCTGGAGCCTCAAAGCCTTGTCCTCACACTCTCCTTGATACATTGTCCTCACCTTGTCCCTTGTCATAGATACATTGTCCTCATGTTGTCTTAGCCTCCTGCCTTGTTATTTGCACCCGACTGTCTTCTGTGCGTTACAGACTTTGCTGCTTTGGGGTCAGTGTAGGATTGGATTGTCCCCCACTTTGGGGTCACTTTGGTGTCACCAGGGACACAAATCTTCTCTGTGGCCCAGAGAGCCTCCATCCTGCAGATGGGAAGCAGGATATGAAGCCTCTTGGGGTGGAGACCATCAGGACGCCTCTGTCCACCCACTGGGGTTGTGCTTCCCGCTGCCACAGTCTAAGCTCTCTGGTCTGAAATGCGGCCACGTTAGAGGAGGGCGCACTAGGAACCTTGTTTTCCAGCAGAGAAGGTGTCGTTTTATGTTCCAAGGGGTGAAAAAGGAAATCCAGCCAAATCCTGGGTTTCTAGATAAGCCTGAAAGGATGAGGACCGTCGTGAGGGCTCTGCCAGCACTCTGGTGGCTCACAGTGTGGCCCCGTGAGCACCAGAAGGGCTGAGTCCGGGAAGCGCTGTGTTCCTGGGAACTGTGAGGTGCCTGTCCTGGTGTCTGGTGCTAGGCCACATCGCAGGTGCTTGTCTTGCGACTCGGGGGTTCTGTCCACTGAGTGCCGGACTCAGCGGCATAGAGCAGCAAGGCTTCGTCTCCAGGGTAGCTGATCGCCTGCAGTCATGGCCGGGCCAGAGCTTGCTCACATGCCTGTCAGTTAATCTCAGCCCCTCTGTGGGGCTCGGGCCTGGTGCTCTGTGCTCCAAGGGCAAGCCCCGCGCAGAGAGTCCCACAGAAGCCGTGTGACCCTTTGTGACCGTGCCTCAGAGGTCATAGTTAACTGCGCCACATGGTGGTGGCCTGGATGGTCACAAGCACCTACCAGGTCTCAAGGGCAAGGGCGTAACCTCCACGTCTTGGGGGATGCACTCTGTAAGGAGAGCACGTCCAGTGGGTGCCACTCTGTCCATGTGTAAGAAATCCAGTCTGCCCCAGCCACTTAGCCAATGACCGGTACCTTCCTAACAGTCGAGAGTTGTTCTTCAACTTAGAGACAGTTGAGAGTAGTTCTAAAAATTAGACCAACTCTCAGACTTCCCTGTGTGGGTCTTCACATAACCCTGATCATGCTCTTTGAGATGATTAAGTTCTAGTGGTTCTTGGAATATGAAAGCAAAACACGAACCCCTCCCCGAAAGGGAGATGTTACATCTCCTCCTAATCTAACATTGGCAACTTGGGATGATGTTGATGTTAAAAAGTAAAAGCAAGCTACGTCTAGCATATTCAGCTTATAACCACACAAGGCAGGCAGAAGCTCTAAACAGTTTCACAATTAAGGAAGCCCTGGCTTGGCCGACAGGATTCTGAAGCCATGCGCCTGCAGTGGAGGTTTTTGTGAACACGTGGAGACTTGGCATGTTATGATCTTTATTGAAATATATATATTTATTATTTAAAAGAGTTTTTTAATGTTTATTTATTTTTGAGAGACAGAGCACAAGCAGGGGAGGGGCAGAGAGAGAGGGAGTGACAGACTGAAACAGGCTCCAGGCTCTGAGCTGGCAGTCAGCACAGAGCCCGATGCGGGGCTTGAACCCACGAACTGAGAGATCATGACCTGAGCCAGAGTCGGACGCTTAACTGACTGAGCCACCCAGACGGCCCACATTTTTCTGTTTTTAAATGGACAACCAATTACCCTGGCACCTTTGTTTGAAAAGCCTCGTCTCGGGGCGCCTGGGTGGCTTAGTCGGTTAAGCGTCCGACTTTCGCTTGGGTCATGATCTCGCGGTTCATGGGTTCGAGCCCCGCATCGGGCTCTGTGCTGACTGCCAGCTCAGAGCCTGGAGCCTGTTTCAGTCTGTCACTCCCTCTCTCTCTGACCCTCCCCTGCTCACGCTGTCTCTCTCTCTCTCCTAGAAATAAATAAAAATATTAAAAAAAAAAAGTCTCTTATGAAAAGCCTCGTCTCTCCACTGGCCCACACTTGTATCTGCCATGTCTCCCAATTGTACATACACAGGGTTAGTTCACCGACTCTCTCTCCGGCTCCACTGCTCAGTTTGTCTCCCTGTACCAACATTACCCTGTCTTAACAAGGATAACTTTAAAATAAAACTTAGTTATCAGAGAGATCAACTCCTCTTTGTTTTTAAGTAGTTGCACACTCACTTTTCCATTTTAGGTCAGGTTTAGAACTGCATTAAAGTCAAATATTAGGGGTGAATTGATATTGGCTATCTCCCCCTGTACTTAAATGCCTTTAATCGCTTGTTGGAAGCCCTCGAGATCACTATCTCACTATCAAGCTAGATGATTCCTTTGGAAAGACCTACCAGATGCAGAAAATCTGTCCTAGTCGTGGTTATCATTTATCGCAGTGGGGGGGGGGTGCGAATGGGAACCGACAGAGGGGAAGGAGCAGGAGCAAAGTCCAGGAGAGACCCGGCTTCAGCCTCCAAGTGTCCTCTCCCGGGGTGTCCCATGGACGTGTGTGAATTTCCCAGCACCAGAGCGTGATGGTAAGTGCAAAGTGGCATCACCCGGGGAATCTCACCTGAGCCTTGGTGTCAGGGTTTTTTGTCAGGGGTCAGTCATGTGGTCATGTAACACCTGTGTTACTGCCTCAGGTACTCAGGCTCCAGCCTTCCGGAGCAAGAACAGGCATTCGGCATAAACCACATTGTTACTGTAAACTATCTGGTCGGACAGGTATTTAACTCAAGACCTCGACATATAAAACGCTTATCAAACAGAATAATTCAGGCGCTCGGAACTCCTCCCAGGAGCTGGCCACTGGCCAGTTCTAAAGATGAGCCTTTCTTGGGCATATCCAGGCTTTGAACAACCCAAGGTCCCCCGAGCTAACCCTCTTCTGCATAGATCTCTTTAAAGAAAATAATTTTGTCATGTTTTTTAAAGCCCTTTTTTAGAGACACACTTTCAAACTTCTAGAAAAGTTGTGAGAACAAAAATTGCTAAACATCTTGTATCTGGATACCCAATTATTTATATTTCACCTCAAATTGTTTCCTTCCTCCTCCCCTGCTTCTCTAATTTTCTTCCAAATCACTTGAGAGTAAGTGGAAGGCACTGTCTCGCAGCACATTATTTTAGTGTGTACTCTGTAAGATGGAGTATTTTATATAGCCACTGTGTAGTTATTGAGAATCAGTGTATATGAATATATATAGAGAGACATACATACGCATGTATACTATCAAATACGGCAATGCTATTATCGAATCCACAACTCTTTGTAAGTTATTTCGGTTGTCTCAATAATGTCCTTTACAGCTAAGCATCTTGGCAGCTCAGGGTCCCATCCAAGATTACCCATTGCTTTTTGTCATCCTGTTTCCTTAATGCCTTTTATCTGAAACAGCACCTTGGTTTTCTTTGTGTTTCTCAAACTTGATACTTTTGAAAACTACACGCCATGTGTTTGCAAAATGGCTCTTAGTTTGGGTTTTCTTGAGAGGTGGTAGAAACCTAGTTTTTCCCTCTCATTCATCTTCAGTTCTTTTTCAATTCTTTCTCTTCTTTCTGTATCCTTTGGTTTAATCTTCATGATTCTATTCAGATGATGGTTTGTAACAAGAATACCACAAAAGCGACACTGTATTGTTCTCAGTATTTCATACTGGGAGCCACATGGTGAGTTTGTCCCAATATGAGTGACGTGACCTGTAATCTCTTGTTCAAGGCCATCCCCACCAGAGTTCTCTGTCATAAAGTCACGTTTTCTTTCTTGTAGGGCGATTTACTGAGATTGATAGCTTGTTCCTCATCAAACTCTCACTCTCCAGTTCGAGGATCCATTGTTGAGTTTCTGACTCATTCATCCTTGCTGTAGGTTGACATCGTACGTAAGGAAGAGAGCCATTTATATACAACTAGATTTAGGTAGTATGGATACTACTAGATAATGTTAGATAATATAACACTATTCTGTTGTTAAAATCATCACAGAATTGGTCAGTGGGAGCTGCTGTCCTCTGGCCCCTCTGTTCCTGTGATAGTCTCTGTTATTCATTAGTCACGTTTTTACACACCAGCCCAACAAGACATTTTAGGGCTCCCCTCGTACTTCCCCAGCACTGGCCCTGTGGCCACCCATTTCTGCAGGGAGCTCTGGTACTCTTGAGTAGAGGATCCTGTTAGAAACCAAGATCTGGGTGCTGGGTACATTGTCATTGCTGTGTAATTACTCTTAGACTCTCCATGGAAAAGAACTGACTAGAAAGTGGGATGTGCGTCAGCGTCTGTATATTAATATCTACCTCTTTAAATCCATGATTTCATGATGGTATCTGCAATTCAAACTCTCTCAGTATATTCTGATGTTGCCCCTTTCCATATTTATAACTCCTTACCACAGCAATAAGAAACCTGGTTCATATTCTCAATATATTTGCACATTTGCTCAAGTCTAATATACATAGAAAGTTGTTTCTAAATTGCTAACCTGTGCCACGTCAAAAACCAAACCTACTAAATAGCATTTAGAAATGTTCTGTGCATTTACCTGAGCATGTGTTTTTGTAATACAAATGGACTGTATTGTGTACTGTTATAAACTTGCTTTTTTGTATAACAATACATTTGAGATGCCTTTACACATCAGTATATGAAGATTTATCACATTCTTTTGAACAACTGCATATTGTGGAATAAGAATATAGCATAATTTATTTAACCTACCCTGTATCAATGGATAGTTAAGCTGTTTGTGGCTTTTTTGGCATTTTTTAAGAGTATTCTAGAGAATCACTCTTCATATATAATTGTGCACTTCTGGGAAAGTATCTACAGGTTACCCTCCTGAAACTAAAATTCCCTGATCAATGATACATGCATTTAAGAACTTAATAACTATTGCTAAACTGAAGCCAAGGTAGGACGCATGTATACGTTTGGCATAACTGAGAATGCTTTCTTACCCACGCTTCCTTCAACCGTGGGCATTGACCAATTTTTTCAATATTTGGCAAGCTAATAGGTAAAAATGCTGTATTTTTTTTGCATTTTTATTTCTTTAATTATGAATGAGGCTGAGTATCTTTTCAGAGGCGCATTAGTCATTTGTACTTCCTTGGCTGTGAATGTCCATTTACGTATCTTGCTCATTTTTTGTATTGTATTGTCATTTTCTTATAATGAGTTCTGTAATAGGGAAATATGCCTTCTATCACACATGTTGCAGATCGTTTTCTTCCATTTGTCATTTTTACTGAGTTTTGGGGCTTGAAATTTTATTAGTATTATATTTATGTGTATATCAGGGCCTTCCTGACTACAAGATTATTTTTCTTAAGTGCCCCCACTTTCATTTATACTTTGTATGTTTCAGTATTTTATTCATCTGGAATTTAATTGGTTTTAAGAAACAAATTTAGAAATATTTCTGACATCAGATATACATTTTATTATTCCCAATAACTAGGCATTGTCTCAAAACCATTAAAGGGGAAGCAAAATTTGCCAGCCCAAAATGTGTCTCTCAGACATGGGGATTATTTAAAAATTTTTTTTTAATGTTTATTTATTTTTGAGAGAGACAGTGTGTGAGCGGGGGAGGGGCAGAGAAAGAGGGAGACACAGAATCCGAAGCAGGCTCCAGGCTGTGAGCTGTCAGCACAGAGACGTGGGAGGGCTTGAACCCATGAGCTGTGAGATCATGACCCCCAAGCTGAAGTCAGATGCTTAACCAGCTGAGCCCCCAGGTGCCCCAAGGGCATGGGGACCATTTTAAACTGGTAATTTTTTTTAAAAAAAATTTTAATGTTTTATTTATTTCTAGGAGAGAGAGAGAGACAGCGTGAGCAGGGGAGGGTCAGAGAGAGAGGGAGTCACAGACTGAAACAGGCTCCAGGCTCTGAGCTGGCAGTCAGCACAGAGCCCGACGCGGGGCTCGAACCCACGAACCGCGAGATCATGACCTAAGCGAAAGTCAGACACTTAACCGACTAAGCCACCCAGGCGCCCCTAAACTGGTAATTTTTAATAGCACATCCAGGTGAAAACTGGAAACGGAGTAGAATTTGCCATTTCGTAAGAGACATTTGCATTTATAAGGGAAATGTCCGGGTGTAAAGGTGTCTTCCTCACTGTACCAGGAGTAGGAGGTGACTCAGTGTGTTGAAAATCTTATCAAACCTGCATAACAACTTTAGCCTTGTTTTCTGTGCTTTTCCTGGGCATCTCCCACTATTCCCCCTCAACACATTTTTTTGTCTTTGGCTGAAAAGGTATTTAAGGTGATGGCTTCTTTTATCTGGGCGGAGTTACGTAGTTTTCCTAGGCATCTCCCATGCATACAGGAGGTATTTATGTTGTTAAACTTCTTTTTCCTCCTGTTCATCTGTTTTATATAAAATTTCTATCAATTATTAGACCAGCCAAAGAACTTAGAAGAGGGCAAACCTTCTGTCCCTGTGTCATTTATTGAATAAGGAAAACGTCTTACATTGTTACTATGTGATGCTACCATACGCCAATCCCAACCCCCACCATCCTTCTTCTTTGGAATTCTCTAGTTATTCTCACATTTAACAATTAATGGTGTTTTCATTGATTTCTTATTTATATTCATAGAAATTTAAGGAGAATAAACATCTTTAGTCTTTACAACAATGAGACTCTCTATCCAAAGTGAGATTTAAAAGGAAATGTTTTTATGTGTTTCATAGAGTTTTAAAATCTTCTCCACATCTCCTATTCCCATGTATTTGCTGTGTTTTGTTTCATTTAGAAGTGGGCTGCTTTCATTATATGTTCTAAAGAGTTATTGTTTTTATCACTTATCTTTCCAGCTCATTCTCCCTGGTACCTTAATTCAAATAATTTCTCAGTTTATAAAGTCCTGCACTCTATATCCACGTGCATTTGTTTCTGGGTGTGTTTGTATCATTCTCAGGGGCTCCAGTGACTGCCCCGGCTCTTCTCACTTTCCTCCCTCCCCTGTTAAGATTCCACAGACTATCATTTTCATCATTGCCTTGCATTTACCTTGAATTCTCTTGCCCCTGTTTTACCTGGCATAATACCAGCTTTGGTTGAATCAAATGTTGCTTATGCAGCTGAACTTCACTGGTGAAAGATAAGTGACTATTGTGCTATTGTCACGTCATTAACATGCCTTTGCTCCTTGGTAAGTTACACATGGAAACTACACCAGGTGGAGGTGTCACACAAAGGGAATTTTATTTGCAACAAATAAGGCGATGTCAGGAATAACTTCCAAAACCATGCCCCCGCCCCAAGCAAGGGTGAATGGGTTCCTTTTATTTAGGATTAGGATAAATATTTAGAAACGAGATCCTTGTCACTGTATGTAGAGCCATGTGTAAGGTCATGAATGCACCTGAAGAAAACATGCCTATTTGTTCATGAGGCTGTGCTCTTCCTTGGGTGGAGGTTTTAGAGTTAAAGTGAGGTAAAGTTCCCTCCGTGGGTCCCTCCAGAGTCCATCTGCACAGGTCTGGGGCTGGCTGGAGCTCTTCCAGATGGCGGTCGTTACTGCTTGAGGCATAATTTGGGTTTACACCACCACCAGATGCTATGCCCAGCCGGTCTTTTGCCTGAGTTAAAAGATGAGTTGGAGGGGCGCCAGGTGGCTCAGTCAGTTGAGTGTCCAACTTCGGCTCAGGTCATGATCTCACACTTCGTGGGTTCGAGCCCTGTGTCAGGCTCTGTGCTGACAACTCAGAGCCTGGAGCCTACTTCCGATTCTGTGTGTCCCTCTCTCTCTGCCCCTCCCCTGCTCGTGATCTGTTTCTCTCTGTCTCTCAAAAATAAAAATAAATGTTAAAAAAAAAAAAAGATGAGTTGGAGAGAAGAGCTTAAGGAAAATGTGGGACAAAGGTTGGTGGGTACATGTGCAGGTCGGCAGCAAAATCAGATCTTGGTATCTTGATGGTGACACTGGTAACTGGCTGCAATACTGTGATTTATAAGAAACATATCTGGTCATTCAGATGACCAAAGTATATTTCTCATATATATTTGGCCTTCCTCCACGCTTCCTGGCTCACAGCTCTCCAAACCCTTCGAAGCCCTTGAGCAGTTAGAGCAATGGAGACATCTTTTGCAATATTAAAATAATACCTGGTCTCTTGTCCTTGGGCATTAGAACCACAACGGTCAAAAGAGTGATTCTGTATTCATAACAGGCCCCTTTCCACCACAACTGGTTTATGTTAATGAGGTGAGTTTTGGAAAATACCTGAGCACAGGGGCTAGAGGGCCTGAATCAAGACCAGGGCAACCAATCATGTGATTAGACACTTGGAATTTGTAATCCCACCCCCATGACCTCCCACGAGGGGAGAGGACCTGGAGGTTGTATCAATCACCAGTGGTCAATGAGTTAATCAGTTGTGCCTGTGGAGTGAAACTTCCATAAAACCCCAGAAGAACAGAGTTCAGAGTATTTCCAGGTTAGGGGATGAAAATACATCCCTGTGCCCCTGTGTGGGGCCCTAAATTCCATGAGGACAGAAACTCCTTTGCTCAGGACCTTGACCCATGTGTCTCTTCATCTGACTGATTATTTGTGTTCTTTAATGTTCTTTGTACTAGACTTGTAGTCTAGTGAATTACCTGGTTTCCTGAGTTTTGAGAGCTACTCTAGCAAATTAACAGAACCCAAGGAAGGGGTGGTGGGACACCTCCGATTTACAGCTGGTCAGGTGACAATCTAGGCTTGCAACTGGCATCTGAAGGAAAGAGAGGTTCATCTTGTAGGACTGAACCCTTCCCCCTGTGGTATCTGCTGCTGTCTCCAGGTAGGTAGGGTCAGAATTGAGTTGAATTGTAGGACACCCAGCTGGTGTTGGAAAATTGCTCAGTGGTGTGGGGAAACCACCCCCACACAAATCAGAATTGGTGACCAGAACCCCTTTACTGGTCTTAGTTAAAGTTGATGACATTTCACAGTAAATGGGGTATTGATGTTGCTGGGCAATGTGCTATATTTCCCACCTACCATACCCACACTCTCCTGTCCTCCAGCTTCTGGAAGTTCTTCCTTATCCTTGTTTTCAGCAGATGATTTGATGGAGGGAGGCAGATGGGGGATGGACTAGATGGGGGATCGGCATGAAGGAGGGCACTTCTCGGGACGAGCACTGTGTGTTGTATGTAAGGGCTGAAACTGAATTCTACTCCTGAAACCAATGCTATGCTATATGTTAACTAGAATTTAAAATAAATAAATAGGGGGTGGGTGCCTGGGTGGCTCAGTCAGTTAAGTGTCCAACTTTGGCTCAGGTCATGAGCTCACGGTTTGTGGGTTCGAGCCCCACATCGGGCTCTGTGTTGACAGCTCAGAGCCTGGAGCCTGCTTCAGATTCTGTCTCATTCTCCCTCTGTCCCTCCCCGACTTGTGCTCTGTCTCTCAAAAATAAATAAATGTAAAAAAATTTTTTTAAGTAAAATAAATGAAAGAGGGTGCCTCGGTGGCTTAGTCAGTTAGGCATCTGACTCTGGGTTTTAGCTTAAGCCATAATTTCACAGTTCGTAGGATTGAACCCCATGTTAGGCTCTGCACTGACAGTGCAAAGCCTGCTTGGAATTCTCTCTCTCTCTCTCTCTCTCCTTTCTCTAACTCGCCCCCCTGCTCGTGTGCACTCTCTCTCTCTCTCTCTCAAATCAATAAATAAACATTAAGCAAACAAAATGAATGGATGCATGAAAAGCAATGAGAAGAGATCTTGTATATATTCCCACCACCACATTCGCTCACTGTGTGTGTCTGTGCTCTGATTCGGAGCCGCTCACGCCCTCCTCTGGGGGAACACTGCACGCCTGTGTCGTCGTGTCGCAGCCCCTCTTCTTCACTCAGGACGTTGGCTCAGGAGTTCTCCCCTGCCTCCTTTAATGCATCAGGTTTGTACTAGCGCACTTTCATTTACAGACTTATGTGTTCTGATACCCCTTGTGCTAAAAGAATAAAAACCCAAACAACCTTGTCTGATCCCACATCCTTTTCCAACTACAGGCCTATTAATTTGCTTCCCTTGTCATCAAAACTCTTGGAAGGAATTGCATTGTCTTCAGTTTCTCTCTCTATTCTCTCTTGAATTCACCCCTAAATTGGCGTTTTCACCATTATATGCTACCGATGCAGATTTTTTTCCAATGGGACTAATCACCCCATTTTGCCAAACGGTCGATTCTAACTCACCCTACAGGGCATATTGGCAGCATTTGACCCAAATATGTAAATTATCTTTTTTTTCAAAACTGGCTTTCATGTAGCTTCCAGGACGTGCCCTGAGTTTTTGTATTTTCACTTTGTTTCTGTTCTCCCAATGCCCCCTTCTCTTTCCTCTTCTCCTCGGCCTCTTGATATTAGCTCACCTCAAGATTCAGCCCCAGACCACTCTTCTGGTTATCCTCACAGCCTAGTGACCTCTTCCTCTTTTGAGTTTAAACACTTTCTGAATTAAATCTCTAGTCCATACTGCTTTTCAGACTATGAAGTGTGTTCAACAGCCCAGTAGATCCCTATTTGGATGTCCACTTGACCTCTTGAAAAGAATGTGCCCCCAACTGAACTGGCCAACTCCTCACGCCAACGCACACCTTGTTCCAAGCTGCCGTCGCCTGTTACATGGGCCCAGCAACAAGGTCTTGCCTGGTCTCTCCCTGCTTCCCCTTTGGCTCTGGGAGTTGATTTCCCATGCAGCCATAAGAAAGATTCTAATATAGAAATCAGATCAAGTAATTGCTTGCTCAGATCTTCTGACAATGACTGTCCACCCCTCTTAGAATAAAATTCAGAGTCCCTATCATAGCTTGTAAGACCACAGTGTGACTCTCGCCCTGAGTTGTTCTGCTCATTGTCTCCAGCTGTGCTGGCCTGTTTGTTAATGCCACAGTTAACCCTCCTCGGGCCCTTTGCTCTGCTCTGATCTCAGCCTGGAGTGCTTTTCCCCCAGGTCCTCCTGTGGCTCGCTGGTGACTTTGTTCCATTTCCTTTGTCCTTTATTGCTTTATCTTTAGACACTTACTACCTACCAAAATAACCCAGATCACCTACATACTTTTAAAATCAGCTATGATCCTCTTGAAGTTTACGCTCTGTGACAACTTTGTTTTGCTTACAGCTTGTTTTCATTAGTGCTTTTTGTTTTCTTCTATTTAGTATTTTGGCTGGCATATGGTTTTTCCAACCCTTATAGCCAACCTTATTATTTTGTTGCAGATAGTGAGGAATGCTATAAGAACCATAAAAGAGCGCCTGGAGAATGTCTTTGGCATGCTTGATGATAAATGAAGGGGTCAGGGCAGGAGAACATGAGGACCTGCTCATTTCACTGGAGGCCTGAATGATGGAGAAAGAACAAACGAGAATCTGGAGAGACTGCACTCTAGACTGAAGGAATGGCAGGTATAAAACCCCTCACTGGGAATAGCCCTGCCGTGTTGATGGATATTGGAGTAGTGAAGGGTTCACAGGAAGAGATGACACCCTTCTTATGGCACAGGTGCCAAGGACAGGTAGGGCTTCACAGACCATCAAGAGGAAGGTGGGTGTTATTCCGAGTGCAATGGGGATCTGTTGGGTAGTTTAATCACAGGGAGGGTGCCATCGGATTTTCATTTTTAGACAATAACTTTGCTCTTTGATATGGAATGGAATGAAAAGAATGAGAATACCAAGGGAAGTACCTCTTGAGAGACTGTTTCTGGATAAGAGTGGTTTCAGTGAGAGGGAAGGAAATGGATAAATTCACTTTGTGTTTTCGTAGATAGAGCTGACAAAGCTTGTCAGGAGATACCAGTCTAGATGGCCCCGAAGCCTCATTTTCTTGCTCCTTTCAGTAGTTTGGCAAAGGGCTGATGCAGCAGTTCTAAGAAATTCCTTCCAGTGGAGGAAAAGGCCTGCCCGAGCTGCCAAGTTCTCAATGCTGCCCTTCTTTCTAATAGGACTCTTTCCACCCGGGAACTCCCATTGTTCCATAATCACTCAGATGGTCCCTGTTTCCCCTTTTTAATAAATGTGCCATTCCCATGGTAGACCCCGCCCACTTAGGCACAGCCAAAGCTACAGGTTAAGGAGAGTTTGGGAGATTGTGTGTACTCATGAAGGTTTTCTCCTTATAACCTTGTTTGGTTTAACACCCTGTGGTGCTAGTAAGATCTTGTCTTTTTCTTCTTTTGTATAGAAATGTGCTGACAGATTCAGCTCTGGGGAGGTCGAGGGAGGAAAAGATAGGATTCAAGGGGTTCCTGGGTGGCTTGGTCGGTTGGGCATCTGACTTCAGCTCAGGTCACAATCTCATAGTTCGTGGGTTTGAGCCCCGCGTTGGCTCCGTGCTGACAGCTCAGAGCCTAGGGACTGCTTCAGATGCTGTGTCTCTCTCTCTCTCTGCTCCTCCCCCATTCATGCTCTGTCTCTCTGTCTCTCTCTCAAAAAAAGATAGGATTCAAGATAGGCTCACTGACTTTTGGATCAAGCAACTGGATAGAGAAGGTACCAGTTACTAGTTTGGGGAATGGATGCTAATTCTGTGATGTGTTTTATTTGGAACAAGCCTACACCTCTAAATAGAAGTGTCAAAAGCAGACAGCCAGTGACACAGGCTTGGATCCAGGAAAGATCACAGCTGGAATTATAAATTTGAGATTTCCCCTTATTCTTTATAGCTATGAGCATAAAACAACAAGAACTAATCTAAAGTGACCTTTTCTTTAGAAAAAGCTATAAAGGAAGTGGTCAAAAACATTTCCCTTCACAAGAACCCCAGCTCCAGATAATGCTAGGCTATAAAGTCACGTGATGTAAAATCAGAGGATAATTGTACCAAAACTTTAAGGAATAAATAACCACACCAGTCTTTAAAGAGGTAGGAGCCTAGAAAAAGAGGAAACTCTTCAAATCATTTTATGATTGGCATAGCATTGAAAACAAAGCCTGACTTGATTATCATACATAGACCGAACGCACACGCACGTACACACGTTGGGGAGGAAGAATTTATTCTACCCTTGAAGGTTCTTCTAACTGGATGAAGAATCAGATCGATGAGACAGATTAACAGGAGAAAATCAAATTTAATAGCAAATGTACAGGGAATCCACACAGACCTGAAATTCCAAAGACAGGGAAGCAATATGAGGCTTGTGTGAGCTCAGGAGTGGGGATGGGGTCTGAGGATAAAAAGGGGAAGTCCAAGGTTAGTGGGAAGGTGAGAGGAGATGTTTGGAAAACAAAGGTGCCCTGTTATGCACAGAAGTTTCTTAGGCAAAGGGAATCTCTGTTAATAGTGCTCTTCTTGGTACTGGCAGGCAGTTGAGGGGAAGGTAAAGAGCTTTTCCTGAAGCCTCTGGGTTTAGATTGCTTCAAACTCAAAATAGCGTTCGTGCCAAAGTAGCCCATCTGGGGGCTGCCTGCCATACACATGCAAGTAGACACAAAATACAGATTTCACTAAAGTAAATGAAGAGAAACCAGTACTAGATTAAAATAATAGTACACTGTGGCAAAGCACACTGCAATATTGCTTGGGAACAGTAGGAAAACTGTTGGATCCAAAACCCTTGGGTTCAAAAACTCGCTTCATCACTTAGGAACTAGGTGCCTCAGTTTACTTTTCACCAAAGTATATATAACATATACCTCTAAATTGGGGGTAACGATGGGATCTATGTCACAGGGTTATTTTGAGGATGAAATCAGTTAGTTAGCATACATCCTTAGAAAAGTGCCCGACACATGGGAGTTATTCAATATGTTCACTATTACAATACCAGTAATACAGCAAGTGTCCTGAATGTTTCAATCTATTAACAAATTTAATAAAATAAACCATATAAATAAAAAGAGAAAAAGTATATGCCTTTTTTCTGTAGATGCTGGAAAGGATATCTGATAGAATGTAACATCTATCCTTCATGTAAAATATCCAATTAAATAGGATAGATGAATAATTCCGTAACTTAAAAATAGGTGTATCTCAACTAAGAATCGAGCATCAGGCTTTATAGGGGGGAAATGGGAAACACTCCCATTAAATGAAATGAGACCAAATGGTCACTATAACCATTATTGTTTAACTCCATCTGCGTACACCAACCAACATAATTACAACAAGAGAAAGAATGAAAAGGCAGAAAAACTGGAAAGGAAGAGGTAGAATTGTATTTCCCAGGTAATATGATAGAATACTTGGAAAATAATCCAAGAGACTTCACTGAAAAAAATCGTTACATTACATTAAAATTATTCCACCAGGACTCTGGGTTCAGATGTATCATTATCTTAGCTACACAGGAATAAAAGCTAATTACTAATATAATGGAAGAAAAGCCATTTTCAATTGCAAAATGATAAGAAATGTCAAATAGTAAATGTAAGAAATGTGCAAAACTTATACAAAAATGAATTTCGGGTATAGATAAAATGGTATAGATTCATTTCTCCTCTTAAGTACGACTATAACCCCTGGAAAGAACCCAAGAGGCAACCAAAGGAGAACTCTGAGAGAGGATGAGAGGAAGCCAGACCTGTTTTGGACCTCAGGCCTGGAGAAACGGCACAATGGCAGGAAATCGTAACCTTCCCCATCTCAACATAAGGTCACCTTGACCCCTGTGTTTTCTGCCCATCAACTTGACGCAACCATATCCTGGGTCAAACAGGAGTCCCCTCCCCCCCCACACCACGAGCAATGAGCCCCCCTAATAATAAGTAGCAGGGAAAGTGTGTTCCCTCTCTGCAGGGCCTGTAGCTCCCCTCCCTGACCCAAAACACTAGGACAACTCATCCCACCGAGAAACCCAGTTCTGGAAGCCTCTCTGACCTTGTGAGCCTGATGCTTCCCTCCATTCTCCAGAGGCAGAGCGTAGGCATGGGTAGTACTCGTAGAAGAGGCTCTCCATCCTCACATGTGAGGGGCATGTGCCCTAACAAGCACCTGTGTAGAGAAGCCTCTGTCCCCAACGCTGAGACTCCCCTCCACACCAGCAGCCCAGCTTGGGAAGACCCTTCATAACCCTCAGGCAGCACCAGGAGGGCCATCTCAACAGCTCCAAATCAGCCAAATGCACCCAAAGAACAGAAAACATTCTCAAAATTAAACATCGCTGGAACTACAGGCGACAGAAGTAGGCCAGGCCCTGTATGCCAACCCTAACATGGGCAACTCCCTGCTAAAATACAAGATTTAAGTAGGATCTCCAGTCTTCTAACATAATGGACAAAATGTTCAGGATGCAAAACCAAAAGTTAATAACAGAAGGACAATAGGAAAACTTGTAAAGACATAAAAATTAAGCATAGTGCTTCTAACAAATCCATGGGTCAAAGGCAAAGTCTCAAAGGAAATAAAAGAATGAAAATCAATGTAGGATGTATCATAAATGAATGTGGCAAAAGCAGTGTTGCTGGGGAGATTTATAGCACTAAATGCTTACAATAGAAAAGAAGGAACCTCTCAGATTGGTAATCTAAAATTCCTACCTCAAGAAATTAGAAAGGAGAGCAAAATAATCCCAAAGCAAGCAAAAAGAAATAATAAAGAGCAGAAGTCAATGAAATAAAAAAGAGGACACTAACAGAAGAAAATCAATGTAACAAAATGGATTTTTTGAAAAATCAACAAAATTGATAAATCTCTAGAAAGACTGACAAAACTTGAGAAGACACAGGTCACCAAAGTCAAGAATGAAATAAGGGTATCACTACAGATTCTGCACCCATTAAAAGGATGGTGTGGAAATACCGTGAGCAAGTTTGTTTATAAATCCAGCAACTTGAAAGTCGTGGATCAAGTCCTCAAAAATATCAAGCTACTGAAACTCAGCCAGATAATTTGAAAAATCCTATAACTATTGGATAATCTGAGTCATTTTATAGCCACTAAAGAAATTGAATTCATAAATTAACAACTTCTTTATTTAATTAAAAATTTTTTTAACGTTTATTCATTTTTGAGACAGAGAGACAGAGCATGAGTGGGGAAGGGGCAGAGAGAGAGGGAGACACAGAATCCGAAGCAGGCTCCAGGCTCTGAGTTAACAGCACAAAGCCTGACTGGGGGGTCGAACTCACATACTGCGAGATCATGACCTGAGCCAAAATTGGGCACCTACCCAACTGAGCCATTCAGGAACCCCATAATTTAACAACTTCTAAGGAATCTCCAGGCCGAGATGGTTTCACTGGAGAAATATACCAAACAATGAAAAGAAAAATTAGCATCAAATGTGAACAATCTCTTCCAGAAAACAGAAGACGATAGAGCACTGATCAACTCACTTTATGAGTTCATAATTAACAAGGCCTCTATTACCTTGTTACCTAAACCACACAAAGGCCATACAGATAAAACTATCGATCCATATCCCTCAGGAACTCAGATGCAGAAATCCTTAACAAAATATGAGGAAACCAAATCCAACAATGTATAAAAAGAATTACACACCACAACCAAGCGGGATTTATTTTAGGAATGCAGAGCTAGATCAGTGGTCACAAATCAAACAATGGTATCCACCGTATTAACAGATGAAAGAAGAAAGATCATATAATTATATCAATGGACAAAGAAACACTTGATAAAATCCAGCACTCCTGACAAAACTTTGCAAGAATAGAGGAAAATTACCTCAATTTGATAAAAAGCATATCTGAAAAACCTATAAATAGCATCATATTTAATGGTGAAAGACTGAATGCTTCCTCCCCATACTCCCACAAGATTAAGAATAACGCAAGGATGTCTGCTGTCACCACTCGTATTTAACATAGTGATGGAAGTTCTAGTCAGTGCAATATGGCAGGAAAAAGAAAAGGTATACGGGTCAGAAAGGAAAAAATAAAACTGTCCTCATTTATACAGACGACCTAATTGTCTATGTAGAAAGACCCAACGTATCTACCAAAAACCCCCCAAAACTCCTAAAATTAGTGACTTAAGCAAGGTTGTAACATACAATATCAATACATGAAAATCAGTCACATTTCTGTAAACTAACACTGAACGTATGGAAACCAAATTTAAAGGCACGATATCATTTACCATTTCTCCAAAGAGAATGAAATGCTTAAGTATAGAATGTGTGTAAAATTTGCATGCTGAAAGCTACAAAATGATGATAAAGGAAATCAAAGAAAACGTAAATCAATGGAGAGACCTATTGTGTTCATGGATTAGAAGATTCCTCATCCTAAAGATGTCAGTTCTCCTTAAACTGATCTGTAGATTTGATGCAATTCCGATGAAATCCCAGCAAGGTGATTCGTAGACATAGACACGCTTATTCTAAAATTGATGCAGAAATACACAAGATTTAGAATAATTTAAATAATCTTGACAAAGAATAAGAGGACTCACTCGCTACAGAGCAGCATTAACCAGGACAGTGCAATATTGGGGCAATAGACACACAGGTCACTGGAACGGAAAGAAATCCAGAAACTGATCCACAGAAATATGCTCAACGGACTTTTGACAAATGTGCAAATTCAGTTCAGTGAAGGATGATCGCCTTTATTTAAAAACATTTTTTTAAATGTTTATTTTTTCTTGAAAGATAGAGCAGGAGAGGGGCAGAAAGAGAGGGAGACACAGAATCTGAAGCAGCCTCCAGGCTCGGAGCTGTCAGCACAGAGCCTGATGCGGGGCTCAAACTCATGAACTTCGAGATCATGACATGAGCCAAAGTCGGAAGCCAAACTGACGGAGCCATCCAGGCGCCCCAGATGATTGGCTTTAAAGATTGGACTAGAGTAATTGGCTAACTGCAAGCAAAAATCAAACATTGACCTAAACCTCAAACTTGAAACAAGCTAACTCAGGGCGACTGGGTGACTCAGTTGGTTAAGCATCTGACTCGATTTAGTCTCAGGTCATAATCTCACAGTTGGTGAAATCAAGTCCTGTGTCAGGCCCGGTGCTGATAGTGCAAAGACTGCTTGAGATTCTCTCTCTGCTCCTCCCTCACTTCCTCTCTCTTTCTCTCAAAATAAATAAACTTAAAACTCAAAACAGACGACTTAAATGTAAAACCTAAAATTATAAAACTTGTAGAAAAAAATTACAGAAAAATGTAAAAGTTCCTGATTCCAGAGGAGACTTGAGCCGTTGGAAAATAACACTATGTTTTTGAATACAGGAGACTCAAGATCATTAAGATGTCAATTTTCTGTAAATTATAAATGCGGTAAGATTCCGGTAAAATAGTGCCAGAGTGTGATTTGCTTGAGCGTGTTTAACAGTGTTGAGAATTCTGTGTGCATTTGGTGTGTGTGTGTGTGTGTGGGTGGATTGTAAATTAAACAAGCCATTTCCAAAACTTAAGGGAAGCAAAACATCCAAAAAAATTCTAAAGAAGAATGGCAAATAACTAGCTCTAGCAAATAAAACGTTGAAAAAAATCCATGATAATTAATGTTGTGGACACAGGGAATAAATATATAACTGGGATGGAATAAAACTCCTGCATTGTTTTCACGTTCCACATTCTTCATTTCACACGACTTTCATTCGCCCCAGGGTAAACCTGAAAGAACCCAGGAAAAAAAAAGTCCATTGAATTTCAAAAAGATTCTTTTAAAACTCATAACTAAAGCATTTGTCTTAAAAGCCAAAACAGTTTTTAACTTTAGCAAACTTTTCTAGAGAGGAAAGCCTCTTTTAGCTTACAAATAATGATTTTGAATATCAAAAGCTTAAGGACTGAAGTACTTTATTGGTGAAATGTATCATGTAAATTGCAGAGTTAGGAAGAAGTCAGGTTTCTCTGCCAAAACAAAGACATCCAGCTTTGTGGAAAAGGCAATGAGTTAGCTGGGTATTAGGGAAGGCACAGTCTTGCACCTGCCAGCCAACCCCTGCGGTGGTGTAGAAGGGGGTGGGATCTGATAAAAGCAGATAGAGTGTGTGCTGTCCCCTTACAGGAAGCCTCCCAGAAAAAAGCTGGAATCCTGGTAGAGTAGACATGAGTCTGTCTCCCACTGAGCCCTCTTCATTACAGGGTCAGGGGCACAGCTGAGTGTCTAGATGCCTTCAAGAAGGGGCTGAAGGAGGGCCAGTGGTCCCAGAGTAGTCATGAGGAAGATGAGGTACACGGATTACATTGTTAAAGGGCTCCACAAGACCAGAGTCCTCTCAGTAGATGCCACCTGGAGCACCTGGGTGGCTCAGTCGGTTAAGCACCTGACTCTTGATTTCGGCTCAGGTCATGATCTCATGGTTGTGTGTCTGAGCCCTGCATCAGGCTCTGTGGTGAGCATGGAGCCTGCTTGGGATTCTCTCTCTCCTTCTCTCTCTGCGTCTCCTCCATGCCATCTCTCTCAATAAATAAATAAACTTAAAAAAAATAGATGCCACCAAAGATGGCCACCGGAGGTCATGTATCTCCATAGAATCCGATGTGGAGCAGTTAGAAGTGACCATGGATCAGGTAGTTCCTTTCTCTATGCTAAGAAAACTTGAAGCCCTGAGCAGAACTTGATTGATTTACCCCGAGGAGAATGGGGAAGAAGGGGGGGGAAGGACCTTGAATTTAATTGTGTTTATTCATAAAGTGACTTATTCACTAAATTGCCCCAGTGTGCATGGAAACTAGAGAACTTTTCCTCCATCCATCCCATTGGGAGTTCAGAATTGTAGAACTTTGAGAAAATTTGTAGAATAGATTGAACTGCAGAACTTCTAAAAGTTAGATTTTTATGCACCTGCATACTTAGCCTATACAATTTATAATCACTTAACACATTTTAATATTTCTGCATTTCAAAAATATTTTGCAATGAGAATACTGTGAGCTCATGTATTTATTGTGTGTCTTTTTACAAATGACTCAGTAGAGTAACTTTGACTTGCTCAGTAACTACAACCGCTAATCACCGTGTTATTCAACACCTATTTTGTCTCACTAGTTGAGTCTAAAGTTCACCCTCATTGTTTTATATATTTTTGAGGCGAAGAATGGTAAATAGTCATTTATTATTACACTTCTAACTCAGTTGCTTTATTTTTATGGAAGTTTCATGTCAAAAATCCTTTACTGTTGACTGTTTTTTTAGCTTTCCAGGAGTAATAATATTAACCTAATTTATCAGAGAGATATTTTGTGGATGCTTTTTCATATTTCATTGAACTTTCTTTCCTTACTATTGTGACTTGGCTTGTGAAGTGCACAAGACCCAATCCGAGGGACTTTTCTGAATTCCTGTCCCCCACGCTGACCATCCCCTGGTCCCTCTGCTTCCCTCTACTCTCCTTTTTTTTTTTTAAACCTGTTTCTAAGTTTTATTTCTTCTCACTCAATTTCACAGCATTCTTTCAGCAGCTTGCCCCCTGAGCCTTCTGTCTGCTCTTCCTCTGAGCCCGTTGGTCATCCCATCCATGGAGGGGGGGGGGCATTGCTTTCAGCCCCACAAGGACTTCTTTGTGTGGGCTTCTGTTCAGCCAGAGAAAGCAGCAGGTCAGACCCAGTCATGTGCACTCCGTTCGCGTGCCCAGAGCTTCATGGCCATTGCACACAGTTAGGAGTCCTCTGCACTTAACTCCCGGGCTCCTTCACCCCCAGTTTTCCTTCCCTTGAAGCCCCACATGTGAATAACAGGAAACTTGTGGGGGGTTGCTAGAAAACCTTCTCTCTAGAAGGTTTTCATCTCATCCTAAACCCATTTCCTAAAAGATATCTCTATTTTTGCTTCCCTTATCTTCTTAAAACACAAGGCGATTAGTCTTTGGCACTGTCTCCTTTCTAGTAACCACTTGTTCAAGCCTCCAGTTGATGTTAAAAGAAGATTCAGTCAAGTGTGATTTTAAAGTGGTTTATACTCCAGGAGAGTGGACTGGTCATTTTATTTATTTATTTATTTATTTTAAATTTTTTTAATGTCTTATTTTATTTCTAGGAGAGAGAGAGAGACAGCGTGAGCAGGGGAGGGTCAGAGAGAGAGGGAGTCACAGACTGAAACAGGCTCCAGGCTCTGAGCTGGCAGTCAGCACAGAGCCCGACGCGGGGCTCGAACCCACGAACCGCGAGATCGTGACCTAAGC
This sequence comes from Crocuta crocuta, assembly GCF_008692635.1. Classification (NCBI taxonomy): domain Eukaryota; kingdom Metazoa; phylum Chordata; class Mammalia; order Carnivora; family Hyaenidae; genus Crocuta; species Crocuta crocuta. Next base: position 5,562,674 of record NW_027529438.1, read on the forward strand.
GAAAGTCGGACGCTTAACCGACTAAGCCACCCAGGCGCCCCTGGACTGGTCATTTTAAATTTAAGCGTTTGAGATGAACACTAGATCATGCTCTGACCTTGTAATTATCTCCTGGAATAGGGCCAATAGTGTCTGTTTACAGGTCTGCAGAGTGACTTATGTTTTTATTATGTTAACAAAGAGCTTGAAGAAGTGAAAATCAATTATTAGAAGCTGGACTCCAGCTTCACTTTTGCTCTGGCCCTGGCTCTGATGTATGAGGTTTCACGAATCACTTGAAACTCTGGCTGTATAACAGTACATATTACCTTCCATATGGAAGACACACATGCCTATTTGGGTAGAAATTTCGTCTTAGGGAAGGGATTTCCTCCCTATAACTCTCCTCAGAGCATCCTGGACTTCTTTGTTTCTCAGACTATACACAACAGGGTTCAGTAAAGGTGTTATCACAGTGTAGGTTACTGAGATTAACTGATCCTGATCCTTGGTGTTCTCTGACTTGGGCTTGAAGTAGGCAATAGAGGCACAGCCATAGTGGATGATGACCACGGTGAGGTGGGAGGCGCAGGTGGCAAAGGTCTTCTTCCGGCCCTCAGCTGAGGCAATCTTGAGGATGGTGGAGATGATGAGGACATAGGAGATGAAGAGGAAGGTGGCAGGGGCTGTGATGGCCAAGAGGCTTATAATTAAGGTCAAGATATCATTAATGATTGGAGTAACACAGGCTAAATCCAACACAGGTCGGACATCACAGAAGAAATGCTCGATCACTGAGTTACAAAAAGGCAGTCTAAAAATGGCCACAGCCTGAGCCAGAGAGAGCAAGAACCCTGAGGCGCAAACTGTTGATGCCAGGCTGGTACAGACCCTCCAATTCATGATGACTGAGTAACGAAGTGGGTTGCAGATGGCCACGTAGCGATCAAACCCCATTACTGCCAACAGGAGGCAGTTGGTGATGGCAAAACCAAGGAAGAAAAAGAGCTGAGTCCCACAGCCCACCAAGGAGATGGACTGGCTCAGACCCACGAGGCTCACAAGCATGCGTGGGATGATGACCAGGGAATAGCAAGTCTCTGATGTGGAGAGAACACTCAGAAAGAAGTACATGGGGGTGTGGAGGTGGTGGTCAACACGGATAATAGTCACGATGATGACGTTGCCAGCCAGAGTTAGGATGTACAGGGTCAGAAACATGGCAAAGAGTATGAGTTGATGTTCTTGGAAGTTGGAGAAACCTTGGAAAATAAACTCTCTCACCTCTGTGTAATTGGGTGTTTTCATGAAGGATCTCAGATGAGGAAGGTCAAGAGAAGGTCAACACTATTCCTTCTCATCAGAGACCACCTCGTTCCCTGGTGAGCACACTGTCAAGTGCGAAGATTCAGTATCGCAAAAAGGTTCGAAACCTTATGAATCAACCACCTTTTCCAGGGATGTGGCAGACTCGGTCCTAGGACTGAAGTAAAGATACCAAACATTTGAGCAACAGTATTTGAAAGTTTGAGGGAAAACATTCTTTTCAAGGACATCTGACCCTATGTATGGCCCACAAAGTTGGTCTAGATTTTCTTAAAATGGTGACCACTTTCTCAGGCAATGGTGTGATTAAGTTAGAGACTATCACATACACACACACAAACTTGAAAAATTGGAAATGTTTGAAAATCTAACCTATGGTCCAAAGATGAACTTAAAATGGAAATTAGGAAGCATGTAGAATTAAACAGTAAGTGAAGAATCACATAGCAGAAGGTGCACTGTGTATTCAGAACCTTACCAGTGGGAAGTTTATCATTTAAGATGCTGTTTTTTTAAGCTGAAAATGAGAATCTATCCTAAGAAGTTGTAAAAATAACAAAGTAGAAAGAAAAAATCAGACGCCTGGGTGGCTCATTCTGTTGAGTGTCTGACTCTTGATTTTGGCTCAGGTCATGATCTCACAGTTTGGGAGTTTGAGCCCCGTGTCAGGACCTGTGTTGAGCATGGAGCCTGCTTGAGGTTCTCCTTCTCCCTTGCCCTCTTACCGTCTCCTCCACTTGCTTACACACTCTTTCTAAAAGAAAAAAGAAAAAGAAAAAGAAAACAATAATGATGAAATAGATGTTAATGATGAAATATAGAAGATCCAGAAAGGTAAACTTTAGGTAAACTGCTAGTGAAAATATGACCAAGAAAAACAAATGAAGACATAAACTGGATTATAAATAAATGAAGGGACACAGTTACAGAAGCTTCAGACACAGAAAGAAGAAAAGTAATATTATGAACAACTTTATCTCAATGTATTTTTAAACTTCAACGAAATGGATACATTTCTAAAGAGAAGTTATCAATATTGAATCAAGAAGTAGAAAACCTGAAAACTTTTTTTAATAAATAAAGACAGTAATGGGGTGCCTGGGTGGCTTAGTCAGTTGAGCCTCCAACGTCAGCTCTGGTTATGATCTCACAGTTCAGGAATTTGAGCCCTGAGTTGGGCTTTGTGCTGATAGCTCAGATCCTGAAGCCTGCTTCCGATTCTGTGTCTCCTTCTCTGTCTCTGCCCCTCCCCTGTTCTCTATCTCTCTCTCTCTGAAAAATAAAAATTAAATTTTTTTTTCAAAGAAATAAAGACAGCAGTGAAAAAAATCTATGAACAAATCTCTAGGCCAAGATAAATTTACCAGTAAGTGCTATGAAACATTATGGGATAAGTTGATTTCAATATGATATCGATTTCTATGTTAGGTAATAAAGACAAAGTCCTCCTCACCTCACTTTACAAAGCTGGAATTATCCTGACAACAAGTTTAACAGGCCAGTCTCATGGATCTAGATGTAAAACTCTTAAGCAAATATTATCAATCCAAATCCAGCAATGTATAAAACAGGTAACATGACCAAGTTGGTTTTGTTTCAGAATGCAACATTTGTTTCACATTAAAGCAATTCAATAATGTATTTCCTCAAACTGTTAAAAGGGAAAAAGTCATATGATTATTTCAATAGCTGCCAAAAAAGCATTTTTAAAATTGAGTGTCTACTTATGGGAAGAACCCTTAATAAACTAAGAATAAAGGGTTTTCTTTAAGCTGGTAATCTGCAGCCAATATATGCTTCATGGTGAGATACTGAAGGATTCTCTGTAAGATTAGGAATGAGATAAGTCTTTATCCACTCTTCTTCAGCATTGCACTGAACATTCTAGCCAACCCACTAAGCCAAGAAAAAGAAATTAAAGATATAAGGATTGAGAAGGAAGAAACTCTTTACAGATGATGTGATTGTGTACATAGAAAATCCACAGGAAACTACTGATAAATTAAACATTATTAAGAGAGTTTAGCAAGCTTTCTGGTCCAAAATTTATAAAAATCCATTAAACTTCTGTACTTCGACAAACTGACAGCAAATTACATTTAAAGAGGCTACCATTTATAGTAGCTTAAAAATATAAAATACGTAGGAATAAAGGCCTTCACCAAGAAAATTACAGAAACTTAATGAGGAACACTAAAGAAAACTGAATGAACAATGGACCCTGCTGATGAATTGGAAGATTGAAGACTATGAAGATTCCAATTAATCAAAAATCTATGAATCTCTAGATCTCCAGTGGAGTTCAATCAGAATCTCAAATGGATTGTGGGTGGTTGGTAGGTTGATAACTGATACTAAAATTTATATGAAAGTACTAAGATCTCAGAGAAGCCAAAACACTCTTGAAGAACAGGAAGAGAAAGATTTGCCTTTCAAATATTGTTACTTATTATTAGTCAACAGTCATTAAGAAGGCGTGGTGTTGGCACAGAGGTGAAGAGTCACGCCAGTGGAAGAAAACAGAGCTCTGAAATGTGGGAATTCTTCACACCAGGCCTGGCACTTTAGGTTGGTGCAAACACACAGAGTAGTCAATCAACGAACTTGGAATAGTGGGGTATCTGTTTGGGGAAAAGTGGAATTCGACTGCACCATAAAAGCATTAATTTCAAATGTATTAAAAATACTGGGTGACTCAGTTGGTTAAGCGTCCGACTTCGGCTCAGGCCGTGATCTTGCGGTCTGTGAGTTTGAGCCCCATATGGGGCTCTGTGCTGACAGCTCGGAGCCTGGAACCTGCTTCAGATTCTGTGTCTCCCTCTCTCTCTGCCCCTCCCCTGCTCACACTCTGTCTCTGTCTCTCAAAAATGAATAAATGTTAAAACCAAAAGCAAAACCTAAGAAGAAACAAAACACCCTATGAAATGTTTAGAAGACTATATATGAGACTATTTATAAAGCTTAGGGTAGTAAGAGATACAAAATATAAAAGAAAATGGTGATAAATTCTGTTACAGAGACATTAACTTCCATGTTTCAAAATACAAAACATAAAATAATGATGCATTCTGTTACATGAACATTAACTTCCCTGTTTCAAAATAAAGTGCAAAAAAAAAAAAAAGGGCGGGAACAAGTAAATATAGATACAAACCCCCCCCCCAAATAAAATACAAGTATCTAGAGTTAAAACATTTAAAAAATCAGCTTAGTATAATGGTAGATTTAACAAGTGTGTAGGAGTTTCATATGAGGGAAACACAGATGTCATGTGAATAGATTTCTAACCTCATTAGTAGCCAGGAGAAAATAGGACCATAGACCATAATTTCACACCTATCAGGCTGCAAAAAATCAAAGCTATCACAGATAAAGGGCAGCAGAGAGGCTCTGATTCCCTGTTGGAAGGAGAGAAAATTGACACAATCCTTTTGGAAAACAGTTTGACGTTACCTGTTCAAGTAGCAAACAACCCGTGGAAGCAGCAGTTCCATCATTAGAATTTAATCTAGAACAATTGAAGACACACAGAGTTAAAACAGCGCTGTTTATAATGGTGGGGTGTGGGGAACCAACCCCGAAATAAACCACAGGTTCTTCAAAAGCAGAAAGGATAAAGTAAACTCTACGATATATTATGGAACAGCAAATGAATTCATTATAAAGCAGAAGTGGGTAGGCAAACTACAGCCCATGGGCTAGTGGTCTGTTTTGTAAATAAAACTTTATTGGGACCCAGTCACATCCAGTTTTCTTTGTGTTGTATAAATTGCATTCACACTGGCAGTGAAACTGGGTCCACAGAGACTAACATGTTTACCACCTGGTCCTTTACAGAAAAGGTGCAGAGATCCTGTCAAAGATTGTTAAGGGCACTAATTAGAGATTCACCCTTCAGCATGGATGAATCTCAAAATCATAAAGTTGAATAACAGAAGCCAGTCACAGATATGTGCATGTGTGTGTATCCCATTGATGTAATGTTCAAAAGAAGGCACACCTAAATAATATATTATTTAGGGATAATCTGTTTCTTTATAAATGGGGGGAATACTTTAATCTAAAATTCATGATAGTGGCTATTTGGTGAGCGTTTGAAGTATTTGAAAGGAGCATCTATGAGGCTTCTAGATTTACAGTGTGATCTTCAGCTTCTTAGCCCAGGCAGAGGGTAGCTAGGTGTTTGTTATTTTTCTTAAAATGCACATTTGTTTTAAAAACTCTAATGCATAATCTATTCTACCAAAAACAGTTGAAATTATATATCAAGAAAAGTATTCGTGATACTGTTAAATGGGAACATTACAAAACAGTAAAAGTCATATGATCCCAATATTATAAAGAAGTTAAAGTTCTGTATTTGTGTATATGTGAATATGTATGTATACAAAAAAAGACTAAAATATATAAATGAGGGGCATCTGGGTGGCTCAGTTGGTTGGGGATCTGACTTTCGATCTCAGTTCAAGTCATAATCCCAGGGTCATGGGAGTAAGTCCCACATTGGGCTCTGAACTGAGCTCAGAGCCTGCTTGAGATTCTCTCTCTCTCTGTCTCTGTCTCTGTCTCTCTGTCTGTCTCTCTCTTCCGTCTCTCTCTCCCTCCCACCCCTTCTATTTCTCCCTCACTGATGCTCACTCACTTGCTCTCTCTCTAAACTAAAAAAAAAATTAATATAAATGAATGTATGTGACATTTGTAAACAGAAAATAATAAGACGTTTTTAAAATCTATACTATGTAGCTTCTAAATGATATGTAAGTCACTGGAAAATAAGTTATAAAACAGGATATGATATATACAGAATTACCTCAATTAGATAAAAGTGTGCATAGAAAAAAAGCTGAATGGAAATCCTCTAAATGTTAGTAGTGCATGATTCTGCATGGTAAACTCATGGGTGAATTTTTGCTGTCTCCTGAATTTCCCAAAGTGTCCATAATAAATATATATTACTTAGGCAGTGGGATGGAGGGTAGCTTCAATTTCTTTTAAACCTCCCTTGGGGTCATTCTCCTCACCCTCTTTCCATGCAGGCATCCCTCCCATCTTTTTTCTCTCAGGTTTTCATTCATTTGTACATGATAACACTTGTCACATTCAATTGAAATGATTTATTATCTCACTTTTCAACTAGATGGTAAGTTTTTTGATGACAGATCCTACTTAGTCATTTCCACATACCCAGAACTTGGCTCAATTTTTGCCATACGTCAAGCCTTTGATCACTGTGTCAAAGGAACTGGTAAGGAAAACTCGGGAGGTACTTCTGGTCTGAAGGAGGAGTCCCCCACCGCTGCCAGGTACATCCAGCAGCACTGCCAGGAACAGGTGGAAATCAGAACAGTATACTCAAGGGAGAATCTGGACCTCAGAGCTGGAGAGGGGAGAGGTGGGGATGTGGCTTTCCCATCATGGGGTGTTGGAGAGGCATGGAACCTGTGAAACACTCAAAAGACAGACACATTGTGGACAGGTGGACAGGAAGGGAGAGAGGCTGGAGGCTCACTGAGTTACAGAAGTCGACAGCCTTCCAGAGGGAAGAACTTTATAGGAAAACATTGACGGCCAAGCTAAATATTGGCAAACCATTATCATCAACAGAGACTCTGAATATTGGGTTAGTTTTCCAAACCTCAGTCTGGCTTTCAGTGGATAGCTCTTTTTTCTAAAAACGTTGTAGACATTTATATGAGTTTTACAGTTTCCTTTGTTTTTCAAAGGAATAAAACATCTACTATTTAAAAGTAACTCTAAGTGTAGGGAAACTTAATCCCCAAAACGATAAAGGATGCCTGATATCACACATCTAGTGCACGGCAAAGGTAACCTGGGAGCCCAGCTCTCTCTGCCCGGTACTGAGTCCTTTGTTCTTAAGAGATTGTAACACTGGAAGGTCTCTCTGTCCCAGCTAAAAAACTGATATGTGTAACGTTGACACTCAGAAGTGGGTGAGTCTTCTTTAGGAAGACACTAAGAGGAAATCACTGTATCTTGTTCTGGGTTGTTTTTGATGTCTCTGTGAAGGCGCATGGACTTGATAAGTATTACCCAATTTCCTTTTAGTTCCTAACGTAGCTACTAACATCTTGGGGGTGGAGGGGGAGGGCAAAGCTCAGAGGAATTGGTGTTCCTCTTATTTTTCTGTTTCTGTTTCACGTATAGCATCTCTTTCTCTAGAATCTCCAGCTTCAGCCCAGCTCACATCCATATCTCTTTCTCTCCCTCGCACACAGATTCTGCCAAGTGTATTTTTCTGCAAGTAGTGATCTGATCTCAATGCCCCCATGTTACACTGGCAAATGAAAGCAGGGCAAAGAGCCTGACCCAGAAGTAAGCATTATAAGTAAGAGGTGTCAAAGCAGAGTATAGACCTCAGAGGCCAATGCAGCAGTAAAGTTGTCTGGGGTCATTAGAAACCAAACCGTAGAAACTAACATTTTGTTAAGATACATGGCAGCCTATTAAGACAGACTACCTTGTTTAAAGTTTAGTAAGTACCCTACAAAGAAATAAAATACTCATGTTATATATGCAGAATGTGAGGTTCGGAAGGATGAACCACTTGTCATACATTCCTAGTATTGATAAGACCAGGTGTGAATCACAGGTAGGTCTCCAAATCCATACACTTGCATTGAATCCAAACCCTACCAAATGAATGTTCAGACAAGAGCTTTGAGTCATGGGGAAGGAGGTGACAGCTGTATGAAAACTGCCTGAACCTCAGCCTCATTAAGACACCAGGGACATCAGTGGTAGATGACAAGTCTAAGATTATAAAGGTTGTCTTGTTTTCTCTCCCCCCTCCACGATTTTTAATAGGTTCCCTCGTCATTTACTTACAAACACAGAACACTCTCTTCCACTTTATAGGCACCTGGGCTCAGTCAGCCATCAGGGAAGACATAGGGAAAATGGGAAACTCCAAAGTTCAAGAAAATCATCAGAAACCCAGAAGAGGAAAACAAAAAAGCTTAGAACATTTAAAATCAATTCTCTCCTGGATTTTCTACCAACAACCACTTACTTCCTGAAAAGTTGGCAAAGGCGATGGGAGAAATTCTCTTAGTTTCAGATCCATTGGAATTAAAAAAAAAAAAAAGAACTCAGAATAGGACTCTTCACAAGGGCTGGGAGGGAGAACTTGAACCCCAGGCCTAGAAGGGCAGCATTTCCTGAGTGTCTAAAGGAAGCTCGGGGTATGATGATCAACTCAAAGCCCAGAGCATCATTCCTCTGGTCTCAGAAGATCTTCCTGCAGAGCTGAAGCCTCTTAAAGCCCCAGATCCAGGAATTCTGTCTGTGAATTCCCAAATCTATCTGATCCAGGACTCCAGGGACATCCCCTTGAGAACCAATCCAGGGCAGAAAAAGAGCTGGAGGCTCCATCCCAGGGGACTGATTAGGAACTTGGGCAATTAGTAGAGCAAAACTCTACCTCTGTTGGCTGATTCACAAGAGCAGTTAGCCTCATAGAAACAAATATGTTTTGCTAGAAAGCTAATGAACGCAGAAGACACCTGCAAAATGTGTGCCTATTATTATACACCTGAGGACTGTGCCCTGATTTTATTAAAGGAACAAAGGTGTAATGCACAGTTCCAGGCACTGTGCTGAGCATTCGCAGCACAAGTGTGACAAAGACAGTCACGGTGTTTGCTTGCATGGAACTCATCAAGGAGGCAAGCGCATAGAGCTGTCACTAATCCACTGGGTGTCTGTGCAGATTAGTACAAGGAGCCTCCCCTGCACAGGTGCAGCCCGTGGGCACAACCTCTTGGTGAAGAGACCGTGTATTTTGGCAGCTGTCCATCCCTTCCTATGGACAGAGGGAGCTCGATACTGCGATGTATGGCTTGTCGAGTGATGGGCTGCCTTTATCCCTCCTTCTGTCCCTTGATTCAGTATCTTTGGATAGTCTACAGTGGCCACAGCAGACAGGTTTCAAACATCCAATGTTACAGATAAGAACAAAAGGGTTTTGTGAGAGCATAAAATAAAGGGGGTGGCATTTTGCTAGTCTGGGAAGTCTGTTCCTCTGAGCGAGGTTTCTGAGCTGGGGTCTTTAAGATGAATGAGGGTCAACTGGGAGAAGTTAGGGAAGATAATTTAAGGCAGAGAAAAACATGAGGGAAGGACTTGATAGATAATTGACAATAAGTCATTTCAAGAACTGAAAGAAAGCCTAACTGGGCTCAGAGAGTTGAGGGAGAGATGAGGTTAGGGTTAGAGGATGTGAGTGTACAGGTCACGCAGCACTTGGAGCTCATAGGGCAACGCGGAGCCAGCAGAGCTTTTAAGGAGGTGAATGACACAGCCCCATGTGCCTCTAACATGTACGGCTGAGAAGCGGAAAATGAACTGGAGAGGAGCAAGTTTGGAACAGGGTTAGGCGGCTGCCACAGTCCCGTGCGGACACGGCAGGAACTGGGACCAGCAGGCACAGAGTCACTGGCTTGCTGGGATAGGAGACACCAGTTCTCCACAGGCACCCTAGGGGTGTGGTCAGGTGACCTGCCTCCTCCAGGACTCGGATGTGATTCAGGAAGCATTTCTCAGAAGAATGCCCGTCTAGAGAAGGAAAGGATGATTTTGTTTTTTTAAGCAAAAAATCTTGAGGATTCTGTTCTGTGATCCTCCCCTTGAGGCCGGACAGAATCCTGACTTAATTCATTTTAATGGGGAATCATAGTCTCTCACCCAGTTCCCATACTGGAGCCAGTTCACATTCCCAGAACTCAAGTCAGTGTGTGTGTGTGTGTGTCTGTGTGTGTGTGTGTGTGTGTACATACATAAAGAATGGCAGTTATCACACAAATAGGGACTCTCAAACAGAAGCTACAGAAAAGGAGCAAATGCGCGGCGCCTGGGTGGCTCAGTCGGTTAAGTGTCCAACTTCGGCTCAGGTCATAATCTCATGGTTTGTTGGTTTGAGCCCCGTGTTGGGCTCTGTGCTGGCAGCTCAGAGCCTGGACCCTGCTTCAGATTCTGTGTGTGTGTCTCTCTCTGACCCTCCCCTGCTAATGGTGTCACCATCTCTCTCTCTCAAAAATAAATAAAAAAGTTTAAAAATTAAAAAAAAAAAGAAAAGGAGCAAACACAAACTCTCGATTTGAAAACTATAATAACTGGAATTTCAGGCATCAATCATAGATTTGAGCTAGCAGAAGAAAGAACCAGGAAGCCTGAAAATCAATACTAGAAATCAGCCAGTCTGTAGAACAGAAACAAGACAAAAACAGAGGGAATCTCCCAGACCTGTGGGGACAAAGGGCACATCCCAGCACAGGTGTGATGGGATTCCCAGTAAACAAGACAGAAATAAATAAATAAATAAATAAAGGCTGAAAACCTCCCAAATTTGATGAAAAGCATTAATAGATTCAAGAAACTCAACAACTCCTGAGTAGGATAGACACAAAGAGAACCACATGTAACATCCAACTGCTGAAAGCCAAGTACAGAGACAAAATCTTGAAAACTAAAGAAAAGTAACTCACACTCATGTACAGAGAAAGAAAAAAAAAAACCCAGCATGATTAATAGTGACTTCCTGACAGGAAACAAAATTGAGACCAGAGGTGAGTGAAATGGCATTCAAATTATCCAGCGAGAAAAAGATTTAATCTCAAAAAAATCTGCATCTAGCAACAGTATCCTTAAAAAATGAAGGAAAAATCAAGGTGTATTTATTTAGATAAAAAGATTGAATTTGTTGCGAGCAGACCTACCATACAAGAAATACTATAAGTTCTTTAGCCTGAAAGAAAATGGCAGTTGACGATAACTCATTTCCATAAGAAAAGACGAATAAAACCAGAAAGGCTGCCAATTGTAACATGTATAAGTAATCAGACAGGAGTATGTAAATGTGTGTTTATGTGTCCACATTTTTATTTTCCTCCTGTCGTATTTTTTTTAGAGAAAAACATACCCTTATTTAAAGTGGTTATATTGTTATAATACTGTGTGGATTTGTAAATTGGATTTATAAAAATAAAGATGTTACATGACAATAATAGTGCAAAGGAGTAAGAGGAAGAAACGGAGGCATATTTCCATATTGCTGTATTGCATTGAAAACACCTTTGTATTAACCTGAACAACATGGTGATAATTTAAATATGCATAGAACAAGCACTAAAAAAAATATCCAGTTTTAAAGTCAACAGAAGAATCAATATGGTACAATAAAAAAGTTGTTTAACAGAAAAGAAGGCAGTAAAAGTGGGATAGAGGAATGTAAAACACATGAAATTTGGAAAACAGCTGGTGAAATGGAAGACATTACTCCATTCACACCATTAATTACATTAAACATGAACACATTGACGACTTGGTTCGGTTCAGGTCCTGATCTCACAGTTGGTGAGTGTGAGCCCTGCATCGGGCTCTGTGCTGACAGTGTGGGTCTGCTTTCTCTCAAAATAAATAAGTAAATTTAAAAAAAGTGAATGCATGGAATCATCAAGTCAAAAGGGAAAGATTGTCAGAGTGGATTTTAAAAAGCAAGATGTACTTGATATGCTATTTACAGGAGATACTCTTAGAGTCAGAGACATAGATAATTTGAAAGTCAAGGTTGTAAATAGATACACGATGCAAACAGTACCCACAGGAGAGCTGTGTTAATATCAGACAAAGCAGATTTTCTGACAAGGAATGTTACAAGAGACAAAGAAACATTTATTTATGATAAAAGTCGATATGTTAGGAAGATATAAAATTATGAAGGTATATTCACCTGAGACCAGAACCCCAAACTCCATGAAAAGGACAGATTGAAAGGAGAAATAGACCACACAACAAATACAGCAGGAGAGCTCACTAATCCTACTATAGTAATTTACAGAACAACCAGAGAATCCATAAGGATGGACAGTGTGTGAACAGCCCTGCCAGACAACTTGACCTGACGTTTATGGAAAACTACACACAAAAAAAGCAGAATGTGTATTCTTTTAGAGCCCCTACAACACATTCTCCAGGCAAGACCATATGCAGGTCACAAAATAAGCTTCAAATTTTTAAAAATGGACATCTTCTTTTCTGATATTTACATAAACCATAACTTTCTTTTGATTCGTGTTTACATGGCATTTTCCCATTCTTTTATATTTAATCTTTCTTGTATGCTGGTAGGTGTGTCTTTTATAAACAGAATTTTGTTTTCTTATCCAGCGTGATAGGTTTTATCTGCTAATTGGATTATTTTGCATTTAATGAAGTTTACATTTTATATTATAATGAATTTACCAATATCTTTGGGTTTAAATACATCATATTAGCATTTGTTTTCTACTTTTCCCATTTTTTAGATACTTTTCCTTTTTATCTTATTTTGGAATAATCAAGTATTTTTCTTAGTCCATTTGTTTGTTACTTACACATCACTTTAATGATTATTTTAGGGATTACATTTCATGGACCATGCCAAGATTGTGTGAAACTTGAATTTGATTTATCCCCATCTTAATGGTATTGCTATGTATTTTCATTCCACAAATATTTAGACATTCACAAGACATTAATTTATTGGATAATATTACGTGTAATAGTAATTGATACTTCCCATATATTTATCTTTTATGCTAAAATTCATTTTGGTTATTTTTTGTTTTGATTTCTGTCTGGCATGAATTTTCCTTCCACCTGAAGGACCCCGTTTCATATTTCCTTAGCACCAGTCTACTGGTGAGGAATTCTCTCATTTTTTCCATTTCCAAAGCTGTTTTTATTTTGCTTTTCTTCGTGAAGGATATTTTCCTGGTGTGTAGAATTCCCCTTTGGCAGTTACTTCTGTTCAGCACTTCAATGTCACTCCAATGATTTCTGTTTGTCATTATTACTGTTCCGAAGCCAGTGAATAGTCTTACTGTTACTCCTTGAAAATAGTGTATCTTCCTCCTCTCCCTACTTCTAAGACTTTTTCCTTTTAGGGGTACCTGGGTGGCTCAGTCGGTTGGGCGTCCGACTTCAGCTCAGGTCATGATCTCACGGTTCGTGGGTTCGAGCCCCACGTCAAGGCTCTACACTGACAGCTAGCTCAGAGCCTGGAGCCTGTTTCAGATTCTGTGTCTCCCTCTCTTTCTGACCCTCCCCTGCTCATGCTGTCTCTCTCTCAGAAATAAGTAAAACAGTTAAAAATTAAAAAAAAACTTTTTAGCCATTTTACATGATATGTGTACATGCATTTTGTTAGGGCGGGAAGTGTGTGTGTCCATCTTGCATGTAGTTTAGGGTGATTGTTGACTCTCTTTCCTGATATTGTTCTCAGGTTTGGGAAACTCGTGGCCATGTTTCGGCATCTGTTGCTTCTGGTACATTCTCTCTCTCCTGTCTACCTGTAACTCCAATTACACGTATGCTAGAGCTTTCACCAGGTTCTGTATGCCTTCTGTGCTCTGTAAAATATATTGCACATTCTTTTCCCCCTCCCTGTGCTTCCGTTTGGATATTTCCTACTGACATGCTTCTGATTCAGTGATTTTTATCTCTAGTTTTTTCTTTTTTTAATGAAGCTTTTTTTAGAAAGTTTACTTATTTGTTTTAATAGAGATAGAGACAGCATGAATGGGAGATGGGCAGAGACAGAGGGAGAATCTCAAGCAGGCTCCACACCATCCACACAGAGCTCAATGTGGGGTTCAAACTCACGAACTGTGAGATCATGACCTGAGCCGAAATCAAGAGTCGGTCACTCAACCGACTGAGCCCCCCAGCCACCCCATCTCTAGTTTTTATCTAATGTGATTTAAACATATTCTATTGAGTTCTTAGTTTCAGTTAGTATATTTTCTACTTCTGATGTTTTCACTTTATTTAAAAAATATATTTTCCAGTGCTCTGTTGTGGTTCCACATTTGCCACCTATTTTCTTCAACACAATAAAAATTAGTTTTTTATTGCTTCACGACAAATTACCACACGCTTTTTTTTAAACATGTGGCATATTTACATTCATATTATGTCTCAAACAACCACAGATTTAATAGCTTACAACAACATGGACATGTGATGTCACGGTCCCCATGGCTCAGGTGTTCTGGGTCCCCTGCTCAGGGTCTCACAAACCTGAAAGCACAAGGTCAGCCCAGTTGCATTCCCTGGGTGTTCTTTTCCAAATTCATGTGGTCGTCGGAGGGTTCATTCCTTGTGGTTGTAGGACTTAGGCTGTGTTTGCTCCCTGGATGTAAGTGGAGTCCAGTTCCTCCAAGTGCCCACATTCCTCTGGCTCCCTGGCCCCCATGGGAGTCCTCTCAAAACGTGGCTGCTTACTTCTGCCGAGTCAGCAAGGGAGGGTCTCTCGCTCCGTTCTGCTAAGACAGATTTTTATAGGATGTGTTGTAAGCATGAGGGTGGCACGCCATCACCTGTGGTGTCCTCTTTTGGGCGGAGCCAAGTTCAGCTGTCCCCGTGCTCAGGAGGAGACGATTATCCATGGACGTGACTCATTGAGGGTCACCTTAGCAGCCATCTCCCACAATCTGTTTATCTCAGAGCTCTCAAAGCTTTAAAGCAGTAACTTTCTTTATGAATCTATTTCTACTGAGTCCTCCCCCCCCACCCCCTTCTTGACTTTTAGCCCTTTGGTCTTTTCTCCTGGTCCAGTCAGCGCATTTTCACCGCATCCTGGACACTCTATGTCAGGAGTCCTCTAACTTTTCCTGAAGGGAGCCCGATAGTAAATAATGTAGGGTTTGTGGACCAAAAGTCTCTGTCACAACTATTCAATGCTGCCCTGGTAGCGGGAAAGCCACCACAGCTAGCATGTGAGGGAGGGAGTGTGGCTTTGGTTAAGGGAAAAAACAAAACTTTAATGATGGTCACTGAAATTTGACTTTCACACAATTCTCACGTCACACAATATTATTCTTTACAATTTTTTCCCCAATCATTACAAAACATAAGAACCCTTACACAGCATGTAGGCCAGGCAAAGTCCGATGGTGGGTTCACGGGCTGGCAGACAGTAGTTTGCTTACCCTGCTCTAAGTGAAAAAGTTGTAGATATGCATTGAGGCTCCACATTATAGTATCTTCCTCTGTTTTACTTCCAAGCACATAGTTAGATGAGGGGCAAGAGCATATTAATAAATAGGGATTACATGAAATTGAAGCTGGTTTCAGTCTTTGTGAGGGTTAATTTATAATTTATTTCCACTTTACATCTCACTGGATGTATAGCCCTTATGCATGCGGAGGCACCAGATGACCAGATACACTGTTCTCTCTCTTTTTTTTTTAGTGTTTGGACCAAAGCCTACGAGCAACAAATTACAGTTTCTTGAAGAAACTGCAAACAGTGGGCGTTGGGCTAACATTCCTATGTGTCCGTTCTTTATGGAACCTTGGCCCCTCCACTATTCACTGACTTAGACACTATACAATCCCCTTTAAAAAAAATTTTTTTTTTGGTAACGTTTATTTATTTTTGAGAGTGAGTGAGACAGAGCACAAGTGAGGGAGGGTCAGAGAAAGAGGGAGACAGAATCTGAAGCAGGCTCCAGTCTCTGAGCTGTTGGCACAGAGCCCGACATGGGCCTGAACCCACAAATGGCGAAATCATGACCTGAGCCGAAGTCAGACACTTAACCGAGTGAGCCACCCAGGCGCCCCGAAGTTATACCACCTCTTATGGTCATTATAACATCATTGCAGAAATAAGAGAGAGAGAATTCCGTCCATCGATTGGATGCGGATGTGAAGAGCAGCAAGGGGAAGAGGGAAGAGGGGACCCTTGGAAGGGCCATTTACCCCACTTCTCTGATTAACCTTATTTCTTCATCTGTAAAACGGGGACAGTAATATTAAATATATATCTACTTCATCGTGTTATTGTGAGTTACCCAGAGCCACGTGAAGGATGCAGAGTGAGAACAACATCTGGTGAGATGTCACTGTCCTCACTGTTGTCACACGTGACACCATCACCCACAGGTGCACCACGAGGCTCAGATCAGGGAAGCGTCCATCCAGACACCAGTCATATTAGTGGCAGATCTGGATTCTGAACCTGGGGAAACAGAGCCACTACTCTAATGCTTTTCCACCATCACCAAGCTGCCTTCCTGGATTGCTGCTGCCACCCGCCCCACCACCATTGAACACAATTTCAAGTTAAATCCGGTCTAAGCAGTAGTTATGGAGAAGTACACTGTGTCCAGACTTGTGCTAGTACTTCTTCTGAGGCTGGATTTTCTGTTTTGAGTCCTGGTTCCTCATTTATCAGCTCAATGTCCTATAGAAAATTCCATAACCTCTCCGTGCCTGTTTTCTCTTCTATTTATTTATTTAAAGAATTTTTTTAACGTTCATTTATTTTGAGAGAGAGAGACATTTATTTTGAGAGGAGAGGGGCAGAGAGAGGGAGGTACAGAATCCAAAGTAGGCTCCAGGCTCAGCCATCCGCACAGAGCCTGATGCAGGGCTCAAACCCACGAGCGAGATCCTGACCTAAGCTGAAGTTGAATGCTCTACCGACTGAGCCACCCAGGCGCCTCCCTCTTCTGAAGGTGAATATAGCTATACTCCCTTGTAAATGTATTGTTAGGATTAAATGAACGAACATATGTACACTGCATAGTTCAGTACCTAGCATATAAGAGGCACGTATCCTAAGTGTTAGCAATTATTTTGATTAGTAGCAGCTGCAAGTACCCTGTGAGAAAAGATGAATGAGAGTTTCTAAAGATGCTAGTACTTGAATTATGGATGTAAGAGCCAATGTAAAGACTATGACTGGAGAGTTAAAAATATGTGACAATTGACTGCTAACTTTTGCCTAGTTCAAAGCTATTGACACTCACTAACGTCTGTGTGGGCTGTGGGTAGTAAGATGGATGTAGTTCGTTGAAGGCAGCCTGGCAAGGCTGAAGCCTTGGGCGGAACTGAGCCAGCAGTTCCAGAATGATTCAGGGCGTGCAGCGAGCAGAGCAGAGATTAGAAAGATTGGTTAAAAGCAGAAGTAGAAGAAGACACGGGATGAAAGGCACAGCAGAGGGAATATAGTCACTGGTACTGTAAGAGCGCTGCATGGTGACAGATGGCGGTGACACTCGTGGTGAGCTGGGCATAACCCATGGAGTCAGGGTGTACACCTGAAGCCAGCGTAACATTGTGTGTGAACTGTACCTCGATTAAAAAAGGTGTAAAGGTGAGAAAGACAAATATATGATTTCACTCATGTGGAGTTTAAGAAACAAAACTAGTGAGCAAAGGGGGAACAGAGACACACACACACAACAAGAAACAGACTCTTTTTAAATTTTTAAATGTTTTTATTTATTTCTGAGAGATACAGCATGAGCAGGGGAGGATCAGAGAGAGAGGGAGATACAGAATCTGAAACAGGCTCCAGGCTCTGAGCTGGCTGTTAGCACAGAGCCCGACGTGGGGCTTGAACCCACAAACCGTGAGATCATGACCAGAGCCCAAGTCAGATGCTTAAGCGACTGAGCCACCCAGGTGCCCCAAAACAGACTCTTAACTATAGAGAACACTGCTGGTCACCAGAGGGGATATGGGGGAGGAGATGGGGGACCTAGGGGATGGGGATCAAGAGCGCACTTGTGAGGGGGCACGTAGGTGGCTCAGTCTGTTAAGTGGCCAACTTCAGCTCAGGTCATGAACTCATGGTTTATGAGTTCAAGCTCCTCATTGGGCTCTATGCTGACAGTTTGGAGCCTGGAGCCTACATCTAATTCTTTGTCTCCCTCTCTCTCTGACCCTCCCCTTCTCATGCTCTGTTTCTGTCTCTCAAAAAATGAATAAAAACGTTAAGAATTAAAAATAGTGCCCATATGATGATCACCAGGTGGTGGATGGAAGTGTCGAGTCACCATATTGTACACCTGAAACTAATTATTACACTGAGTGTTAACTCTGCTGGAATTTAAATAAAAGCGTAAAGGTGATTTTACAAGAGAATTCAGGGCATAGATTGATGATTGTACCTAGTACTTTAAACCAGCTTCAGGTGCAATGTATCTGAAAGTCAGCCCTCTGTGGACATGGCTGCAGGGTCCATGCTTAAATCCTACTTGGGAATTGTTGTTTCCCTTCCTCCCCGTGTGAAGCATCCTTTGCATAAGGTCTTAATCTCCTCAGCTTCGGCACCAGAGAAATGGACAAAACGTATGACAAGTACCTTAGTGGGACAATGATCCAACCTAACAAGTTCTGAAATCAGCCTTATCCCCCCACCCCGCCCCCCAGAGATTCCTCCTAATTGCCAAGCCAGCACTACCTTTCAAAATGTTAGTCCCAGGATGAGGCAATGAGCCTCCTGAGTAATGAGGTCCCTGGACGCACTGCCGTTTGAGTTGTGTCCTCTGCTCCTGGTCACTTGGGAGTAGTCGGTGCTGTTTTGGGGAGAGAGACCCATGAGTCTGGACAGGAAATCTGCACCTTATTAAGAAACCTCAAGCCAGAGTTACTACTGCTTTGTGACCCAAAGAAGAGTTCTGTCTGAGGAAGCTGTGGGAATCCAAAGGACTTTTCCTGTCCATCACTTGTAGGCTCAGGCACTAGAAGACTGTGTATCCTTCCCTTCCTTTCTAGTTTCTTTTCAGTATCCCCTTCTGGTCAGTATCTCGAGAGTAGCCAGTAAAGGGGGGAGTTCCTATGAAACCACAGCTCTGCTCAGTAAGACGTTAGTGATCATCAGATAAGAAAATACGGAGAATTTTGGTAAGATGGCGTTAGTTTTACAAAGTGACTCAGACTTGAGTAACTGATGGATTTTAAATAATCTCAGGAAGGGCATTGACAAAAATCTGGGAAATGCTTTGTAACCATGAGTCCAAATCCATACGTTTTGTTGCAGGCAGTCCCGTTTCCCAAGTTGGGGGATGTGACTCTCAGAAGACCAGAGAAACGGGCTGCTGGTGAGTTTCACTTCCTCATATGCCGGGACAGTGCATGTTGATTGCAGCGTGATAGCCAGTCATCACAGAGCCAGCGATGATCTATAGAAGGAGGACCATAATCTCTCATGGAGAACTTGGGCTTTTTATCATTTTGGAAATGTGTATGTGTGAACTAATGTGGGGAGGAGGGACACAAGACTCGAGGGGTCTTTATTTGGGTCTGAGACAAAAGGCTGTCCAGAAATCTAAGCTCTGCGAGGGCACGGACCCTTGCCTGGTTATCTTTGTGTTCCTGATACTAGCACGGTGCTTACTCTGTGACGTACTCTGCACATGGAGCTCCTGAAGAAATGGTTTTGCTTGGATTCAAAACAAAATTTTGTTATTTACAGGAAACTTAAAAAAAAAATCTGAGAACAATGAGGTAAATAAGTTCTCTTACCTGGAGAAAAACTGTAAGATTGGGTCAGGGAGAAGCTTCGGTTCCCTTTTTTTGTTGTTGGCGTTTATTTGAGAGAAAGAAAAAGTATTAACTCCAAAGTCCACTATGGTCTGAATTTGGAGGTTTCTTTCCATCTGTACCCTCCCTACATTTCTCTCTCTCTCTCTCCTTCCTCACCTCTATTTCCTACACCCAAGATGAGTAGCACTCTTCTTGGCAATGTTTCTCATCTCGCCATCCCACCATGTGCCCCTTTCCTGGTGGTTTTGGTAGAGCCCATCACCACAATGGTACTGGGGTAGAATTGTTTCAGGTGATATAATTTAGAGCTGACTAATGGTCTGGAGGAGGAAGAAAGCAAATATTCTAGGCTATGGGCATGAGTAAAATCTTTTGCCAGGAAAGTGGAATGAAGTTATAAGAATAACCTGGATGAATTTCAATGTAAGTGTGCAAATACAATAAGATCTGTGGTTTTCGAGTGATGGGTTCCGAACTATCCATCAAAACCCAAGAAGGCAACCTGTATGTTACTACAGACTATTCCTACCTGCATAAGCTGGATGGGCCTAAGGGAGAAAGAAAATGTTGGACATTTCCAGGAAGGGGATTCAAAGCAAAACTAAAAATCTTGCTCTACTGGATCCACACTCTATTGGGTTAGTACATGTAGGACCACATTGATCTGGTCTGTGTACCGCAAGGAAGACTTTAAAAGCGCGTGATGAAGTTTATATGAACAATTGGAAGGGAAGTGATAAAATGTATAAAAATCAAGTCTGGATAATCACAGACTTGTTTACAAATCCTTGAACGCTGGGCTGAAGCAGATTAAAGAATTCTTTTTAATGTTTATCGTTTTAGAGAAAGAGCATGATCAAGGGAGGGGCAGAGAGAGAAGGAGACCCAGAATCCGAAGCAGGCTCCAGGCTCTGAGCTGTCAGCACAGAGCCCAACTCGGGGCTCAACCCACGAACCATGAAATCATGACTTGTGCTGAAGTCGGACGCTTCACCGACTGAGCCACCCAGGCACCCCCAAATTTTTATTTTACTTCCGGTATAGTTAACATACAGTATTATATTAGTTTCAAGTGTGCAACCTAATGATTCAACAGTTGCATACATTACTCAGTGCTCTCACAGTAAGTAGGCTCTTCATCCCCTCCACCTCTCTCTCCCATCCCCCACCGCCCCTCTGGCGACCAGCAGTGGGTTCTCTATAGTTAAGAGAATGGGATGTTTTGGTTTGTTTCTTAAATTCCACATATAAGTGAGATCATACGGTATTTGTCTTTCTCTGACTGGCTTATTTCGCTTAGCACTGCACCCTCTAGATCCATCCATGTTGCTGCAGGTGGCAAGATTTCATTCTTTTTGAGGACTGAGTAATAGTCCATTGTGTATATATACACCACATCTTCTTTACCCATTCATCTATTGATGGACACTGGAGCTGCTCACATAATGTGGCTATTTTATTTTAACTTTTTTAAATGTTTTATTTATTTCTGAGAGAGAGACAAGGATGAGCAGGGGAGGGTCAGAGAGAGGGAGATACAGAATCTGAAACAAGTTCTAGGCTCTGAACTATCAGCACAGAGCCCCACGTGGGGCTTGGACCCATGAACTGTGAGATCATGACCTGAGCCGAAGTCGGACGCTTAACCAACTGAGCCACCCAGGTGCCCCGCCTTTTTTTTTTTTTTTTTTAATAATGTGGCTATTTTAAATAATGCTGCAATAAACCTAGGGTTGCATAAATCATTTTGAGGTAGTGTTTTCATATTCTTTGGGTAAATACCATCAGCAGATTTCTTCCATTCAGGAGGCTGGCTTGGACTTGACTAAGGTCAATTCAATGAGGGACCTTGGTCGGGAGACCATTGCGTCTCTGCAGAGAATGACCGTTGTTTGTGCTCACAAGGTAGGTGTTGGT
This sequence comes from Crocuta crocuta, assembly GCF_008692635.1. Classification (NCBI taxonomy): domain Eukaryota; kingdom Metazoa; phylum Chordata; class Mammalia; order Carnivora; family Hyaenidae; genus Crocuta; species Crocuta crocuta. The sequence continues at coordinate 5,584,232 of NW_027529438.1, forward strand.
GGAAAACATAGGGAAGAGGGGACAGAGAATACAGAATTTCTATGTTTTCCACGTAGAAAAGGATGGTGTTCCGTTTTCTGAATGGAGGTCATGGTTAACCATGGTGGGGTCTATGAGAAGTAGATATGGGTTTAAAGGGCAAGACTAAATCTGCCGCTGTCCAAGTCTGCAGTTCTCAGCTCCTATGAGATGAGCCCATTTCTATCACTGTATCAACTTGGAATATACACAGTTGAAGAAAACAGAATAGAATATCTGGCCCTTCTCCAATTAGATGAATTTATCTCTGCTCTCACACTAGGAAAACCCATTCCCTTCTGGAAAGGATATCCTCGGATTGTTTCCATCTTATTTTCTGGTTGAATTTAAGGAGATAAACCGCATACCTGCAGCGCCCTACCAACCTTCTCCATGGCTTGAGAGGTCACTTGGTGCAGGGATTTCAGGAGGGCAAGCTTGTTGAAATGCTCCCTTTTCTAGTCTTTCATGATCACTGGGGATTTTAGGTGCTGGGCTTAGTGAAGTGAAGCTGAGGACTTCCAGGGGCATTTGGCAGTGCCAGTGCCTTCCGGCAGGCGTTGCAAGGGTATCAGCTTCAGATGTGTTCTGTCTTTTACCTCAGTTACTATCCTCACTAGATCCATCCCGGCAAATTCAAGAGTGTTTGAGGACAAACCTCTTCCCTGACCCGGACTCGCCTCTTCTATGTCTGGGTAATTATTTCTATGGATCTCTATGGATCCCTGTACTTGGTTGCCACCTTTCCTCTGGGATCTGTCTCTGCTGTCAGTCTTGGGGTCCTGGAGTAGAGCCCAAGAAGAGGGTGGGTAGACGTAATGACAGCAGCCAACACTGATGACCAATGAGGTCTGGAGCATTTGCTCAGACAATGTACACGCTCTTTACTGAAGGCTTTGGGTTACCCTTATGTCTTGTACAATGGGCTTATCACACCTGTCCTTTGCCCAGACCCAGACCTCCCTCAGAGCCAATGTCAAACTCTACCACTGTGACTGAATTCCTCTTTGAAGGGTTCTCCAGCTTTGGGTGGCTGCACAGGGTGGTCTTCTTTGCCATCTTTCTGAGTTTGCACCTGCTGACTCTGTCCAGCAATGTCATCATCATGACTGTTATTCATCTGGACCGTCACCTCCACACCCCCATGTACTTTTTCCTGAGCATGCTGTCCCTCTCTGAGACCTGCTACACTGTGGCCATCATCCCCCGGATGCTTTGGGGCCTCCTGAGTCCCCACCAGCCCATCACTGCCCAAGCCTGTGCCACTCAGCTCTTCTTCTATCTCACCTTTGGCATCAACAACTGCTTCCTGCTCACAGCCATGGGGTATGACCGCTACGTAGCCATCTGCAACCCCTTGAGATATTCAGTCATCATGAGTAAAGAAGCCTGTGTCCAGTTAGCAAGCGGATCCCTGGGAATTGGCCTGGGCATGGCCATTGTCCAGGTAACGTCTGTGTTTGGCCTGCCATTCTGTGATGCCTTTGTCATCTCTCACTTCTTCTGTGATGTGAGGCCCCTGCTGAAGCTGGCCTGTGCAGATACCACTGTCAATGAGATCATCAACTTTGTTGTCAGTGTCTGTGTCCTGGTTCTACCCATGGGCCTGGTCTTCATCTCCTACATCCTCATCATCGCCACCATCCTCAAGATCCCCTCCGCCCAGGGCCGGAAGAAGGCCTTTGCCACGTGCGCCTCCCACATCACGGTGGTCATCGTTCACTACGGCTGTGCCTCCATCATTTACCTCAAGCCCAAATCCCAGAGTTCCCTGGGGCAGGACAGACTCATTTCTGTGACCTACACCATTCTCACTCCCCTGCTGAACCCTGTCGTGTACAGCCTGAGGAACAAGGAGGTCAAAGATGCCCTGTGCAGAGCCGTGGGGCAGAAGCCCCTTTCCTCTTAACCAGGACAGATTGGTGAAAGGCTTTTATTTGATTTTGTAAATATGTATTAATTTTAATGCTGTTTCAAAAATGCCGTTAAATATGGGATCAAGAAGGGCGCTGGGGTGGCTTAATCGGTTAAGAGCCTGACTTGGCTCAGGTCATGATCTCACGACTCCTAAGTTCGAGCCCTGCATTGGGCTGTATGCTGAAACCTCAAAGCCTGGAGTCTGCTTCGGATTCTATGTCTGCCTCTCTCTCTGCCCCTCCCCCACTAGCACTCTGTCTCTCTCTTCTTCAACAATAAATAAACATTAAAACATTTTTTAAAAATTTCCGCTAAGCTCCTAAACTTGCAGAGGTTAATCTTGAGAAGTTTCTTCTTAGATCCTCCCAACTTAAAACCAGACTTAAAGCCAGCATTCCTGTCTGAGCATCACAGAAGGTGAGCACGTGCACTCTGGTGCAAGGCAGGTCCTTTCTCCCTCATCCTTCTGTGCACGCTGGCATTCCATGCTGGGGAATGAGATACCCTGACTTACAGACACCACTCCTGCAATGCTCAGAATCCAGCTGGCCCCACAGGGTGACCCTACATGGGCAAAATATCACTTGTGAGAGTGTCACAGAGTCTGCTGGTTATGAAGGATGGGACAAGGCAATGGAAATGAGTAAGTTCTCCAAGTCAAGTTAACATGTCTGACTTTGCAAAAAACACTAGTACATAGAGTCAGCCTGAAGATCAAAGATACCTTTGCCTTCAGGTCTGAATTTGTAGAAATGATAGCACCAGCACCTTGTTATGAGGATAGTCAAAATCATTTTCAGAATGTTTGGCTTAGTCATTCTGCTTAATCCAGATAAAAAAAACTGTTAGGTAGAGGTCTGATGGCTGGGGTCTCGCTCTCTTCTACCACAGTTGTACTCACGGACGCCACGCTAGCCTACCTGGATTACTTAACTTTGGGACTCACACCTCCGTTCCCTCAGCTGCTGGGAGGGTCTGAGGCAATAGTGGTCAGTTGAGTGGCTCTTCAGAAATTGCTCTTGGTGAAGACCTACTCTCTCTTCACCAAGAAGAGTTTCACACCTTCTGCCAGGGCACACTGGCTGCAAAGACAGGTCTACTTCCGGGTGTAAAGAATGGCCCCTCTTCCTCCATCTAAGATGATTAAAAAAGGCTCTTCCCAGCTCCAAGACTCTTATGAGGGAGCTGGTTTGACGTTTTCTGTGACTATATCACATTTCATCCTCTCCCTCTGCCAGGGTCTGCTCCCGTCACTCTCACACGGATGTTGATGCCCAGGGCACTCTCTGAGAAACGTGTTACATTTCAATCAGTTTCAGCATCTGTTTTCTTTTCTTTTTCTATTTTTTTAAATAATGTTTATTTACATTTGAGATAGCATGAACAGGAGAGGGACAGAGAGAGAGAGAGAGAGAGAGAATCCAAAGCAGGCTTCAGGCTTCGAGCTGTCAGCACAGAGCCCGATGCAGGGCTCGAACTCACGAGCTGTGAGATCATGACCTGAGCCGAAGTCAGACGCTCAACTGACTGAGCCACCCAGGTGTGTCCCTGAGAATCTGTTTTCTGAGGATCCTAATCTGCAACAGTTCAGCATCCCATTTCTAGAACAGTCCTTGGGAAGCAGAGAACCCAGATTTTTAGGCTTGATACATTCTAGTGAAGGCAGAAGGCTAGTGGCTTATATATTTTAATTAAACAATCATTTCCCCCCATTAATTGAACTATCTTTACTTGTGGCTCAATTTGATTGGTTGTAGTGCAGTATTATCCTCTTGGAAACTGGCAAAAAAAAAAGTTAAAATGAACTTTTCTCAGAATCCACAAGAAGTTATTCCTTTATCTTCAGAATTTTTTCTGTGAGCAATTTTCAGTTGCCTGGCAGCCTTGAATCTCCTTTCAATTACCTTGCAGTGAGATTGCTGACCACTCTCAGTGATATTTTTTAAATTTCAAATACAGGAAAGGCTAAATGTGAGGATATGTCATCTCAGTTTTCAGGAAAGGAAAGAGTGTGGATGCTATAACTGATATGGACAAGTCAACTAGCCAGTGACTCTGTGCACATTTTTAGGTGAAAGGTTTGGGGTGGAAATGTCATGAAGATTGGTGAAGCAGCAGATGGGACTTGGGCTTCATAAGTAACTGTCCAGAGCAGAGCTAACAGCTTGACACAGGAAGGCAGCACTCCTCTCTGAGGTTATCTAGGGACCCAGACTGGCAGGTGCCTCTGGCCTTCTGGACATAAAGTTCCCATTGCTGGGTTCAACGAGGTGGTCCTGTTGTCCTATTTCCCATTTCATGAGTAGAGAGACAGAGCAGACTCTCTCTTCAAGTGCTCAATTCCCCAACACACTAATGAGGTGAATGTTTTGTCTGAGTTCCCATGCTTAAGGTGACCAAGAGAATTTCACTTTCTCTGGCCACCAGAGGGGAGCTAACTGACTTGATCTTCCAAGAACCAATCTCTAACTATTGGGAACTCATGATGATTTGTGGCCCCAATTTGGAAGGGCAACTATGGGGAAGAAAATTTACTCTATGAGCTGGCTTAGTCCAATTTGGTAAGAAGCTGGAGGTAGCAGAGGAGACCCTAAGAGTGATGTGGCGGTGGATTATTTCCATTTCAATTGTCCCTAAAATATACATGCTCCCTCTCTGGCATAGACAGAGTATTTTATGTATATAAAAATAAAAACATTCTTTTATTTTTATTTTTTAAAATGTTTTTATTTATTTTTGAGAGGGAGACAAAGCATGAGCCGAGGAGGGGCAAAGAGAGAGAAAGACACACACACAGAATCTGAAGCAGGCTCCAGGTTCTGAGCTGTCAGCACAGAGCACGATGCAGGGCTCGAACTCACAAACCGTGAGATCCTGACCTGGGCTGATATTGGACGCTTAACCGACTGAGCCACCCAGGTGCCCCGAAAACATTCTTTTAAATGCCATATTTTGGAGCTCCACTAAACAGAGCCCTAACTCTGTTCCACATTTCTTATGGAACAAGAGATGTATGAAGAAGAAGGAAATAGGAAGAAATGAATGGTAGACATATGTCTCAGACAAACCTGAAATTCACATCCGTGGAAGAGAACAGTGAAGATAATGTGTGGAAGATGAAGAAAAAAATGCCCATTAAGAGCTTCTTGGGGATGTGTTCTGAGCCTTTGAGCCTGTGTAGTTACCACATGGGAAGTAGGCTTCCAAGTGACAGAGGACAGAACATCTGGGGTCAAGGGAGCTTAGAGGCCACCTAGTCCAAACCCCCTCTTTTTACAAAGAAGGAATGGGATCTCAGAGATGGGGAGGTGGCTTGTTCCAGTCACACAGCTAGCTCATGGCGGCTTGAACGTCCAGGTGTGTTCTCTCAGCAGAGCTCTTGCAAGCTTGGGAGCTTGGGTGGGGATAAAGGGGAAGTGAAGGTGACTTGTGATACACCAGAATCTAGAAAAACCCTCAGAAGATGTGTCTTGAGCTGACCAAGCCTGGACTTTCTATCCATGTTAAATATCCCTCAGTTCTTAACTCTGGGTCATCTGGCCTCAGATCCTCAAAGGAGTTAAGTCACTCAATCTCTCGTCTGATGGGTATGATGCTGTGTATAGGACACTGTGAAGCAAGATGTTGTTAGTGATGGTGGTGGCAAGACCATGGTCTCAAGGCTATAACCTAAAGTGGATCTTCTGTCTTTCCTTAAAGGCAGAGAAAGTATCTGGGACAATGCCAAGGATCCTCCTGTGGGGACTTTTCCTGTTTCTCCTTTTTCTGTTTCAGGAAACTCATAAAGCCTGTTTATATGAAGCCAAGGGACTAGGCTGTTCACTGGGAATCTAGTCATTTCTTCTGTCTCTGAAATGATTTGGGGAAAAAAAGTAGAGGGTCAAGGAGGTTCATCCCAGATACCTATATTTAAAAACAAAACAAACAAGCAAACAAAGCCCACCAATAGTTCCCTCTGCTTTGTGGTCCAAAAACATCTTTTGGAGAAAATGGGACTTGTCAGTCTCATGGGAATTTATGAACCACCCACCACCCCCGCCAGATTTACTTCCTCCTTATGTTAGTAATTGTTCTAAAATATGTGAAGTTATAGGTGCTCTGATCTCTTGTTGACTGTTGTGAGCTCATGGTCAGTGTCGACAATAGGTTGCCTCTCTTCCCTAACCCCCTCCGGGCACCCAGGATAAGTGTGCCCATGGGCAAGGGTGGTGTGGGGGTGGGAGAGCAAAAATTGGGTCTTCGCCTGAGATCTTTCTCAGCCCTGGGCTGTTTGCAGAGCTGAGGGTTCTGGTGATTCTTATGTGCTGGAATTTCTCCAACATGTTTAGTTCAGGTGCTCTGAGAGGAGTTTCAAGCACAGATTTGGGAGATATTAGAGAGAGAAACAATCACAGGGAAATCTTAGACTGAGTCTCATCCCTGGGGTCCTAAGGCTCAAGACTGCCCCAGCTTCAGCATGAGCTAGAAGCTCATAAATGGTAAGTTGAAGTGGGAGCATAACAATGAGAGATCTCACCAGCATACTGCCATGTCTTCATCGGCCGGGTTCAGATTTACAATAGTTAAGAGAAAACATTCTTAACCTAGAACCTTATGGTTCTTGCCTCTAGAAACAAAAACAAAAACAAAACAAACAAACAAACAAACAAACAACAACAAAAAAAGAAACTAGCAAGCATCAAATACTTAGATGCATCATGTTACCTGGTTCCATACCCCTTTTATTCAAATTGGAGATCTTACAGATGCTAATAAATGAATGCATTCATTCTTTCATTTGTTTAACTGATGTTTATTGAGCAGTTGCTATTACATGCCACTCAACCAGTTTCAGTTGGTGTAATGAAGCAGTTCTGTAAAGCCTTGTTTACGGACACTCCCGTGTGCACTGTGAGCTGTGTTTGACCGTGGAGAAGTGATTACTAATGCCGGAAAGAAGTTGCTGTTGCAAATGTGTCTTGAGCAGCAATATCAGTTGATTTTGGGGTCTGGCTTGCGACGTGGGTCCATAAGGTTCTTGCCCTTCCTGGTCCTCTTCATCTTCAAGAGCAGTTTCAACTGCTGCTGGGTCAAGATAAACAGCCCTGTGTCCACAGCAAACAGAATCACCACCAACAATGGGATCACAAATTGTAGCCAGTAGTATTTGCTTTCAAGTTCTGTGGGGAAATCTGGATGCAACAGGAAACATAAGCCATATGAGGAATTGAAGAATGGGGCTCAGGGCTTCATCCTCCCTAAAAGAAGAACCTAGCATGGTCTTCTGTCTTCTAGCACTAACATGATATGCTGTCCAGGACCTGAGGGCAACGCTCAGGGATTTGGGAGGTGCAGGACTCCTGAGACCTTCCCCCAAGGCCCAGGCTATAGGTCCTCTGGCCAGTGTGCCCAGTGGGGAAGGTCATAGGAAAGGTGATCTCCTTCTTGGATCTCACATATGACTTGAGGCTGGAAAGGAGACAGCGAGGGATGATGGGCATTCACCAGTGCCTCATTTCTGAATCATTCATCATTTACTGCATGTCTGTTGGGTGACATGAGAACACTGGGCCAGAGCCTCTTTAAGCTGCCTTACAATCCCCTTCTCTTGTGATTCTATTATTTTGTTTACAAGACACCGATTTTTGTGATTATTGTAGAATTACAGAGCTCCAGAATGTTACAGCCACAAATCCCGTAGAGATCACCTAGACTCCATGGCTCTCAACACTGGCTGCCCATGACCATTACCTGAAAGGGCTTTTAAAAATACTGATGCTCAGTCCTCCAAACCAGTGAAATCAGAATCTCAAGAGGTAAGATGCAAACATCAGTATTTTTAACGTTCCTCAAGGGGCATCTAGACCAAGCCCTTTATTTCACAGATAAAGATACCAGAAGGCCAATGACAATTAAATAGCATTTAGGTCTCAGGCTAGTTAACAGAATATTGACATTAAAGCTTAATTCTGGCTTATAGTCTCCTGCTGTTTTAGACATTAATATGAACCAGGTCTGCCAAGCAAAAAGTCTAATTTCCTCCTTGCAAGGCAGGCATTCCAAAGACTCTCTCTCTTCTTTGGAGTTTGGAAAGAGCATCTTCATATCTGGCCCCTGAGGCAGCGCACCTGCCCAGGTCTCCTCTTGAGGCTCTGTCTCCTCACCACCTGGTCACACCACCCACTGGTGTGTGGGTCTCTGTCCCCCGCCCTCCTCCCCGAGTATGGTGTCTCCAAGCTCCTCACCACCTTCATTCCTCCAACACGGAGGCTCTCTTTCAATTTGACAACTAGAAGTGTTCTCCCGAGGAGCAACAGAGGACTCTGGGATCGGACCGATGACTATGATCCTTTATGCTTGTGTAGTGCTTCACAGGCTGCACATACATTTCACAAATATCACCGCATTTAGTGTTCATACAAATTCCACCATGTGAGCAGGTATTACTATCACCAGCAAACAAATAAGGACTCCAACAGAGACTGAGAGATGTGCCGTCCCCCCCAACCCCGTGCTCCTCCCTGCAGGCCTGTGGGCTTGACAAAGTGCCCCAGCTGTCCCATTCTGCACGCCGCAGCCATTTCAGGCTCCGGTGTCCTCTCTCTCCCCTCCCCTGTGGTGGCCTCCCTTCCTTCTTTACCAACTCACCTTTTGTCACAGCAATGTTCAGGAAGTTAGAGGTGTGATTTATTTTCCAAATCAAGCCGGTGCAGTAATAGGTACCACTGTCTCTTACTGTGGCATTGTTAAAGGAGATGTTGTGGTTTTCGTACCAGTACTTGAGGGCTTTGCCATTCCTGTAGTAGGTCACTTTTCTGACATCCCGATTCTTCCAACCATGGCACCTGATGAGGAAGGACTCACCCTCCATCACCACCTCAGGAGAGACCTGGAGGAGCAGCCACTCTGAAGAGCAGTCATTATGTTATTTAACAGCAAATGGATAGATAGACACAGAAAGACAGAAAAAATAAGAGTGGCCATGTACAGAGTCTGTGTCAGGATCCACAGTTTATCATTAATCCATTTCTTGGCTCATAAGAGCAATTAAAAGGAAAAACAAAATCATGCTTAGAGTCTGTCCTCTATATGGATACATCTCTCCTCCTGAAAGGCAAGTCTGGGGCTATAAAACCACTCTGACATTTCTGCTGAGCCCATCCATGGAAGGCTTGAAAGCCAGTATTCCCTTCAGCTCTGTTGATGCAAGCTCTGGCCACTAAGGGAGAATAAGACAATTCTGTCCAGGGAGTCCTCACCTAGGGGGCAGATTTGTTTTGTCCTCTTGCTTTTTAGGGACTCCTTAGTTCTACTGTTAATCGTAGTTGGTTCCCAAAGTTCCCCAGTACATGTATGCTAATTCTAATTATGTATGTAGTTACTCACTTAATGTCCTCTTCCTCATTTGGTTTCATACTTCAGGAGGCCAGGGACCATGTCTGATCCTTACATTAGATCCCCAGTGCCTAACAAGATTAATTCAGAGTCCGTAGGTACTCAAAGAATGCTTGTTAACAATGAGTCTGTAAAGTCTAAGAGTTGGGTCCTATGGCTAATGTCATTGTAAGAATTGAAGAGCATTCAACGAAGGAGAATTTGGAACAAAACTCTGGCTAGGCTGTGCAGGGCACAGTTGATTTAGAAGCGATTCTTGAGGATTTTCTAGAATCTACTCCAAGGAAATAAAGAAGCTATTCCCTCCTGCTTTCATTTGTATTTGGAATTTGCATATGGATGTTGCCATGCCTCCAGTCACTCGAAAAATATAAAGTATGTTTAGCCTTTAAAATATATTTGTATTAAAAAGATAAAGCAAAATATATCCATGACCTAGCCATTTAAATGAAATCATTTCTTTGTTCATCCAGCATTTACTAACTAACCCACATGTGACTGAACTAATGTGCTGTGCTAATGGTTGGCGGCAACAGTCACGAAATTTAAGCAAACATAACATTTGTCCATTAGTAGCCATGGAAGTTGTGAGAGGTCTACCTGGATGTCTTTCAAAACTAAGAATGCAACCTAATATCCAGGTCATGGCTCATGGAAATTGTTGAGCAAACTGGACCTTTTGATCCTATTTCAGATGTTCAGCTCTTTGCAGTGTTCACAGATCCAACAGGCCATGTGACCATATCATGTACATCTCCCCCAAGCAGAAAAAGAGAGGTGAGGTGGACTGGAAGGATACCACTGGGAGACGGGAGATGGCCAGAACATGGAAAGGACACAGGGCCATGCAGGGGTAGCAGTGGAAGGACACAGGCAGGTCTTGAGTGAGAGACCCTGAGTCACGCCCCAGTGTGCCAAGCCCTGGAATAACTTGATCTCTCCCCATCCTCACATGGGCCCTTCCTCACATGGAGGAATCTATTTTTCCATAGCCCTGGAACTTACCACGGAGGACTTTTAGGTACACAGGTTTACTCAGGATGGATCCTTTGTTCCGACACCGGTACTCCCCACTATCCTGGGCTTGGGCTTTCACAATGTCCAGATGTGAAGTTGTCACTCCCAAAAGGGTCTTGTTATGGAACCACATAGTAGAGCTGAGTTCAAGGGAATTGTTTACTTTACATGTAAGAGTCACATTGTCAACTTCCAATATGGTAGTCCATGGTGGATTCAAGGACACTGTAGATTGCCGGATGTCTTTGAGGAGACAAATTGTGGAAAGAGATATAGAGGAGGTGCAAAGGGTTCCAAAATACAGATGGCAATAGTCAGACAGTTAGTGGTCAGTCTACCCTTGTACTGCCACCAATAAGAAACTGTCTTGATTCCTAGGATTACAAGAATGAGGAAACAGTGCTGTGGCCCCAGGGAGTCCTAAACTCAGGGGAAAGGTGGAACACAAATGTGACATGTTAGAAAACAAACAAGTGAACTCACTTACTGTGTGACAGAGGATAACCACTTCGGTCCTCCTGATTTCAATACCAGTATCTGTCAGTGAGGACTAGAGCCTCTGATCAGGCAGAGACAATGTCTGTCCTGTTCAGCCCTAGCTCAGCACAATGGCTGGGACATAGGACGTATTCATTAAATATTTACTGAGTGGATGAACGTGTGAATAATGGATGAATAAATGTGTTAGACTAGATGAAACATAGTCTCTCCCAGCTCTAAATTTTTATGACTATTTAACTGTGAGTGGATATGGAGTGAAAAATGCGTGTCAGTTCTGGGAGGAAGTGAGAAGCACCGAGAGAATCAGTCCTAATAGGTTTTCAGGAACAAAGAGATGTGGTACAAATTTAACCAAACCCTAGGAAGTGGCCAGTGGCGATGAGGTACAGAAACAGAACTGGATTTGGACCCCAGGGGTTTCTGTTAGAAGCTGGCCCTTGGTCAGCCATGTGACCTCCAGCAAGGCACTTAATCAGGCAAAGCCCTCAATTCTAAAATGTCGGCACTACTAACCATGATGATGATGTAAGAATTGAGTGAGATTGTGTGGCAGTGCCTGGGCAGGGGTGGGGCAGGGCAGGGCAGGTGAGACATTTAGATCTTCCACTGACATGGTTGTTGCCATAGAAAGAGGTGGGGTGCCTCGAGAGAATGAGGTGGTACATGAGAAGTTGTTGAAGGGGGAAAGAAGGCAGGCAGGCAGGGAGTAAGTGGGGCTCAGGCTGGGCAGGAAGGGACAGATGCCTAATCATTAGAAAGCAGAGGAGGTGGCGTGAAGGGAAACAATGTAGTGGGGAGTGTGCCCAGCCATGTTGAGACTGATGGAGCAAGGACCAAGGACTCACTCACCTGCTGACATGCCACCTGGATCTGCAAAATTCCAGAAAGGATAAGTTAGTGTCTCTGTCCAGCCTTCTGGAACTCCTGAGGATGGGGGTCTGGGGATGGTGATGAGGTCTATGTACATGGAGGGTTTTGTTTTGTTTTGTTGGGTTTTTAAATTTTTTTTAATGTTTGGGGCGCCTGGGTGGCTTAGTCGGTTAAGCGTCCGACTTTCGCTTAGGTCATGATCTCGTGGTTCGTGGGTTCGAGCCCCGTGTTGGGCTCTGTGCTGACTGCCAGCTCAGAGCCTGGAGCCTGTTTCGGTCTGTGACTCCCTCTCTCTCTGACCCTCCCCTGCTCACGCTGTCTCTCTCTCTCCTAGAAATAAATAAAACTATTAAAAAAAAACTTTTTTTAATAGTTTTATTTATTTCTAGGAGAGAGACACACACATACAGCACGAGCAGGGGAGGGTCAGAGAGAGAGGGAGATACAGAGTCTGAAACAGGCTCCAGGCTCTGAGCTAGCTGTCAGCACAGAGCTTGATGTGGGGCTCAAACCCACAAACTGTGAGATCATGACCTGAGCTAAAGTTGAATACTTAACTGACTGAGCCACCCAGGTGCCCGATTTTTTAAAATTTATTGGGAGAGAGAGAGAGAGAGAGAGAGAGAGAGAGAGAGAGAGAATCCCAAGCAGGCTCCATGCTGTCAGTGTAGAGCCCAACACAGGGTTTGATCCCATGAACCATGAGATCATGACCTGAGCAGAAATCAAGAGTCGGACACCAACTCTTAACCAACTGAGCCACCCAAGTGCCCCCAACATCCATGGAGGTTTAAAGGGTCAACTATCTTCTCAGGAATCTGACCCAGGGAGAGAAGAAACTTCCCTCTTTCCTCTGCCCTCCCTCTCTTGCCCTCTGGGAGATGCCAGAGTGAGTGCAAGAACAGGCTTTCGGGCTGGCTCCCCTGTGGGTGTTGCTCAGCCCGGTTCGCTCTGCTCCCCAGCTGTGTCCACTATGGATTCCCGGGAGAATCCTCTGCGATTTGCACAGAGCCCATGAAACTTCGTCACGAAAAGTGTCAACGTTTCTACCCCCTCCGCTCCCCAGATCCATGTTGGCCTCTCCAGGAGGGGTCACCAAGCCTCTACTTACAGAGGAGCAGCAGTGCTGTCCATAGCAGAGCAGGGCTTCCCAGGAAAACAGCCATCTCCTCCCTGGTCCCCAGATGCCAACTGTACTGGAGAGACCTAACGCCTTAATATAGACCTGAAACCAGAAAGGAGAAGTAAATTTCTTCTGTACCATATCTGGTTACCTCATCAGCCACGCCTGGGTTTGCTTTCTTCTCTGCAGATAATATTCAGAGTGGCACCTAATTTGGCAATTTCATATTTACCCTCTTAGCACACTCCCATCCTGGGCCAGAAATTGCCAAAATTTGCTTGTGGTTCTCTGGAGCCATGATCACACCTGTTACCTAATCTCCTGCTGGTCCACAAGCCTGCCAATCCATACATTTCCATCCACTCTCTGAGCAGCCAAACTGGGGCTGTTTTCAGAGACTCCTCTTCCACTGCGTCTTGATGCAGCTCACACCACAGGATGAGATGTGAGACCATGGCTTCCAGGGTCTATTCTAGAATTTATTTTCTTTTTCAGCTTTTATCCATTTTTATGTTTCTAATCTTCTGGCATGACCTCCCTTTTTCCTTTCAGCCCACACCAGCTCTCCTTCCACCGGGACCCCTTTGACCAATCATTCTATGTTTTAGCTCTGGGTCAGAGCTACTCTCCTTCTTGAGGGACTTGGTATTGATGACGATCCTGGAGATGATAACTTCACAAATACCTGTAGTCTTTGAAATTCACAGGGTGTTTTTATTTTATTTTATTTTATTTTATTTTATTTTACATGCAGTATTTATTCTATTAGGTCCTTGTTGAAACTCTGAAGTAGGCAGGACAGGTCGAAGTTAGCTAGGCTCACCTTGCTAACTTCCTTACTGACTGTTGGAGTAAGTCTCCTGAATCAACCATAAAGTTCCTCTGCAGGTGGACCTAACCAAAACTTCCAGCTTTTGTGGAATTAGAGAATTTGAGGCTACAAAGATTCATACATAGAAATTTCCATGGGGCACCTGGGTGGCTCAGTTGGTTAAGCACCCAACTTTGGCTCAGGTCATGATCTTGCGGTGCGTGGGTTCAAGCCCGCGTCGGGCTCTGTCCTGACAGCTTGTTTCAGATTCTGTGTCTCCCTCTCTCTCTCTGCACCTCCCCCACTCACACTCTGTCTCTCTCTGTCTCTCAAAAATGAATAAATGTTAAAAAAATTTTTTTTTAAATTTCCAGATAAGAGAGATTGGTGACTTGTTTTAGGCCATGCAATGGTTTAGTGATAGATCTTTAAAGAAAGTAGCAAGTTATTTTGAAAAAAGGCAAGTTGTTTGTATTTGAAGATCTGAATTAAAATACTCCCAGTATTTGTCATTAAGGTTTACCGATAACATAGAGACAATAACGGCATCCAGGTAAAGGCTTTATTATGAGGTGTAATAAGATAATAAATGCATAAAGTGCATCACCTAGCATCTGGTATATAAAAGAGGCTCCATAAATAGCACTTCCCCTTCTTTAGTACCATCATTTATTAAAGACTTTTAAGGGGTGCTTGGGTGGCTCAGGTGGTTAAGCGTCAGACTACGGCTCAGGTCATGATCTCACAGTTTGTGGATTCAAGCCCCACGTTGGGCTCTGTGCTGACATCTAGGAGCCTGGAGCCTGCTTTGAATTCTGTGTGTCCCTGTTTCTCTGCTCCCCCCTGCTCACACTCTGCCTCTCACTCTCTCCCTCTGTCTCTCAAAAATAAATAAAGTTAAAAAATGTTTTTAAGGGGGCGCCTGGGTGGCTTAGTCGGTTAAGCGTCCGACTTTCGCTTAGGTCATGATCTCGCGGTTGTGGGTTCGAGCCCCGCGTCGGGCTCTGTGCTGACTGCCAGCTCAGAGCCTGGAGCCTGTTTCAGTCTGTGACTCCCTCTCTCTCTGACCCTCCCCTGCTCAAGCTGTCTCTCTCTCTCTCCTAGAAATAAATAAAACATTAAAAAAATGTTTTTAAGAGAATTCTGAATTTTAACTGGACTAAGGCAATTGGTCACCTACCTTTATTTGATAGCTGGTATAGTTAATTTACATAAAGCAATCTCATTCATCTCCATAATCATGATGAAGGGAGCATGATAAGGAAAGACTTGAACACAAAAAGTTGTTCAGTGAGGGTGGGGAGGAGGAGAAAGAAGTGAGGAAGATGATGTTTTTATGGTGCCATCAGAGCAATATTTGAATAACAGGATCCTGGAAGTGAGAGATCTACTTTACCACTTTGTTGAGAGTTTGTCCAGGGCACTTATGGGATATTCCTTTTTCCTAGGACACTGATCTTACAATGACATTGCCCTTCAGAGACAAACGCTTTCCTGTGATTCACACAGTGTATTTGAAAGCTTCCTCCTGAGACCCCATGCTGTCCAAACACTTCCTTCTTGAATGGGAGGGAAAGTGGGCTCGTTGAGGTGTACAGTCTTCTATCAGAGAGAGGATAAGCTTCGGGGTGAGAGAGATCACTTTCATTTGCTGCACCTCCTAAAGCTTTTGATTTGGTGTCTGCTGTTGAAATGAAGGTAGTGTTTGGCAGTGGTGAGGGCAAAGAGTTTGAGGATTCAGCAAAAGCTGTTCGTGAAAGCTTTAAAAACAAACCAAACCACCCTGTCCATCCAGCCCTGAGACAAAAACAAAACCGACAACAAAACCAGCAGCAGCAACATCAGGAAGAGTAAATCATCCCCACAGTGTGCAACCACAGGTACTGAAAGGAACAAATTGACACTGAGACAAGGCAGTAGCTCCACTTCCCCTGGAATAATGGGTTGATGCACAGGTGGAATTCCATAGTCCTTTCCCTTCTATAAAAGTGAAGTCCTCAAAATTTTACATCCAGTCTCTCTGGCTGGAATGTGCTGTTAATTTCTTGTATGTCCTGCCTCTCAGTATCAGCAAGTGCACACACTGAGATCAGTAGACTGGGTCTTTATCTCCTTTCTTCTCACAGGTTTTACAATCCAAGTATTCCCACACAGCATCTCTTTCCCATATTCTGACCTATTGTTGGTTCTTGGAAATCTTAGTTTGTTTTTATGTCACTTGGTAGCAGTGGAGAAGAGAAACACCAATAGCCATGTGGGAACGACAGGGCTGGTGAGCTGTGGCTTGTCTTTCTGCATCTGGAGCCAGAGTGAAAGGCTTCTGATGGGGGCTTTTGTGACTTGGGACATGCTAGCCACGGAAGGGTTGGTCCATAGGATCTGTGGGCATTTGTGCCCTTCTCCAAAACTGGGAAGCAGATGGAGGGCTAATTTATTTGCTTTTTCTTCTCCATGTTCTTCAGCACAAGGCAAGGTCTGTATGAAATTGGAATGTGAAGTGATGAAAGAGCAAAATAGCTGTCCACTTGTGGTGTGAATGCATGTGTAAGAACACTGATCTCTCCCTGAGGACTAGGCACAGGGCTAAGCAGGCGACACGTCTAATCTGTTTTGCTCCCACCAAATTCATGTGGTTAAAGAATGAGGAAATTGAAACACAAGGAACTTCGGTGACTTGTCTGAGCACACAGCTGCTAAGTGGAAGAATTAAGATTTGAAACTCGGCGGTGTTGCTAAAGAGCCCGTGCTCGTGACCATTTCCATGTAATGTCCATCCATCCAGTCTACATACCCAGCATCCTCCAAGTGCACATGGCCTCATGGCACCACACAGAAAGTGGGTTCCCAGGGACCTGCAACCCACAAATGGAAAACCATGATCTGGTCCAATCTCCTTCTACAGTTTCTTTTCTTTGTTTTTTTTATTTTTTTAATTATTTTTATTTATTTCTAGGAGAGAGAGAAAGACAGCGTGAGCAGGGGAGGGTCAGAGAGAGAGGGAGATACAGACTCTGAAATAGGCTCCAGGCTCTGAGCTGGCTGTCAGCACAGAGCCCGACGCGGGGCTCGAACCCACGAACCACGAGATCATGACCTAAGCGAAAGCCGGACGCTTAACCGACTAAGCCACCCAGGCGCCCCCCCCCCAACTTTTTTTTTTTATTTCTACAGTTTCTTTTCTTTGTTCCATGAGATGGCTTCTCCAACCCTAGTCACACCGTGCTGTTGGCATGGTCGCATATTCGTTATGTATATTTCATAGATGTGCCTGGAGAGAGGAGAGAGAGATTCTTACCTTTTAATCTAGACTCTTTTTTTAACTTTATTTTTAAATTATTTTTATAATGTTTTTTATTTTTTTCTGAGATAGAGAGAAAGACAGCATGAGCAGGGGAGGGTCAGAGAGAGAGGGAGACACAGACTCTGAAACAGGCTCCAGGCTCTGAGCTGTCAGCACAGAGCCCGACGTGGGGCTCGAACCCACGAACTGTGAGATTGTGATCTGAGCCAAAGTCAGACGCTTAACCGACTGAGCCACCCAGGCATCCCTTAATCTAGATTCTTAAGGCCAGGAGGTCATCAGCTCTCTTTGCCACCAGGACAGGAGCCTGCTCAGGTAAGAGCCCTCAATAGCGGTGCTGCCTGCCTGATGGACTTTCACAATAAAGGCAGTGGTGTTAATACTTTTTTTTTTATTCTTGTCTTGACCTGAACAGTTACCTGCTTAGGGTGGATCCAAAAGAAATAAATGGAAACTCCCAGGACTCCTGAAGCAAATACCACTGAAAAGGAGATGGGGACAGGGGTTATGGAAGCCACAGTTTTGAGTGTGGAAAGAGACGTTTTCCCCCCAAGAAAAGAAAAATAAGATGTCAGAAAATAATCTTAAAGATGATCTTTTCCTTCCATGTTTAGGAGACTAAGACTAACTGCTTTCTAACATGGAAATGACAATCCGTGGAATTTTTCGCAGAAATATGGATTTGAATGGAGACCAGCCACAAATACATTTCCAGTATCTGATTTTAATAAAATATGCTATTGCTCTAATGCAAAGGTGACCATAGTATTTGGATTTTATATAGTGATACAGCAAGAGCAAATTTCCTATGAACTATTTATAGGCGAGTCCTACCACATATCCAGAAGGCTGCCAGTGGTCAAAGGGCCTGGCTCAGGTACACGGCCATGCTCTTAGTGTTCATAAATGTTCAGTAGACTGGGAAAGGTTTCCTAACTAGGGCTATAGTTCTTGGGTGTCCTCTAAAACTATAAAATACAGAGAGAAAGCCCTTGAATCAGTCTCCTAACATTCCGTAGTGCTGGACCACTGCCCGAGTGTGATATGCACCGTGGGTGTCCAGGGTACCATGCTGCCTGTCTTTGAGCTATGTTCCCAGCCACTCACTTTCTAGATGAGGCATCTGGGTGGCATCCTGTAGTTAGGAAGCAGTCTGAGCCACGGGGTGTGCACAAGCAAACTGACCATGAACTTTGCCTTGTAAATGCTGAGTTCAAGTCCAGAGATCCAGAGATCCAGAGGCCCTCAGACTTGCCTTCCTACCTTCTAACAAATGCAGATCAGTTTAAGTGAGTTGAGTTTTCCTTCTGAATGGGGAGAACAGAATTGTAAGCCGGTTAAGGAAGATTCTCAGAGGGAATGGTGGTATTTTAAAAAAAAGTTTTATGCAATGTGAGACTATTGCATTAAATTTTAAAACTTATTTAAGAGCAAAAATAAATTTTTGTCCATGCATATTTTACAGAGATTAAGTGTAAGACTGATTAAAGAGTCCAGGCTCTGAACAGGCTCTGCAGTTTGATTCTCTGCTCAGACCACTTATGATATGTTGCTCAGCGTCTCTGTGCCTTAGCCTCACCTCTGGGAAAATAGAGACAGTGATGGCACCTGCTTTTGTGAGTGTTCAAGGAGTTAATGTAGTGAAAGGTTTAGATAGAGGTTGGCAGAAAGGAAAGCTGTGTATGTGACTTACTGTGTGATTATTTTGTAAGGAGCCTTTGGACTTGAGAGGAACAGAGATAGATCCTCTTATACGTCCATGGGAAAAAGAGCTCGAAAGGTCACTGGTGGCTCCAGCGGGCAAAACTGGGCCCAAGGTTGCAGGCTGCATGCCCAGGCCAGGCATGCACGGGGTGGGGGTGGAGGAGCAGACTGCACCTCCCTCTCAGGTGGGCAGGGGTGCTCAGGGCAGTTGCTCTTGGGGGGTCCCGGCTCGTTCCCAGGTGCGCTTCCAGACAGAGAAACCCCTCTTGTGGTCAGCCTTCAAGTCAAATGTAGTGTAGGCCAATTTATTTTATGCTTCCTTACAGAATTACACAGTTAAAAAATGGAAACAGCCTTCTCTTAAAGGAATCCCTTTAGGCTGTTAGCAGATAAGGACAAGAGGTCTTAGCTCAGCCAAGGACATTTGCATTTTAATAGGTAACTTCTGAAGTCCTAATCTTTCAGGACCTGCCAGACAGTCTGTGACCAGTGTTTCTGGGGGTGAGGATGGGTACCAGTCGGGGTTGAAAAATGAGAACCGAGGGAGTTATTTGCACCTCGCAGGTCATATCAGGGAGTAGATCATCCCTGCCTCAGGCCATCAGGAAATGGGTGTGTGTGCAGGTGCGAGACAGAGAGCGAGAGCGAGAGCGAGAGCGAGAGCGAGAGCGAGAGAGAGAGAGAGCAAATGAACATGTGTGTCTGAGTGTGTGCGTGCAAGCACGTGAGTGTGTGCGTGTGTGCAATCACATGTGTGTGCGTGAGCACATGTGTGCCTGTGTTGTGTGTGCGCGTGTGTGTGAGTGAGCACATGTGTGTCTGAGTGTGTGCATGGAAGCAGTTGCGTATTGTCCCAGCCATGTGTGCAGCACACATCGTTAGCTTTCAGTAGGCACCAAACACTACACACCATCCAGGACAGCCTCTTAGGGAAGAAAGAATGGCCCTGCTTCTGCACGACCTTAGAACGTCCAGCCAGCTCTTTTATCATGATTTGAGCCTTGAATCTGACTGTTTGACAAATAAATGCAAAGTGTTTCTTTTTACATTTCTTCCTATATGCTGGATGGTCTAGGGGGAAACCCGTGTCTGCTGAGAGAAGATGAGTCTTTTCTCTTCCTCGAACAGCATCCTTAAATCATTCACTGTGTGACCAAATCAGACGCCCGCAAATGTGCTTCCTAGCCATGGCCTCACCAGCTGCTCCCCTCCTCTCTGGCTGCATGGGGGCTGGCACACTCATCATGAGTGTGTCTTATCATAAAGTTATTTGGTTTTATTTCTCCTGTAGGCTAAGACTTTCTGCGTGTACGAGAGGCGGATCTGGCTTCAGGTGCCCCCAACTTCCACAGCTTGGGCCCTCCTTAAAAAATTGGATAGAAGATGATGAATACAATATTAGGTATTAGAATGACAATTTAGGACAAGAAATTATATCGCAAAAAATTATAAAATATAGGTGGAAAATGACGTGAATGTTATAAAATCCAGAAAAGCTAGCAATTCATTTGCTACTAGACATTCCATTATAATACTTTTCCTATGTACCTTTACTGCATAGTCTTTGATCTCCTCTTCATCAGTGAAACTGTATTATCATTTTTAATAGAGAAATTAGAAATACAATTCGTTTTTTCTCCTAGCATTGCTTTTTTTAAGTTTTTATTTATTTCAGAGAGAGAGAGAGAGAGAGAGAGAGACTGTGTGAGCAGGGGAAGGGTAGAGAGAGAGAGAGAAATATGGAATCTGAAGCAGACTCCAGGCTCGGAGCTAGCTGTTAGCACAGAGCTCAACGCGGGGCTCTATCCCATGAACGGTGAGATCATGACCTGAGCCAAAGTCTGACGCTTAACCGACTGAGCCACCCAGGTGCCCCTCCCCTAGCATTGCTGATCAGCAGTTTTTTTCTTCTTCTTTTCTTTTTTTAAATTTCTTAATGTTTATTTATTTTTGAGGGAGAGAGTGAGACAGAGCACGAGTGGGGGAGGGGCAGAGAGAGAAAGACACAGGATCCAAAGCAGCTCCAGGCTCTGAGCTGTTGGCACAGAGCCTGATGCAGGACTTGCACTCACAAACTACAAGATTGTGACCTGACCTGAGCTGAAGTCAGACACTTAGCCGACTGAGCCACCCAGGCGCCCCCAGCCGTTTTTTCTATTATTGGTACTTGGGGTGCATAGAAATGCAGTTTCTGTGAGATGTCCACACTGTTTGTAGTACGGCTACAGGCTGGTGCCTTGCAAACACAGGAGTCCTGAAATTTTTGGTTCTGTTTTATTTCCCTGAAAAAAAAGACAAAAGCATCATGGTGAGTTTATCATTTTGTATTTCACGTTACTGAAAATATTCCTGAAGGGATAGGACTTCCATTTTCACTACACCCTGAAATGTCCCACATCTTCTGCTTACAATTTCACACACATCTGATGCTTGGGAAAATGTTCTGACAAGATTAGCTTCTGACTCCAGATATTTCAACATTGGTTTTCCTTTGCTGCCTCCATTCCAGTGCCGAGCGCTGAAGGATATGGGATCGCGCTGTATCCTGACCTCTGCCTCGACCTTTGTGTCCTGAAGCCCAGGCACTTAGCTCTTTGATGGAAGCCATTCCCACCACGATGGCTCAAAGTGCCTCCCCTGGTCCTACCCTACCTGGCAGGGACTGCAAACCACGTGCATCTATTGCATTGAACCCGAACACCCTCAACCCACGTCCTCCTTAGCTGGACCCCAGAACCTTCCTGCAGCTACCCTCATGTTGACAATAGGAGAGGAAGTGGGGAGAGACAGTGGTCTTATCCAAATGTGCCCCCTTGGAGAGGCCTGCGCCAGTGAGGGGTCATGACAGCTTTCATGAGCCTCTGCTCCCCTCCCAACTGCATCCACAGGTGAGTCTGTGATCCATGCATTCTCATCAGGAGAGCAAAGAAGGTGTTACCAAATATAGGCCACAAAATGGGATCTGATGGGATTGAAAAGTACCGATCTGGGTTGTGAAGAAGAAAAGAGGGCCAGATGAAGGTGGACTAGGTGCCTGATGCTAGGCAGACTACAGAGAAATCTTCCTTTCCTTCAAAACAGAGGTTCAGGAAAACCTGTGTGTGTCGAGTGTCTGACCCACAACTGGAATGTATGGTCCGGCAAGGGATGTGGGCAATGGACTGAATATTGGAAACACATGCAGCGTCAGAAAATTCAGGACATTTTGGTAGCTGTTCCAACAGGCCAACGTTTCTCATGGGATTTCTCAAGGATTTGCAAGTTTTTTTAATGAGGAAATACAGACATTTTTCACTGGTGATGCTCTACACAAATCAAATATGTTGCCGCTCGCTCAGGTGACCATTTCACAACTAAAATCGCCACTTGATTTCAGCGCCTTCATGTGCATTTTTGTTTACAATTTAAAGCTGCGTTCCGTGACTGTCAAGTCATTTTGTGCCCTTGAAAGTGGGTTAAAAGAGAGAAAAGTGGGAAGACGTATCCCCCCGCACAAGGTCCCCCGCAGAACCCACAACCTTCTGTTTGGTTGGGTTTGGCATAAACCGAACTGTAATTGACATACAGCATCCTGTTAGTTCCAGAGTGACTTGACGTTTTTATACATCACAAAACGATCCATGCAATAAGTCTAGTTATCTGTCACCTTGTAAAGTTATTGCAGTTTTATTGACACTTCCCTGTACTGTACATTACATCCCTGTGACTGACTTATTTTACAACCAGTAGTTTATACTTCTTAATCCCCTTCAGCTGTGTCAACCGCCCTGGTGAGCCCCTGTTTGTTTCCTGCATCTGCGAGTCTGTTTCTAACACAACTCTCTATCACAGCTCCGACAACGGTCATGTTGCCAAGAGATGCATGAAGGTCCTCTTTGCACACGACCCATGGGGCAACAGTTGATTAGAAAATATAAGTATGAAATAAACAATTTTTGTATACTCCCAATTCCTAAATTAGATTTATACCAATTTATAATATATTTCAACATTGTCAAAATGTTCATCTTTAAGAGAAAAAGAGAACCAGGCAATATTCTCAAGGGCTGCCTCCTAGAAGTCAGCATTTGAACATAGATTGCTGGTAGGGCTTTGGTAAATTCTATGCTCTAATTTCCCAAAGTGAACAAAAAAAGCCTTAAAGTCTATTAATATCACTCACTACAACATGCTTTTCCAAACAGGCAATCCCTGAAGCTGAGTTATTATGACCGTGAATGAGGTCATAGGAATGACTTAAAAATAGGTATAGAATGACTACTCGATCATCCTACCATGAAATCCCACACACAAAATTTTGTTTCAGCACAAAAACATTATTCATCATATATTTTCCTTTCTCTTTCCAACCAACATTTATGTGCTAAGCATTCTGTAATGTGCTAGTAATGCAAACGAGAACTAACTAGAGAGAGCAGATTTCTTCCCTCACAGAGTGAAGATTCTGTTGGAAAAGATAGACAGTACACAGGTAAACAAATAAAATGGGAACAGCTTGTAATTAACGTTTATAAGAAGTAAATAACTTTGCTGTACAGATTCACAGGAGTCATTTAGATAGGACAGTTAAGAAAAGGCCTTTCAGGGGCGCCTGGGTGGCTTAGTCGGTTAAGCGTCCGACTTTCGCTTGGGTCATGATCTCGCGGTTCGTGGGTTCGAGCCCCGCGTCGGGCTCTGTGCTGACTGCCAGCTCAGAGCCTGGAGCCTGTTTCTGAGTCTGTATCTCCCTCTCTCTCTGACCCTCCCCTGCTCATGCTGTCTCTCTCTCTCCTAGAAAAAAATTAAAAAAAAATTAAAAAAAAAAAAAAAAAAAGAAAATGCCTTTCAACAAAAACGGCTTAGAGCATGAAATAGAATGGACCAAGCAAAAAGATAGAGTGAGTTGGAAGTCCCCAAGACAAGAAGGAATTTAAAGAATTCCAGGAATTCAGAGAAGATAAGTGGGACTGAAACATAGCATAACACCTCAAAATATGATTAATAGGTACATAATGACTAGGTGTGGCAAAGTGTCAGGATTTTATCTGAAGTGTAATGAAAAGCCATCAACCAAACTATTTGAGCAAGGGAACACACACACACACACACACACACACACACACACAGAGGCATTTGTGCGTGTGTTCACCTTTAAGTGCTTTAATTGTGGGGTGTCTGCGTGGCTCAGGTAATGATATCATGGCTCATGAGTTCATGTCTCACATTGGGCTCTGTGCTGACAGTTTAGAGCCTGGAACCTGTTTCAGATTCTGTGTTTCTCTCTCTCTCTCTGCCCCTCCCCTGCTAGCACTCTATCTCTCTCTCTCTCACAAACAAACTTTAAAAAAAATCTTATGGGGTGCCTGGGTGGCTCAGGCAGTTAAGCATCCGACTTTGGCTCAGGTCGTGATCTTGAGGTTTGTGAGTTCGAGCCGCACGTCAGGCTCTGTACTGACAGCTCAGAGCCTGGAGCCTGCTTCAGATTCTGTGTCTCCTTCTCTCTCTGCCCCTCCCCCATTCACGCTTTGTCTCTCTCAGTCTCCCAAAAATGAATAAACATTAAAAAAATTTTTTTTAATCTTAAAAAACATTTAAAAATAAACAGTTTGATGGCTTCTGTCAACTTTAAGTATGCACACATATATGCACACACACATGCACATGCACACCACAGCTGTGTCTGATAAAGATGTTTCCAGCAGCAGTTGGGAGATGGTCAGGACACAATAAAACACAATGATAGATCAGCCTGGAGAGGGAGCAGTGCGGGTGAAGACAAGTTGATGGAGTTCAGGCATATGTTGCAAGTAGTATTAACAGGACTTGCTGACAGATTGGAGCATGAGGGAAGCATAAAATAGCATTCCCAAGTTTCTGTTTTTAATCACTGGGTAGACAGTGATACCATTCATTACGTGGTGAAGACTGAGGAAGCACCAGATGTAGGAAGAAAAGTCAAGTGTTCTGGTTTAGAGATGCTTTAGTTTGAAGCATTTCTGTGATATCTACGTGCTTATGCTCAACAGGCAGTTCTAAGAATTGGGAGACCAGAACAAATGTCCGGACTAGAGAACATAAAGTTGAAAATCACTGGCATATGTTTAAAGCCACTGGAGCAACATAAGATCAGCCACAGAGAGAGAAGGAGCCTCTGGGGAAAGAGAATGTCCCAGGACAGAGCCATGAGAAAATCTGATATTTAGAGGGTGGGGAGAAGGGGAAGCTCCAGAAAGAGACCAGAAGAAAGGACCAGTAAGGTAGGAGGAAGCACAGAGAACCATGTCACTAAAGCTGATGAGTGAGTACGGTCCTGGAGGAAATGGTTGATTATATTGAACTTTATTGAGAGATGAAGCAAGATGAGAGAATACAATTGTTCTTTGGATTTAACAATATGGAAAGTTCTGGAGCCTTAACAATGGCAGTTTCAGGGAGCTGGTGTGTGTGTGTGTGTGTGTGTGTGTAAGCCAGCTTGAAGTGGGCTGGAAAGGGACTAGGGAGTGAGGAAGTAGAGTGAGCATGTCTGTTTGAGTTGTGCTGTGTGACAAAGATGCACGAAGACACAGGGTCAAGAGAGGGTTTGTATTTTACAGGAGGTGCTAGGTCCTATTGCTAGCTGGTAGGAATAATCCAGTAAGTGGAGACAGACAGTGAGGGAAAACAGAGTGAGGTAGTGCAAAGAGTGAAGTCCTTGAATCAGCAAAAAGGGAGAAATGGCTTCCATTCATTCAGTCCACTTAAGAGTTCTTGAACATAACACAGGTGCTTCTGCTATAAAGTCATATGCATTTATTTTAAAAAGTCCTTGCATTCTGCAAAAACACACACTAAAAATAACAAGTCTTTTGGGAAGAAATATTGTGGCAGATCATGCAAAACCTATACCCAGAGCATTAACATAAACATTAGCATTTCTGTGAAATAAATTAAGCCATTTTTTAAATGTAAAATCTCTAATAAATGAATACAGTCAACAGTAGGTTTAGGACTTCATCTCCTTTCAAAGGTAAAGGAAGTTTGATGGAAAGAGGTGATGAGGGGGAAACACACAAAAGCCATCAATAGGAGCAAATGTCTGATAAAACTCTCAAGACACACGTATGGCAAAACTAAGTCACCTTTAAGCAAATGGTCATTGTAGAGGGACTTCCAGCCTCTGCTGTGCTGAGCTAGTAAGATCTCTGGCCACTCTTTCTTGGTTGTTAACATTAACATGCTGGGAAAATTCTCATGGGAACTAGCTTCCACATTATATTGACATGATTCCTGGAGTTACCAATAGTATCTGGAACGTTTGCATTCCAGAAACATATGCATCAGCACAGAAACTATAGTGCCTTTCGTATTAAGCAGCTGCTGGGTGCCTATCAATATACCAAGCACTGTGTAAGTCACAAAGGTGCAAGAAACGAAGTTTCCCCTAACCATGTTAGACTTTGTCAAAATCCTGATTTCCAGAAGCAGAAATAATAAAGGAGAGCCTGCAATGTGTTCTAATAAAATAATAAACATAGAACAGCAACAATAATAATGGTTGACATTTATCACACACGGGATCTATGGCAGAGGGCTTTATCCCATTTAATACCCACAAGAACCCCATGGAATGGGCCTGGTAGCATCCTTGTTTGCCATGAAGTAGAGGGGTCACAGAAGCAGCAAATGGCAGAGCCAGGATTTAAAACTCAGAGGTCTGAATAGCTAGGTTCTTGAATAGGAGGAAAGAAGGCATTCAGTGTGGCATCCCAGTATTTTCCCCACAACATTTGAGATTATTGAATCATTCCCTCCACCTCCAACAAGTTGAGAACTCATGGCCATCTTTTGTCTTACAGCTGATGAAACACTATTCTGGAAGGGCACCTAAAGCTGGTGGAGCTGCAGGAAAAGTCTGGAAAAAAGTGATTGGACCTGACAGAGCAGATGCTGGGAGTTAGGCTGTATTGTCATCATTCCATATGGTACGACCAAGCCCCTGTCCCACGGGTCAGACAGGCAAAAGAGAAGGTGATAGGGGCTTGAACCATCTTCCCTATCCCCTCTGTTCTTTGGGTGATGGGGACTCCACTGACATGAGGGTGTGGAGTGGGTTGCTTCCAATGACAGCCAAAGGAGATGGAGCCTGAGATGGGCAGGCAGATGGGAGGTGCTAGGTCCCATTGCTAGCTGGTAGGAATAATCCAATAAGCAGAGACAGACAGTGAGGGAAGGCAGAATAAGGTAGTGCAAAGAGTGAAGTCCTTGAATCAGCAAAAAGAGAGACGTGGTTTCCATTCATTCAATCCATGTAAAACCCTATGAAGTCCCTTTTCTGAGAGCACCTATATTTGGATAACTGACAGAGAAGAAAGAACTGATCAATAATGTTGAAGACATAGTGACAACTAACAAAAAGAGGACCTCACCACAAACATCCCTCCACTTATGAGGTGGTGGTCATGTGCGGAACAGCAGTTACAACAAAGCCAGGAGCGACAGCCCTGACACTTTGGGTGACCATGTCTCATTTTGCACCCTCTCCCTCCAACAACGAGGGACTGGTGCTGGAAAGAGAAAGGGGCATGAGTGGTGAGGTCACCCCCCTTCGCCTCCCAACACACATCAAGAAACTGAAGACACAAACCCTGTTTTATGCTCAGGCAGCACGGGGAGGGGGGGGAGGTAGGTGGAGGGGGTGGGGATGATAGAAACTGGAATTTCAGGTAGAATATAAAATTAAAATTTGAAAACACAGGATTGTGTTTAATAACTCCAACAAGTCTGTTTTAGTAACGTAATGTGATTAAAAGTTTATGAAACTGGTGTAAGATGTCATTGCGGGAGCATGCTGCTGGTAGGAGTGGAGCCATAGTAGTGGCTATTGAAAAAAATAATGATTTCATGTTTGTATCTCACAAGTTGAGACTCTCTTCAAAACAGTTGTGTCTGTGAAATGGAAAGGTTGGACCACATGAGCCGTAAGGTCCTCTACAAATCCAATATCCAAGCACATTCTGGCAGTTGGGATTGGAGGAGTTTGGGCAGCTCAGTTACGTGGATAGTGTGGCCCTGTGGTGGTTCGCAAAAGGCAGTGGCTGCCACTGCCACCTGGCCGAGGAGTCCTCGGTTCCCCTCTCTGGTCCACCAGGTGGTAGTTCAGGAGGTGCCATAACCTCGCCTTCTGTGATCCTGTGTCACACTGGCAGAGGTGAAAAGAAAAAGCAGGAGGTGGTGATAGATATGACAGTGGAAGTGAATGGAAGGATGGGGGTGAAAGCACAATACAAGAGGAAGGTAGGATTGATGGTAACCATGGGGCGTCTGGTAGAAGTGACTTGGGGGACATATGGCACCTTCAGTTTCCTTACTGGTTTTATCCTAAGTCCCAAAGTAGGGGGAAATATCATAAAACTTTAAAATAGGAAAAGACCTTAGAGATAATCAACTTAAAGTTCTTATGTTAGAGTGAGAAGCCTGAGCCACAAAACGTGGTTTGTGTGAATTTGTGTGGCCATCTAAGCCATTGATTAGAGGCAAACACAGGACAGAATTATGAGGCTTCGTTTGTTTGTTTGTCTGTTTGTTTGTTTTGACTGAAGATTCAGGATGAGGAAAGGATGAGAAACCCAGCGCTCCTAAGGACTATTCTAGTCCAGTGTGGGGAGAAATATACTGAAGAAATGAGCAAACAAATGAGCTAAAGCATCCCAGGTAATAACAAGACAGAAAATTAAGTCAGAGCGATGTGATAAAGTGAACATGGGTGGCTCATTTGTGTATCTAGCTTAATCATAGACTGAAATGATAACGGGGCAGTTGACTCTCTCAATTTCAAGTTCGGTGAATCACCACATGAAATGACACTCACCCTTGGCTCTGCAGAACAGAATGGCAGACGCGTACCTTTCCCTACCTGACCGTGGCTTCTCTTTAGGAGAAACACCAGCACACAGAAGTGTCACTGAATCAGGGCTGAGGAAAGTCCCAACACTGGCAGTGATTCACAACGCTGCATGCATCGAAATGATCAAGGTAGGAAACTGAGAAGAGCCCAGTGAATTCGCTCATTCGAAAATCTTGGTGTCGTCCCCATCATCCGGGGTTTGCATCTCAGCTGTGCAAGTCCCACTTTCAGGGTCAAACTCTCTAAAGCTGACCAGTCTCTGAGGCGTTACTCAAACTCACTAGGTGGCCCCAAATGCGAATTCGTTCATTCTTTATGATAAATAGACCAGACTAGTCACATCTTTGTGGCTTTTGCTTCCTGGTGGATATAAGTAATTAGTAATATTAAAGTGCATGCCAGAAGATTGCTTATTGTTCCCATATTACTACTCTGCTTCTACCCTATCAAAGAACTCATCACAATATATGAAAAGCTCGTTGCTTTTGTCTGATACCTCGTCACATACCATGTGTGTTTGAGTCATTGCTCTTTACCTGGTGTTTAGCACAGGGCAGGGCACGTATAGGTCTTCAGTAAATATTAGAGGTCTAAATGGACAATTGGCTCACTGATTACTTCTATCCCATGATATTGCAACCTTGTAAATCATCTTTCTCTTCCTTAGAGACAATTTTCTTTAAAAAAAAATCTCTTTAAGAGCATTAGGAGCATGCTCAACACCTCTGTGTCGAATTGTCCATCTCTCCTGGGAACTATGAACCTCATCTTTGCCTCTGTGCGAAGGAACACCGACACCCAAGACCATACTCTTCAATCAGTTCCTATGGTAATCCCATTGAGTGTTTTCTTTTATGACTGATGGCTTGCCAGGTCTGCTGAGACATATAGAGTGTGGGAAGGACTGAGCCTCTGATTCTCTTTCTGTTATAATAACCACAGGGTACTTAACTACACATTTAACTAACTGGAAAGACAGTATAATAAAGTCAATCAATGAAAAGGAAGATGACGTTCCTTGTGCTGCCTGGCTCTGATTTGTAGATGCCCTTCACCCCGGGCACACATCACCTCGCTGAAGAAGAGTCTCCTCTGACCTGCCGTTCAGGGTGTCTTTGTGACAGAGACTCCAGTTCTTCCAGAAACCATGAGGAGTTTGACCTTCCATGGCACCTCCATGGCAGTGTGCATGGATTATTCTGAAATGTGCTACTCAGACCTGATGGTGAATGAGAAGATGTGCACCACACTTTTCTCCCCTGGATCCATCACCAATCCCTTGTTTCTAGACCTTTTGTTTCTTCTGCTCAAAGAATCACTTATGGGCTTGCTTCCATTCACAGACACCGCTCCTACCAGGGGGCTGTCCCCATCTCATATCTCAGCTGATGTGACACGGGCTGGCTGCAGTGTGACTGTGTGCTTCATCCACACATCAGCAGGGAATCTCCCCCCACATCCCACCCTGGATATAATGGAACATGCACTAGACTCAGATTAGTGGGACCAAGTTTGGATCCTTTTTTTAAAATATAGTTTATTGTCAAGTTGGTTTCCATATAACACCCAGTGCTCATCCCAACAAGTGCCCTCCTCCATGCCCATCACCCATTTTCCCCTCTCCCCCATCCCCATCAACCCTCAGTTTGCTCTCAGTATTTAAGAATCTCTTATGGTTTGCCTCCCTCCCTCTCCTTAACTATCTTTCCCCTTCCCCTCCCCTATGTTCCTCTGTTAAGTTTCTCCTGTTCCACATATGAGTGAAAACATATGGTATCTGTCTTTCTCTGCCTGACTTATTTCACTTAGCATAATACCCTCGAGTTCTATTCACATACCTAGGAATAAACCAAGTTTGGATTCTGTTTCTACTCACTCTCTTGCCCTAATGGATGAAAAGAAACTTCCACACACAAACAGTTTCACAGAATAAACGTAAGAGCAATGCCATGATGGGAAAAGCACTGTTTGCAACTTCTAATAAAAAATTGATTTAGACAAAAGTCATCAAAAGATGAAATGATAAAATATTGATGGGATCAATTTGAATAGAGCACCAGGCTGTTGCTCCCCAGAACGTGGATCAATTTTGCACTGCTTAGGGTGGCATACCAAATAGGATGTGCCTCGGGACCGGGCTGTCAGATAAGATGCAAGATGCCTTGCTAAATTTGAATTTCAGATAAACAATGAATCATTTTTAGGGTACATGTGTCTCATGTAATATTTGGGACATACTTAACCTAAAAAATTATTTTTTGTGTATTTAAAATTCCAATTTAACTAGGTATCCACTATTTTTATTTGTTAAATCTGACAACTCTACCTGATGTAATGCAAAGCTGTGTGCACATGTGTGTATAGTCTAATAGACATATAATGTATATGTAAAGCTTAATATAGTATAATGCAGTTTATGGTATATATAGTTTAATATAGTTTGTATCATTTAATAAGTTTTATCTCGTGTGGCCTTTAGAACTGACTTCCACTTTAGAGGAAATACAGGGTATAGAAAAACAAATGATACAATGTGTAAATGATATCCTGAAGGTGAGATTTTGACCTGGTTTTTATTTATTTATTTTTTTAGTGAGAGGAAATGTTTTATTTTTTAAATGTTTATTTGTTTTGAGAGAAAGAGAGAGAGAGACAATCCCAAGCAAGCTCTGCACTGTCAGCAGGGAGCCTGATGTGGGGTTCAAACTCATGAATCTTGAGATCCTGACCTGAGCCGAAATCAAGAATCAGACACTTAATGACTGAGCCACCCAGGCTCCCCTGACCTGCTTTTTGAACATGTCAATGAAATGGAAAAACTGGGTGGGGGGTGACAGAATGCTCTAGACCACAGATGCTCAATGGAGGATGATTTTGCCCCTCCGCAGGTATTTTTGGCAATACTTAGAGATGTTTTTGGTTTTCCCCAATATGCTGCAGGGAGGGGAGAGGATGCTAGGGGAATCTAGTGGGCAGAGGCCAAGAAAGCTGCTAACCATCTTGTTACACATGGGACACCCCTTGCCCCCACCACACCATAATAAATGTCAGGCCCCAGAGGACAGCGGTGCCACTGTTAAGAGACCCTGATCTGGACTAAAAGAGGCTTTGAAGACTCTACAGCTGATTGCTGTGCACAGGCCTATCTGCCTCCTGACGCCACACTTCACATACAGCATGCCTATGATAGAAGGCAAGACAGCTAATTAAAAATGATATGGTACAAAAATGCTTATTTACATGGGAAAGGCTCACAATACATTATCAAGAGGAAAAAACAACGGGCCAGATATAAGGAAGTTTGTAGCTCATGACCTCATAGTATTGAAAAGGAGAAAGAAGTACAAAAATAAGTCATTCCGCTTTCTCTGTAAACAGAAGAGTGTGTGTATAAACAGATATACACATATGAACGCAGAGGAAAGCCATTAGAGGATTAGTCACCAAAATGTTAATAGCGTTGGTATTTCTAAGTTGGAGAGCACCGTAAGTGATTGATATGATCTTTTTTCTCTTGTCTGTGTTTTCTATGATGAACGCCTATTACTTTTTTCATCAGAGTGTAGATAAGATTGTTTTGGAAAAGAAGTTCTTGGTCCGGGCTGAAGGGCAGAAAGACAGCAATCCTTTTTTGCAGCGCAGAGCTGAAATGGCTCCTCAGATATCTCCCATGCCTCCAGAGAACCTTGATGGAGACAGTCATGCTGAGCCAGAAACTAAATGAACCGGAGCACAGGTCTGCTGTGTCATTCTCTCCCCAGCAAGATCCAAGAATGAACCAATGGAAGCACAAGGAACGGGCCTGACAACAGCCTCTGCCCTTTCCAAGTATGGAAGGTGGGCCTCCCTCAATGGGAATTAGGGTGGGATGTATGTCTGGTGAGCCTTAACACAAGTGGCTATGGGCTGAAGCTGGACAAGACCTGACCGCCATACCCCTCTGCTTGCCCTGATCGTATTTGGATATGCTTCAGGAAACTGTCCTCTAGTCCTGAGAAACTAGAATGTAGGGTCTTCTCTTTGTAAGCTTATCCAGTGTTCTTATGGTTTACTTGACTGAACTCAATGCACTATTAGTTCCTGAAACACCAACAATCCCCAACAATGAGTCAACCTATGAAAACATCTCCCTCATCTGCTACCCAAGTTCCTAACGAAGCTCTTGAGACAAAGCCCTAGGGCTCTCTCATCCTTATCTCTTGGTACCTCAGAGGGATTTTCAAAAGGATGGTCCCAGGAGACTTGGGGTAAGGGGATTGCTTGTCTTGGGGATGATAAATATCCAAAGCTCCTAAAATCTGGAGTTTAAGAGATTGCATTTTCCCCACCCTGAGCCATTCTCAAAGCCAAAGGAATCACTGTCCTCAGCTTCAAGCAATACAGCAATCATGTGAGGTTTTCTACGACCCTAGAGAAGGCTGAATTTTCCTTGCTTTGTACATCTTAGCTTCCCTGGTAAATGGCTCTGGAACACAAGATGTTTTTACTGGCTTCCTTTGAATAGATTCAGCCCTTTCAGTGACTTTTAAAAAATCACTGTCTGGAAAGTGATTCCTTCTTCCTTTCGCCAAGGTCAGAAGCAGTGAGTGGCTGTGGGTGGAGTGAAGTGAATAGAATGCCGTGTGTGTTTTCTAATTTTTTTTATTTTCCAAGTTTTTCATTATTTTGGTTGTATTGATTCTCATGCCATTAATATTATATTTCTTCATGCTCATCTTGCTGTGGTCATGGATTCAAGGACAGGAAATTTAGCGGACATGACAGTAATCTTCCACTATCGGTCTGAAAAGGAAGTAGAAGGCGGGATATTATAGGGAGGTGGCAGGGAGACAGATATTGAGTCAATAGGAAGTGATATTATCTAAGAATTAAGGCCACTCAAAAATAGAATTGATGATATTATATCTATGTGGAGCTGTATGGGGGGGGAGTGTGCCCTGCTGGTAACGAAGATTGAGATAGACAGACTCCACTGTTGTGAAGAGTATTCAAGATACAATATTAAGTGAAAAATGCTAGTTGTGAACTGGTATGTGCAGTTTAATCTCTTTGGGTAAAATTGAAATGATATGGAAATATCATTGTTCTTAAAAATTTCTAGACAAAATTTTATTTTATATTTTAAAACTTTAAAAAAAATTTTTAATGTTTATTTATTTTTGAGAGAGAGAGAGTGTGTGAGTGGGAGAGAAGCAGAGAGAGAGGGCAACACAGAATCAGAAGCAGGCTCCAGGCTCTGAGCTGTCAGTACAGAGCCCAATGCGGGGCTCAAACCCACGAACTGTGAGGTCATGACCTGGGCAGAAGTCGGATGCTTAACCGACTGAGCCACCCAGGCACCCCTTAAATCTTTTTTTAAAATAAATATTTATTTTTGAGAGAGAGAGAGAGCACATACAAGCAGAAGAGGGGCAGAGAGAGAGGGAGAGAATCTCAAACAGGATCCAGGCTCTGGGCTGTCAGTCCAGAGCCCTACTTAGAGCTTAAACTCAGTGAGCCATGACATCATGACCTGAGCTGAAATCAGGAGTCGACTGGGTCACTTAACCAACTCAGCCACCCAGATGTCCCTAGAAAGAAATTTTAAAAAGAAACAAACATGAATCATGTTTACCCCTGGACCCAAATATGCAAAGCACAGAAGGAGAAAACTAACTTTCCTGTTTATACCCTTTGTACAGATGGCTGTTTTTACCCTGAAGCATTTTTATAATATAAAAAGCCTAGTTTTATTTTTTGAGTAAACTTAGTAACTTAAAAAAAAAAAAGAGGGGAAGCTAACTTGTAAGATAATGAATTTCCAATCATTGGAAGCACTGAAGCAGAATTTGGGGGAATATTTGTGAGCAATGCTTGCTTTTAAAATTCCCTCCTGGTGCTAAGGTCCTGTGATTCCGTTATATGAAAGGACTTAACGCCACTGAGCACATGCATTTTCCCCAGCTTGCTTCCCCCTGGAAAGACTTGAATAATGAAATGGATAAGGTTAACCCATTGTCCAGAATTGCTTGTCAGGTCTAAGCAGAATGTGATTTCTCTAGAAGGAAATACTTTGACTTTTTTCAGGGTGGAGGGATGTTTTTGGCTACAGATCCAGAATCCAAGAAAATGGAAAGTGGTGTAAAGTGTTGCTCTTCACGGTGACATGGATTCCACAGATGTAGGCTGCCATTTTGTTTCTGCTGTCATGATCTTACTATCCTCATTAACACTCATCAGGTCTTTACCATCTGGATGAGTCTTTGTTTTCCTGAGGGTGATGAGAGAAGAGACGACATTCCAGGCATGCACAAGCTCAATTCAGTCTTTTCTCTTCTTACCTTCTTATCCCCCTTAGCGGAGGTAGGATTGATTTTCCAGGTACCTAAGATTGGGGTTTCACCTTGTTCAGTAACACATCATGAATCTCCGTTAAACAGCAGTGGCTAAAGACTGGCCTATCACCACCTCTCAAAGGAAAATGAACACATATTTTGCTCTCCACTTTGCCCTATATTTTGCAAATGCTTTATATTTTTCTGTGCTTCAAAATCTTTGGTAAGAAAATTCCAAAATCTGTCCTTACTTAGCTGCTTGCATCCCACTGTAGTGATAGTCAGAATTGATCCTGTTTTTTTTTTAATTAAAAAAAATTTGGGGGAGGGGCGACTGGGTGGCTCAGTTGGTTAAGCCACAACTTCAGCTCATGTCATGATGGTTCCTGAGTTCGAGCCCCGTGTCAGGCTCTGTGTTGACAGCTCAGAGCCTGGAGCCTGCTTCTGATTCTGTGTCTCCCTCTCTATCTGCCCCTCCCCTGCTCATGCTTTGAGCATAAAAAAAATAAAACTTTTTTATGTTTTTTTTTAATGTTTATTTATTTTTGAGAGAGAGAGAGACAGACTGTGAGCAAGGCAGGGGCAGATAGAGGGGGAGACACAGAAACAGAAACAGGCTCCAGGATCTGAGCTGTCAGCACAGAGCCTGACACAGGGCTCGAAATCACAAACAGTGATATCATGACCTGAGCCAAAGTCCGACAGTCAACCGACTGAGCCACCCAAGTGTCCATTTTTTTAAACATTACTCTCTTTTAAAATTTTAAAACTTTATTTATTTTTAGAGAAAGAGCACGAGAGCACAAGATTAAGAGATCAAGAGAAAGATCAAGAGTTGGACGCTTAACTAACTATGCCATCCGGGCACCCCAGATCTTGCCTGTATTTAAAATTTCAATATTTTATCATGGATTTTTGTCTAATTAGCTTTTGAAAACAATATTGCATTAAAATTGTCTTCATCTTGATCACTGTTTTTGGAGCTCCCTTAAATGTTGCACCCCAGAGGAGTGCCTTAATGTGCCACACTTTACTTCCAGCACTGTCCAGAAAAGATTTTTTTTTTTTTTACCAACTACAATCTTTCTTTAAAAACTGAAGTTGGGATACTTGGGTGGCTCAGTTGGTTCAGCACTTAGGCATCTGAATCTCGGTTTCAGCTCAAGTCATGATCTCAAGATTTTGTGAAACTAAGCCCGCGTCTGGCTCTGCACTAGCAGCATGGAGGCTGCTTGGGGTTCTCTCTCTCCCTCAAAATAAATAAATATAGTTTTAAAAATAATTTAAAAAATTTTTAATTAGAAAACAAAGTTAATTTCCTCTGGATCTAACTGTTGGGTACCCAAATTTCTATGAAATGCCTATTCAGAGACTAATTTGGTCTTGTGATGCTGTCAATTTTCTCTTCTCTGGGGCCAATTAACCCACTTTTACCTTTCCTCCTCAATCCTCTGTGCAACCTCACTGTAGAGTCTCACTGGAAGAAGAATCTCACAGTTAGAGTTTTTTTGGTATGTTTGGAAGAGACACTATTAAGAAGAAAATCTGTACTATACAGAGGGTACAAAAAGAAAAATAATTTAAGATTCTCCATTTACTATCCAGGAAAAAATATCTTTAGCATTTTGGTATATTTACTTCCAAGCCATTTTTAGTGGTATGTGTACCATTCCACGTGTTTCCTTTCTTTTCCTTTCTTTCTTTATTACTTTTTTCTTTTCTTTTTCTTTTTGAAAAATTATGGACTGCCTATCTATCTATCTATCTATCTATCTATCTATCTATCTATCTGTCTGTCTGTCTATTGTATAAACATGTATTCCATGTCCGTGCTTATTAGATATATAATGGTTACATAATTCCTATCAGACGGATATATTGTAATTCATTATTCCTTTGCTTATTTGTATTGTTTTCAGTATTATTATAAATAACATCCTAAAAGCTTCTTATACATATATCCTGAAACATAGCTGTGATTATTTCTTTAAAATAAATAATTGGAAGTGGAAGTATTAAGTCAAAGAGAACAGACACTCATTGTCACTAATATGCTAATATTCCATTTACTTGCCAAGGAGAACATCCTAAAATTTTTCTAGTTTCCCGTTTTCCAGATTTTCCATTTTTGTTCCCATGTAATCTTATCCCCAGAGTGAGGAAAATGCATTCACTTTTTTCAATAAAAAATCTGGGGAAAAAAGTGTGTTCTTTCTCAGCTGTTTAATAGCCATGATGCTACTTCAGGCAGTTGTGGGGTAGGACAAATGACATTGGCTTTCAAATGGGAATATTGGGTCTATGATGTACTAATTTGGGGCAAACCATTGAATCCTAAGTGTCTTAGATGCTCCAGCTGCAAAATGGGAATAATGGCTACCTAATATATGGGACTGATATGCCATTATATAATACAGATCGAACCTCTTTATAAACTAAAAGGTGCCATAAGGGACTGTTCTTGGCTTCTATTATTATTATTACCATTATCATTACTACTACTCTTTTTTAAAATATTGGTCTCTAAAACTCCCCAGATAGAGAATAGGGAGAGTATGCAAACTGGTTTCTCCAAAGGTCCCCAGTTTATAATTCTGAAGAAATTAGAAAAGAGAGGCTCGGCATCTACTTGTGAGTCATACTACATGTGAAAGTTCACATCCAAGTGCAAGGTGGAAAACATGCAAATACACACAGCGCTCGAGAACCAGTTAGGGAGCAACACATAGTGACTGAACCACAGTCAGCAGGCACACATCAGCAGGGTCTGGCTGGTCCTGGGAGGCCTCTTCAAGCAAGGGGAGGCTCCATCAGTGCTAAAGAAAGAGGGGAATATGTCTGGTTGAAAACCACTGTCGGGAGTCGGGAGGCATTCAGGTCTGAAGCTGTTGAATGATTTGTAAAAAGATGCAGACAAGCGGAACAGGGACAAAGCAAACACTCGGTCCCCTCGGAGCAGAGAGTGATGTCCCACTTGGCAACTCAGAAGGTAAGACCTTTAAGAAGATGGTCAAAATTGTGGCTTCTACTCCTACGAGGTAGAAGAGGTTGACAGATTTGTTTTAGGTAAACAAAAATCTGAGACTGTAATTCACGAGAAAGTTTGTCTCAACTTGATGCATTTTCTTTTCCTTTAGCTCCAGCTCCCCGTGTTCTGACTCACCAGGAAACCTCTTCCAAACCTACCTAGGGTGTATTCCACCTTTCTCCTACAGGCGCAGCAGGTCCCATTACGCTGGCGCATCTGCAAGGGCGGGTCCTTGTTGCCCCTTCTTCTAGTCCTGAGCAGGTGCTGGGTGCTACAGCCTCCATCCTATAGACCCAGCATTCATCAATGAAGATAGAGAACTACACAGTGGTAAGTGAATTTGTTCTCCAGGGTTTTTCCAGCTTCCGCGAACACAAGATCATCCTCTTTGTGATATTTCTTACCTTGTACCTTTTGACTCTGGCTGGCAATGTCATCATCGTGACAGTTATCAGCTTTGCTCGTCACCTGCACACCCCCATGTACTTCTTCCTTAGTGTTCTTTCCACTTCTGAGACCATCTACACATTGGTCATTGTACCACGGATGCTTTGCAGCCTCACAGGCCTAAGCCAACCCATCTCCTTGGCTGGCTGTGCCACTCAGATGTTCTTCTTCATCACCTTGGCCATCAACAACTGCTTCCTGCTCACGGCGATGGGGTACGACCGCTATGTGGCCATCTGCAAACCCTTAAGGTACATGGTCATCATGAACAAGAGGGTGTGTGCCCTGCTCGTATCAGGAGCTTGCAGCATTGGTTTGTTGGTGGCCATAATTCAGATTTCCTCTGTGTTTAGGCTGCCCTTTTGTGGCAAAGAGGTGGCCCATTATTTCTGTGACATCCTCCCAGTTATGAAACTCTCCTGTGCTGATACCACTCTACATGACATAATTAATTTTATCATCAGCTCACTCGTTATTGTGGTTCCCATGGGCCTTGTCTTCATCTCCTATGTCCTCATCATCTCCACCATCCTCAAGATCACCTCCGCCCAGGGCCGGAAGAAGGCCTTTGCCACCTGTGCCTCCCACCTCACAGTCGTCATCGTCCACTACGGCTGTGCCTCCATCGCCTACCTCAAGCCCAAGTCAGAGAACACCAGGGATCAGGACCAGCTGATCTCAGTGGCCTACACCGTCATCACCCCCCTGCTGAACCCGGTGGTGTACTCCCTGAGGAACAAGGAAGTCAAGGATGCTCTTCACCGTGTTATTCGCAAAACTCCTCTTGCTTAGAACCTATGGCAGTTTGACACATGGCCTGTCATCTTCTGGGTATTTCATAATCTCAAAAAACAAACAAAGAAACAAAAAACTGGACCCGGTCATTTATTCTCTACCCAGAAAAGGTTACAGGATGTGGTGGTGGCTGTAGCGAGGAGTCTAGAGTGCCTTGACTTGAAGTTCATTTTCATCATCATCATGGTCCCATGCTTTCTACTAATCTCAGAGGCTACCTCCAGAGGCACTGCTCAGAAGGTGGAGAGCTGGGCAGGAATGACAAGCTAGAGGCTGGCTCTTCATTACCTGTTTGTTGATGGCAGGAAACTGGGCCATATGATACTTACATGAAGTGAGGGGTTGAGAGAGCCGCCTGAATGTCAGGCAGAGCGTGAGCTCTGAAACATCAAGGGGGCATGGTTAGTGCACATGATGTGCTGGAAAAATGGGCAAAGCTACCTTCCCACTTCACCACTTTCTCCGCTGCGTAGTGACGAGAGTAACAGACCCTGACATTCCAGAAGAAATACTCTCTGCTTTAACATGCTCACCTGCCTTGGAGACCCATGAAATTCCTTCCAGTTTTACTGAAGCTCACACTAAAACTGTCTCCTTGGTGAGTCTCATATATCCGCATGTGCGTAAGGAAGTTGACCCTTCCGGCCGCTGCGTTCCATCGCCGTTGGGGATGCGCTCTGTGGGGTGACGCATGCGTGCTGCGTTCACGGGTGTGGGGGTATCTGAAGACCTTTCCGGGAGTTGAATGTATTAGCCCTGCCTCCCAACTCACTCTGGCTGTCTCGGATCTGGGTCATTAGCACGTGTGAAGCCTGAGCAGACACACGTGTTGCCTTCCTGTCTTCATTTCTGCATTGCCGAATTCATTTTCCGTCAACAGTGGGTGCCTACTTCCTCAGTGTGAACACTTGTCTAAACAGGCACTGGGCGTCTCCCAGTTCCTACCACGATGGTCTTCTGAAGAGGAAATTGTACAGATTTGTAAGAAAGGTGTAAGGCTTTAGGGATGTTTGGCCTGGCGTGGAAAAGGGGCAGAAGTTGCCAAATGTCTTCCTGTCCATAAAAGGGTGACATTAAATAATAATCATCGTCCAGATTTCCCATCTGCCATCTTTCTTCTGCTCAAGGACAGTCCAAGTGTCCCCACTGAGGATGGATTGAGGGCGTATGCCTCACAAGCAGCTCAGAGATCCTTTTTTTTAATTATTATTATTTTTATTTATTTCTAGGAGAGAGAGAGAGAGAGAGACAGCGTGAGCAGGGGAGGGTCAGAGAGAGAGGGAGACACAGACTCTGAAACAGTCTCCAGGCTCTGAGCTGGCAGTCAGCACAGAGCCCGACGCGGGGCTTGAACCCGCGAACCGCGAGATCATGACCTAAGCGAAAGTCGGACGCTTAACCGACTAAGCCACCCAGGCACCCCTACAGCTCAGAGATCCTTAATGGTAGAGGAGCCAAAAAGGGAAATCCTCGTGTTTACAGCACATTACCTGAAAGAGTGAAAGCCTTGCCTCCTCACAGCAGCTGCCTTATCTTTGGCCTTATCTGGGTTCCCTGAACACACCTTGGAATCCTGTCTGGGCCAGCCCAGGTTCAAGGGAAACACTCTCACGAGCCTGTTTCTCAGAAGCCCCACTGGAGATCCTCTCTTTGGGGGTCCCACTCACTGTAGCACCCTGTACCCTAAAGCTGCACCCAATAGTCAACTCATTTTTATTGATTGCTGAATTTTTGCACATGGACACCCCCCCACACACACGCACAGGACCTTCCACAGCTGTCCAGAGCTTTATAAGATTGGTGCCCTTATTAAAAACAGTATGTTCCCCTGAGTTCCTATAGTTTGATGCTACAGAAAATCATGGTGTGATTTTCCCAAAGTAATATTTGCAACAATAAAGAATGTGTGCAAAAGGCATACCTATTCTTTGTCTTTTTTTTTAAATGTTTTATTTCTTTTTGAGAGAGAGATAGAGACAGCATGAGCAGGGGAGGGTCAGAGAGAGAGGGAGACACAGAATCCGAAGACAGGCTCCAGGCTCTGAGCTGTCAGCACAGAGCCTGATGCGGGGCTCAAAACCACAAACCGTGAGATCATGACCTGAGCCGAAGTTGGACACTTAACTGATTAAGCCACCCAGGCCCTCCTCTTTGTCTTTTTTAAATGTAGTTTAGGGGCACTTGGGTGGCTTAGTTGGTGAAGCATCCAACTCTTGATTTCAGCTCAAGCCATGATCTCACAGTTAGTGGGTTCAAGCCCCACATCAGGCTCTGCACTGACAGTGTGGAGCCTGCTTGGGATTCTCTCTCTCCCACTCTCTCTGCCCCTCCCTCTCTGTCTCTCAAATAAACTTAAAAAAATTTTTTAAATAAAAAATTAAATGTAGTTTATACCATTATAACAGAGCCAGAAAAAAATTAAACCGATGCATTTAATTTCAAAGAGAATGTGTGACTAATTCTCACTCAACACAAATCATGTCTGAACAGAGTGAAGCTGAAGCCCACACCTTGGGCTTAGTCACCACAGCATAGCCATTATCTTTAGAAGTCAGTGCCTGCCAGTTCAGGGCAGTAACACAAGCTCACATCTCCTTTAGGGAGAACACTAGATCCCACAGGGACACATTCTGTATCTCCCCTACAAAGGATTGTTTTGCATCAAAACATCCCTCAAAGGAATCCTACTCTTGTTCCAAAATACTCTGTGCCTCTCTTCCGACACAGGATCCCCTTCTCACACCCGTTCTCCTCCTCACTGGCATAGGTGTGGAATGGGGTATAAGGGGACCAGGGCTTTTGTAAGTGACTTTTGCAAGTGACCTCAGCATTCCCAGCAGACGGTATGCACTTGCCTGCTTTGTTGACGAAGAGAAGCAGCTCCCTGTCCTCAGGCCGGTGCTGTGGAAGGGAAGGTGGGAAGGGCCGGTGAGGCCAGAGGGACTGAGGGTGAGGCCAGGCAGCAACTGTCTGGTCAGATTCACCTTCACTGGAGCCTGGAGGCCACCTCAGAACAGAGGATGCACGGCACGCCGAGTTTACAGGAAGCCCGTGAGCACATGAGCTCAGCCACTATAGAAGCAAATGCTGTGTGAAGGCACAGGTTTTGGTACAGCTGTCTGCTAGAAGAGGAAGTAAAGATGTCCTACATCAGCCCCCGCTTCCATCTTCTCTGCAGATCTCATCTGTGTACAGGCAGCAAACACCAGTCATGGAACAGGAAACCCCGCTGACTCACCGAGGGTAACTGATAATGTCCAGAGCACTGCCAGTCACGCTCAGTGACATCTCCCATGGGACAGGACACTTGTGGCTGTGGGCTGAGGGCATTGCAATGGCTCTTCTGGAGACACGGTGTGGCTGTGCTGGACCCGTGCTCGGAGCCAGTGCACGTCTGATGAGAGGAACTGTGTGCACGGCCTTAGGCCCCTTCTTGTGCACTCCCTTTGTGTGGCTCTTGGGTCCAGGACCAGTTTTCCACCGCGTGTTCCCCATGGCCACAACCTCAGGATCCTGGAATTACTTATCATCGACTTAGTTCCACTTAAGACTCCTGAGAGAAGAGGGCTTAGTCATCACAAAATCAACTGTTTTTCTCTTGCTTAGGAAGGCAAATTTAACAGATATTATGGTCTGGAAATAAATTAGAGAATAATGGCTAACTTAATCAAGGGAGGCACAGTTTAGAAGCTCTATGAAGTCCTGAAGTGAGTTAGTTTTACTTTATAGTAGGAAATGGGAAAACAGCATGCATTCTTGTTTCCTTAGATACAAAGGTTTCTTAAAATGCTCACCCTAGACAAAGAATAGGAACAGAGAATTTAGGGAGAGGGAGCTAGGGGGAGATTATAGACTTTAATATTGAGAGAGAGGGAGAGCACCTGTAGGGAGTGGGGGGCAGGGAGAGGGAGGGAAAGGAGAGAGCGAGCGGGCCCTTCAGCAAGAACAGCAGGAGTTAGGAGGATGGCATTAGTCCCTGTGATATAATTATCCCCCTGTGTGTGGTTTGTGACCTTGTTAATGTACAAACCTGGGGCAAATAGTGTGGTTAGCGCAAGAGTGGTGTTTTGAATATCTGATCGCTTGTAGTGATATGATAGAGGGGGTGAGTGTCTTGAACTTGAGAAATTGAGGCTGTATTTAATAGGGGAAGAAAACAAGCCTGCTAGAACATTTAAAGCTTTGTTTTTGCTGCTAATAAAAACCAACTTCCTGAAACATGTACCCGTCACAAAGTACATTTTGCTTTTAGACGATCTCACCCAACCTTCAAACCAACTCTTTCAAGACTGATATAATTCTTATTCCTATTTTGTAGGTGAAGAAAGTTGAGGCTCAGGGTTCAGGGACCTCACAAAGG
This sequence comes from Crocuta crocuta, assembly GCF_008692635.1. Lineage (NCBI taxonomy): Eukaryota > Metazoa > Chordata > Mammalia > Carnivora > Hyaenidae > Crocuta > Crocuta crocuta. The sequence continues at coordinate 5,627,674 of NW_027529438.1, forward strand.
TCTTTATAAGGTTTTGTGTTCTCTCCCTCCCTGCCCTGTGACCCAGACTGAAGGACTGAGAAGGATCAGAGAGGGAACACCCCAACCCTGCAGAAACTTCTCTTTTTCTAGAAGCCGCCCATCCCCTTTTGTCCCCTCAGGTGAGGGGACACCCCTCAGGTGAGGTGTTCTCGTCCAGTAAGCACACCACTCTCCTTTCTCTATCCTGGGGCTTTCTTATTCCAGGCACATCCATACTACCCAACATCTGTGGTAGTTTTAAAAAATGTCCCCAAATAACTCTCCTCTCCTTGATTGTGGGTTAACTCACTTCTACTGAGGAGAATACAGCCCAACTGAAGTGCATGATTTCCAAGATCAGATTGCGGGAAGACTGACTTCCCTGGCTCACTCTCTGTTGGGGAAACAGGCGCCATGTTGTGAGCTGCTCTGTAGAAAGGCCCACGTGGCAAGGATCCAGTGAGGGCCAAAGGCCCCCAATCCAATAGAATGGACCCTGATGATGGCCACGTGGGTGAGTGTGGATGCAGGTCTTCTCCTGGTCAAACCTGAGGGGAAGCTCCTCCTGATTTCTGACCCACAGAAAGTGTGAGGTACAAAGGGCTCACGTTCGAAGCTGCTAGGTTTTGAGGCACGTGGCCTGCGGTGGTGGGTGATTTCTACATCATCCTTCATTCGTGTCTTCCTTAAAACAGCAGCAGGAAGAGCAACACCACAAGGTGCTGTGCTCCTGTCCTGCTGGGGATGTCGAGAAATGTCTTCCCAACAAGACTTAGTACCTCCCTGACTGCCACACCTCCTGAGAGAGTGGTGAGGAGCAGGGCTCCCACAGGAAGCGTCTCCACCATGCTCTCCTTGGGTCTCAGGAGCAGTGCCCCCCACCCCACCCCGTCTGGCTTCTTAGGTTATGCCTTAAGGGGCACAGCCTTTGTTCCAGCAACAGAGGGCAGCATTTTTCGTTTACTTAATTACCTGAACCAGGATATGATTAGAAATAAATGCACTTACTTCACTATATTCTTTCAATTGTACAGTCTTTCCTTTCTCTTTTTATCATTCTCTTTCCTGCCGAGCTGTCCTGTTCATGCCTCCAAGGAAAGAGAAGCTACGTCCTTCTAAGGGGACATTTGATTGCCCGAGGTGTGTGAGGAATTGTGGCACTGGACTGTTTGTCCTATGAGATAAGCATCATTGAGGAGCCGCTGGAGGAGCCATTTCCTTCCAGGCTTAGGGCTGGGTTGTCACCAGTAGACTAAGGACATTCAGTGGTTCAAGTGGTTGTGGATTTCAAAATGGTGTGAAATGGAGACTCTGTGGGCTGTGGCAGAGTGGAGACCCAGTTCTCACGGTCCTGGTGAAGTTGCCAGGTTGTTGATAAAGGAGCTTCTGGATGTTGGCTGTTAGGATAAAGCCTTTCACCTGGAACCAGGACATCCGCTGGGGAAATTAGGAGTTCAAAGAAGGTATCTGTGAAGACGGATAGACCAAGCCCGTCTGAAGAGGACGTAGAATGGCATCTTGGTCCCTGTACCAGGGAACTCACTATATGGACCGAAGCCTATGATTCGCCAACCTATTTATAACCATTTCATCCTAGTGTTTGTTTCTCTGCCTCCAATCAAAACTTTTTATATGCTACTGTATCAGTTCCCCCTTTTTTGTTGATCAGACATTATAAGTAAGACTTTAAAGTCCAAGAAAGGGTTGGTGGTTTCCCCCACAGCATAATCTCCAGCATCTGTCACTGTGATTTATTCATAGGAGCCCTACAACTGCTTACAGAATCGAGTGAGCTGGGTGTGTCCAGGTTCGTGAGAAGTAAAGGAAGTTGCCTGGCTTAAGGCTCCTGATCTTGAACAACAAAAGCCCCTGCGGCTACTTGTGACCATTCACCTCGCCGTGCAATAAACCACCCAAAACTCTGTTTGTGAAACAATAATCATTTATTTAGTATCTGAGTCTGTGGGTTGGGGGTTTAGGGAGTTTATTTTTCCTAAGTCTCAAGTAGGTGATTAACAGCAAGTCAGCGTATTTTAGATGATAATATCATCTGAGTCAAAAATGGAATGACGGGAATTAACACATCTTAAGATCCTTGTCTTATTTGTATAATTTTAGGTTGGTCTAAATCAATCGTGATGTCTCTCTCTTTTCATTCTAAAACTCCAAAGCAATATATAACATCAAGAATTCCCTAAGTAGCTTTTAAAATCATTTTTTCACAGTATATTTTTGCATAATATACAAATATTTTCCATAAAATATGGTACTTTAGATCAATATATTACAACTAAAGGTTACACTGAAAGTTAATTTTATAAAGTCTTTTTTTAAGTTTATTTTTTTATTTTGGAAGAGAGAGCAGAGAGGGAGCAAGAGCACGAGAGGAGGAGGAACTAAGAGAGAGGGAGAAGGAAAGTCTTAAGCAGGCTCCATACTCACCCTGGAGCCCAATGCAGAGCTCGATCCTCTCGAACTGTGAAATCGTGACCTGAACTGAAATCAAGAGTTGGATGCTTAATCAACTGAGCCACCCAAACACCTCTCAAAGTTTAAAATATATATATATATATATATATGTTAGATATATATATATATATAGTATATATGTAAAAAGAAAAGTTTGACTTGTCCACATTTACTAAGTGTTCCATATTATTGAATTAACTTTAAAATAATTATGTGAGAAGGAACATGATTTATGAACAGATTCATAATGGCATTTTATATACTTTCATTCAGGGATAAAAATATATGCATTAAAATGAAGATTGAAATTTAACTACTTTTCACTACATCAGAAATACACAAAAACTCCTTTGATGGTCTTAATCTATGTTTCTGAGGTTTAGAGCCTAAGAAAACCCCATGCATTGTCTTTTTAAATAATATTCATGCTTAGTTTCCAAATACTTACTTTCTAAAGATTTAGTTAATTGCTGAAGACATCTTGATGTTCTATAGAATATTTATTAGATTAAGATCTTTTTGGTGATCAATATGGATAAATTTCAAAAATAGAATACATATGTATATTTGGAGTAATATGATATAGTTGTAAATATGGACATATGTGCTAATGTATAAACAGGCAAAGGAATAACAGACACACAGGAAGGAAGGGGAGGATGGGTGAGTTCCTGATTATATCCATCAATGCTATAACCTTAAAAAAAAAAGAGATAGGAAAGGGGTGCCTGGGCAGCTCAGTCGGTTAAGCTTTTGACCCTTGATTTCAACTCAGGTTATGACCTCATGGTTCATGAATTCGAGCCCAGCATCAGGCTCTGCACTGTTAGGATTCTCTCTCTCTCTCTCTTTCTCTGTCCCTACCCTGCTCACACTCTCACTCTGTCTCTTAAAATAAATAAATAAACCTAATTTTTTTTAAAAGATAGGAAACAATTATGACAAATATGGCTTAGCAAATACATGGCATTTAATTTTATAACTTTTCTCCACTTTTTTGAAAGTTTAAACTTTTCACAGTTCTTGTCTTTTATTTTTAAAGAATTTTATAGTTACAGAGAGGGAGGAGGCAAACCATAAGAGACTCCTAAATACTGAGAACAAACTGAGGGTTGATGGGGGGTGGGGGAGAAGGGAAATTGGGTGATGGGACTTGAGGAGGGCACTTGTTGGGATGAGCACTGGGTGTTGTATGGAAAGTAATTTGACAATAAACTATATTTTTATAAAAGAATCTTCAGGTGAATTCTGAGTGATCTTTTATGTTCCTCACTAACATGCTATTTCAACATGAACGTTCCTTATGAATCATAACTTTCACCAATGACTTATTGTGCATGTAAATGAAACAAGTGTATAAGCAAGAAAAAAAAAACATGTAAAATGGTCAAAACCATTTTAACGGTCAAAACCACCAGCTCATCACTGCAAGATGATAAACTCTCAGAGTGGTTGAGCCATGAACAGGCATTTCTAAGCTCTGCTAACCACCGGCCCTACTCACCTGATTTCCCCCTGAGAGGTCTCTACCGGGCTCCACTTTAAAGGAACAAGGTCAAGAAATGGAGAGCCTACCCACTGGCTTCTGTTTCAAAGCCCCTCCCCCCACCATGGTGAATGATGTCAGTTGTCTGATAAGATACTGGTCCTCTATATTTCCATACTGAACCAAGACCTGGAGACACTGATAGTAAATATCAGAGGCTGTCCCCTCATGTAGACAGGGAGCCTGCCCCCTTGTCTGCACTCAGGAGAAAACAGCAACAGAGAAGCTAAAAAAAAAAGACCCTGTTCTTGGAAGGAGAGGGTCAGAGGCCAGGTGGTGGGCATCTGCTCAGACCCCTGCAACTCTGGAGGGTCCCCTCTGCCCTCAGTATTCCTAGGGGAGAGAGGAGGGAGGCACATTCAGGTAGGTACCCATTCCTGGGGGGAAGTTTCCAAGCTAGAAAAACAAGGAGACACTAGAGGTTTTTTGTGCTTGTTCATTTGTTTGTTGACTGGGGAGAGACGTGAAGGTGGTAACAGGAAGAGGTCGTGGGAAAATGGGAGAAGTGGTTTTCTGAGCATCAGGGCCAGAGAAAGGAGAGTTGATGTGGCTGCCAGATGGGAGCACTGTTACTTCTTGTGGGTTCACAAACCAGTTTCCTGTACGCAGAGGGCGGGAGTAACTGAAGAAAGAGGCAGGCCATTCCAAATTGGAAGGTGGCAGTCTTTCTAAAGCAAGGGAACAAGGGAGCTCATCTAAGAGGCTTGTCCAGGGAGGAAGCAAGATGAGTAGATCCCTGCACCCACCCCCCAGAATCTGAGAAGTTTACAAAGACTTAACGGGGTTCAGTCCCATGTGCCGTCCAGATGCTGTCAACACCACATCTATGCACATGACCCTGAAATCAAGAGTCAGACACAACCAACTAAGCCACCCAGGTGGCCCTTCTAAGAGTTTTTATAGTTTAAGCTTTTACATTGGGTCTTTAATTCATTTTGAACTAGTTTTTGCAAATGGTATATAGTAAGGATCCATCTTCACTCTTTCGCAGTTTTCCCAGCACCATGTTGAAAACAGTGTCCTTTCCCCATTGAATGACCTTGCACCCTTATTGAAAACCAACTGGGCTCTCTATTCCATTGGTCTCCATTTTTATCCTTATGCCCCATATACTTTTTGCTTGGATTTACCAAATGTTAATATTTTACCATTTTTGCTTTCTAGCTCTTCTGTATGTACACACACACACAAACACACACACATGCACACACACATGCACGTGAATGTGTGCATAGATATACATGTATATTTTTTATCTACTTCTTTTTTTGAACTTCTGAAAGTTAGTTGCAGACATGATGCTCTTTTACCCCTAAATACTTTAGTGTGTATTTCCTAAAACAAGGATATTCTTATATCATACATTTTCAGTAGGGGTAACACAACCCTCAAGGGGCCAAAAATTGATTGTATGGGTTAAAAGTGTTTAGATAATTATAAATGACCTGTGGCTCTCCCTAGCTCAGTCCTACCCAACAAAATCATATTTCTTAGTATTCAATGTACCTTATTAGTGAGAGATTCATTTAACTATCACTTAATTGATTAATTTTTCTCCTTTGGCTGTCCGATAATAAGAAAAGGTTGAGAACTGTCATGCATACTCACACAACAATTCTCCAAAAATATGTCAGTTCTTAATTTTTATTTTTAATTCATGAATGTCAAGGTTGCATACACAGTGGTTTTTCTACATGTATAACAGGCCACCAGGGTGCCTAATGTCAGACCAGTTTGGGGGAAGTCTGATTTCTATTATGGTTATGTTTATATACCTGACTGAGCTCTAGACAAACAGGGAAAAGCTCATGACATTAAGGTTGTGTTTAGGCTCAAGGGTGGATTTACTGAAAAGCTAATGAAACTTAAGCTTCTCCCTCATTTGCACAGAAAATAAACACTCATTTTCAGGGACTCAGAGCCCGAACTCTCCCCTAGTTAGATGCCTATTCACAGAATGGAGGTCAAGTTCTGACCATCTGTTTCACTTGACAGGAAAAATCCTGGTTTCAGGATCTCATCTCAGACCCTATCCTCAGAATTTCATGGTGTGACATACAACTTTTCCCTTCTCTCTGGAGCACAGCGTCTTTTCAATCACAAAATGCCTTTTTAGACCATTTGCATCACAATGTTGAGCTCCCACTTTCTCTTCTCTTGGACACCCCAGGAGATTGGTTGCTGAGGGACACACAAGCAAAGAGATTTAAAGCTGCTGTGTATAAGAAGTGCCCTGAATTTGGGTGGTTCTCTGGAAACAGAAGAGAATGGAGGAGAAGGTGGAGAGAGGATGAGCAAGATTACATAGACAGTGACCTATAAAGCAGCGTACAGGTGTACAGTGACAAGGAGTGGAGATTGTTGAGGAATTCAAAGACGAATGATCAGATATTAACACTGACACAGTTTGCCGTGTGGTGCTATATTTAATGGAATCGTTCTCCATCCTTTCCTTCTGTTAGCTCTTCTTCTGCTATAGGAACAAGTATCTGGCAGACTGTGAGTTTGTGGCAAATTAGACAAATGGGCTGGATTCCTTTTCTGTGTTGGTACGGGATCAAGAAAAGACAGGAGCTATAGGAAGGAAGGGCAAGGCAGAAATGGAATCAAGAAATTAGAATTAAGAGCAAGCCTAAAAATAAGAATCCTGGTGATTTTGCAGAAATTATAACAGGGTCTTGGACTTCCCATCAGACACAGAATGGTAGGCTTGAATCGATTGGAAGCAATTACATGTACATGTCAAAGGACAGATTGAGTCTGACATCTGGGATAACTATGTATGTGGAAGAATTAGCAAATATTTTGACAACCATAATATATTTGGTAAATCTTGAGATTACCTTTCCTGGGGTACTGGGGGTTTGGGGAGGACCAGTGACCATTAGTGGGAGGGAGAGTTTGTAAGCCTTAATCCATGTGTGCCTCCAATTGGTTGTTCTTTTGAGAAAGACAGAAGCAGACCTACAGGATGAAGAAACAGAATGGACAGTGGAGGGAATGCTATACTCACAGCTGTGGGTTCACGTGTCACCTCTGCAGTAACTTCTACTTGACTCTGGGCTAACAGGTCACTTTTTAATTTATTTACACACCAGCCATTCAAACCACTATCTCTCAAAGGCCACCATCAGTGTTTCAGGACTGAATCCTTCAAGCTCTATCTTATGAGATATCCATTTTTGTTCCATCTTGCTTTGGGCAGGTGGCCAAATCCCTCAGTTGTCAGCAAGTGCTTTTGATGACAGCTATGACTTACTGACAATACCTAATACCCTGGTTTCCAGTGTCATTCACAACATATTGCCTTTTGCCCCTTTCCCTAAAGAATTCTCCTTGATTGCCCTCAGTATGACTTTCTTCTCTATCCAGACAGGATAATCATTCTTCAAGGTCTTCCTGACTCTTCACCCTAATTAAGTCCTAATCAGTGATGCCTATTGCCACTAACTCCCACTGGCAGAGAGCCATCCCAAGCTTAACTACTTCTCTTGATTATCCAGAAACTGCTACCCCCCCTTTTTTCATTTCAGATGAGTTTATTGGCTTTTGAGGGGGTAAAGATCAGGAACTATTCAAAATGAGGTTGGTGTAGACTGCCATACACACCACTGATGGCTTCCTATCTATTAGAACAAAACCCATAGGAAGTGTCGATTAAACAAATATTTTCCCATGCAGTTAAGATGAAGGAGCTTCAATTGTGTGAGTTGACTGGTTTTATTTTAGGGGGAGTTCCCTTCTCTTTGTTTATATTGATCAAAAGAGTTAGAGACTAAGTGTTGGCAGTATAATATAGCATGTTTATCAGAAGAATATACCATCAATAACATGCTTATAAGAAGAATACATTAATTAATGCTTATCAGAAGAGTATACTATAGGGGCGCCTGAGTGGCTTAGTCGGTTAAGCGTCCGACTTTCCCTTAGGTCATGATCTCGAGGTTCATGGGTTCGAGCCCCACGTCGGGCTCTGTGCTGACTGCCAGCTCAGAGCCTGGAGCCTATTTCGGAGTCTGTGTCTCCCTCTCTCTCTGACCCTCCCTTGCTCACACTGTCTCTCTCTCTCCTAGAAATAAAAAAAAAAAAAACGAAGAAGAATATACTATAGACGGTATGCTTATAAATAGTTAGACGTTAAGTTCTGATCATGTAATACAGATAGCATGCTTATCAGTTTAGGATCTTAAGCTTATTACCTTTAGAAAGAACCCTTTTTATTATATACTGCTGGGCCTGCATATTTTTAAAGGTTTTGGGTTTTTTGCCAAATGAATTGTGTTTCCCAAATATTCACATTTTCATTAAAAAAAAAAAGACCTCTGAAAATCAAAGGCTTCTGGACATGTGCTACCAAAGTTAATTGAAGCAATTCAAGCAAAAGCAATGGAAGTTGACATGTGGTTAAGCTATACTACCTTACAGAAAGTAAAAATACAATTCTTTTAGGACATTTAAAATACAGGAAAGAATGTATTGGTCTTCACCAGGCACAACCTTTGGACACTAGGTCAGAGACAGAGCTAGAGGGCTGAATGGTGTTCTCCCAAAAGATATGATCATCCAGAACTTCAGAGTGTGCCTTATTTGGAATAAAGGTTTTTGCAGATATAATTAAGGTAAGGATCTCAGAATGAGATATATCCTGCATTAAGGCAGGCTCTAAATCTAATGACAAGTGTCCTTACAAGAGACAGAGAAGGAGAAGTCATAGGCACAGAAGAAGAAGGCCATATGAAGACAAAAGTGAGATTTATGCAGCCACAATCAAGGACTACCCAGAGCCTTCTGTGGAATGTGGCATTGCCGGCACCTTGATTTCAGACTCCCAGCCTCCACAACTGTAGGAGACAACATCTCTGTTGTTTTAAGCCACCAAGAGTGTGGTAATGTATTACAGCAGATTTAGAAAACTAATAAAATTACCTTGCTGGGATATTCTAGTAAGAGCTTTAGAGGGTAGCAAACTGGGAAAAATATGACTAAGGAATCCAGAACTACATTGAGGAGTTGAGGTTGGCTGGGACGGATTCCAAACATAAAGGATCAGGGGAGGGTTTCTTCTTGGATTGGGATGCACAGGGAGCTGGGTGCGGTTGGTCAAGACCATTATTTTCCAGTCATGACTCTCCCATACCTTTCTCAGCACAACTGAGAGACATCAGCCAAACTTAAAGGGTTTCATGCAGAGATTTCTGAGAAAACAAGGACCATAATACTAATTGTGAGATTTTTCAATAAGATAGGTATTTCCAGGGAGACTTGTTTAAGACGGGCCTCAAATGGTTTGATCTTACCTGCAGGTTTGGCTGCTTAGACTCTTAATGTTCCCACTTCTCAATAAGCATGCCAGGCCCTGAGCCCTGGTGACAACCAGAAATTTCCCAGGGATATGCACACCAGGAAGTTAATCCTATGGAATTAACACAATGGTAAAGTTTACCCTAATAAACTCCCAGCCTCAAAGCCACTCTGATTCTTCTGCTTTTTCTTTCTTTTTTTTTTTCAGTAATTTAAAATTTTTGGAGCAGTTATACATTTACAGAAAAATTGGAAAGATAGTACAACGAGTTTCCATATACCCTGAATCCAGTTTCTATTATTAACATTCTATATTTGTATAGTACATTTGTCACAATTGATGAACCAATAGTGATCCATTGTTATTAACAAAGGCCATATTCATTCAGATTTCCTTGGATTTTACCTACTGTTCTTTATCTTTTAAAGTACCCCATTCAGGACACCTCATGATATTTAGTTGTCATGTCTCCTTAGGTTCATCTTGGCTGTGACATTTTCTCAAACTCTTGTTTCTGATGACTTTGACAGTTGTGAGGACTACAGGTCATGTATTTCACAACCTGTTTCTCAGTTTGGATTTGTCTGATGTTTTTCTCAGGGTTAGACTAGAGATGAGTTTTGGAGAGGAAGACCACCAAGGAAAAGTGCCCTTATCATGACATTATATCAAGGGTATACACTATCACTTTGGTGTTGACCTTGACCATGTGGATAAGGTAGCATTCATCAGGTTTCTCCACTGCAAAGTTCCCCTTTGAACCATTGTACCATATCCTAACCTTCCGAGGTAAGTCACCAGGCATAGCCCATACTTAACAACTGGGGACTTATGTTCCACTTCCTTTGGTGAAAGATCTTTTTGCCCATTTTTAAATTGTGTTTTTTAAAAATTATTGATGAGTTTTAAGGATTCTTTAAGTATTTTGCATACAATCTTTTTTTTTTTTTAACACATATGTGCTTCAAAAATATTTTCTCCCAGTCTGTGACTTTTCCCTCTATTCCCTTAGTAAAGCTTTTCAGAGAGGAGTTTTTAGATTTTTTTTATTTATTTCTGAGAGAGAGAGAGAGAGACAGCATGAGCAGGAGAGGGCAGAGAGAGAGGGAGACACAGAATCTGAAACAGGCTCCAGGCTCTAAGCTGTCAGCACAGAGCCTAACGCAGGGCTTGAACCTATGAACCGTGAGATCATGACCTGAGCCGAAGTGGGACGCTTAACTGACTGAGCCACCCAGGTGCCCTGAGCAGTTTTTAATTTTAATAAAGTCCAATATCAACATTTTCTTTCAATGATCATGCTTTTGGTGCTGTATGTATAAACTCATCACCAAACCCAAGGTCTTGTTGGTTTTCCACTATCTATGTTTTCTTCTAGAAGTTTTATACTTTCACATTTTACATTTAGGTCATAATCCACTTTGAATTACTTCTGATGAATGACATAAGGTCTTGGCCTAAATTCATTTTGTCATTATGAACATCAAGTATTCCCAGCACTATTTGTTGAAAAGACTATCTTTTTTCTTTTTTAATATATATATTTTTTATTTATTTCTAGGAGAGAGAGAGAGAGAGAGCGTGAGCAGGGGAGGGTCAGAGAGAGAGGGAGATACAGACTCTGAAGTAGGCTCCAGGCTCTGAGCTGGCAGTCAGCACAGAGCCCGACGCGGGGCTTGAACCCACGAACCGCGAGATCATGACCTAAGCGAAAGTCGGACGCTTAACTAACTAAGCCACCCAGGCACCCCAAAGACTATCTTTTTTCTTTTGATATACATTTGCTCCTTTGTCAAAAGTCAGTTTGCTACAGAACACTTTGCTGGAATTTTGACTGGATTTGAGATGAATCTGTAGAGCCAGGTGGAAGAATTGATATCTTACCAATATTAAACTACAATCTCTGTCTTTTCATTGGTGTATTTAAGCCATTCACAATTAAAGTGATTAATGATAAAGTTAAGTTCACATCTACCATGTCTGTGTCTATTTTCTACTCACTGTATTTGTTTTGTTTCTGCTTTTCCCCCTATATGTCTAGCTTTTCTGGTTTCAACAGCATTTTATGTGATTCTATTTTATCTCTACTCTTACTATACCTATTAAAAATAGAGTTTGCTATGGGGCACCTGGGTGGCTAGTCGGTTAAGCGTCCGACTTCAGCTCAGGTCATGATCTCACGGTTCGTGGGTTCAAGCCCCACGTCGGGCTCTGTGCTGACAGCTAGCTCAGAGCCTGGAGACTGTTTCAGATTCTGTGTCTCCCTCTCTCTCTGACCCTCCTCTGCTCACACTGTCTCTCTCTCTCAGAAATAAATAAAAACAAAAAAAAATTTAAAAATTACTTGCAAGACCAATCTCTTGACAATGAATTCCTTCAGTTTTCATTTGTTTGAAAAAAGTATTTCTCCTTCATCTTTGAAGAGAATTCTCTGAATGCAGAATTCTAGGTAGGTAGCTTTTTTCTTTCAAAGCTTTAAGTATTTCCCTTCTGCTTAGTTCTTGCTTTCATGGTTTCTGATGAGAAGTCTGCTTTAATTCTGATTGGCGTTCCTCTAAATAGAAAGTATCCCCCCCCCGCTGCCCCCCGTATTTTTTCTCCAAGATTTTGTCTTTGTCTTTGGTTTTCTAGAGTTCAAATGATATGACTGGTTGTAGACTTTTTGATCTTTATTTTGTTTGGTGTTCACTGAACTTAATGAATCTGTGGTTTGCTGTCCTTCATGAATTTTGAAAAATTCTCTCCATTCTTGTTTCAAATATTTCTCCTGCCTGTCTCTTTCTCTTCTTCTGGCATTCCAATCCTTTTGCAAGTTGTCCACAGTTCTGATGTTTGTCTCTTCATTCTTTGTCTTTTCAGATTGTGCTTTTTTTCTTACCTTATTGTTATCTTTGTAATTTTTGTTGAAATTTGGACCTTCTGTATTAGGATAAAAACTGAGGCAAATGGGCATTTAAAGTGAGGCTTTGTATTAACAGGGCTAGGAGTTGGGCTATGTTTAATATTTGCTGTACCTGCAGGTACCAGAGACTTCAAGTTCCTCTGCTGTCCTTGATTTTGTCTTCTCTATTGACTTAGGAATTCTCTCCTTAGGGAGAGTTTAAATCTTACAACTTTTAACTGTGAACCATAGTGATTACACTGGAGCCCTGTTGATGTGGTGGGGGCAGGGTATGGGGCAGGGGCAATTCTCTAATTTTATCATTAATTTTCAGTCCTTTAATGAGCCTGTGTCCATGAAATGTGACCTTCATGAGTGTATCTTACCCTCCCTCCCCATTCCTGGGTGTGAGAGCCGTGCTAAATGGGCCAGAGTGACAGAAATGTTCTTCCCCATGTGGGAGAAGGCTCTCGGTAAATATTTACCCCATGAAAGGAGGTATTTTTATGGAGAATACGCACACTGTGCTTCACTACAGCTGTGCATCCTGCACTTCTACCACAGCCCTGCGGTCCTTTCGTAGCTCCTCACGATGAGAGCCCTGCAGGGCGTCCGGAGGCAAGACTCACGAAGGTACGAGGGGTCCATGAAGACAACATCCCCCAGGTATTTGTCTCTCAGGACACTCCACACTCAGCCTACAGCAATTCATCCAAGTCATCTTTTAAGTGTTCCCGTTTATGGTTCCAGCAGCTTCTCCAGCAGTAAGCAGATCTGTGTCTACAGTTTGCCAAGGACACTTCGCTCTGCAACTTGAGTTTCTTGAAGCATCCACGTAAACATGTTGATTTTGTTTTTCTCTCATTTTTATTGTGGTTGTAAAAATGGGAGTGACTTCTAATTTCTTCACATGTTGGAAAGGAGAAGCATCTAATCTAATTTTAAAGACTGGATTTTGTTTTTTAAGGGAACCCTCTGGCTTATTCTCAGGCAGAAATATTAAGTCTATACAAATAGCACAAGTTATTTTGGAGTTTTCTTTTAATATCACCTCCTCCTTGAAGCTTTCTGCAAAGCCTTCATCTCACCCTGAACTCACCTTCATCTGAGTTTAAATCCCTTTCTTTCTTGTCTTTTAATATTGATGTGCACTTAATTGAATACTACTTAGTAACATTTGGTTTTGGACGATGAACTGCCTCTTCAGCTCATTTATGGGAGAAAGAATATTTTATGTAACTATTATACTCCTAGGTGTACCTTCCATACATATACATTAGGCATTGAGAAATACTGAATTAAGTGTTTAGGGCAGTATGGGGGTTGCTTACTTCTCTTTGATTCTGCTGTTGGTGAGGCTTCCTCAGACTTTCAGAACAGAAATATGCACAGGTCACTATAGTTAATAGAGGCTTATTGTCAGGATAGATGGGAGGGTAAGGAGGGGAGGACAAAACAGCCAACCCAGCAGATCCCACAGGTGACTGGCACATCGCTCATTACCAGTTTGAGATACAACAACAAATGAGTTCATTTCAAAGCAGGTGCAGTGATCCAAGAGCAGTCACCCGTGTGGGGACCAGCCCTGCACCTCGGCTTCCCCCTCTCTGCCCACGTTCTGGTTGACGGTCCCTTCTCCTACTCTGTCCATATGTGTCACCAATTGATTGATTTAAGGAAGACTCGGTCAGCACTCTCCATGTGCCAGGGACCCTGCAAGGCTTTGGAAATAATGAGGAGAAGAAACAGAGTTCCTGCGCACAGAACGTACAGTCCAGAGACAAGGACAAGTAGACTGGTCATTGTAGCACCGTGAGTGCTGTGATGGGGACCCTGGGCATATAATGGGAGCACGCAGAAGGAGAATTTCATCCAGTTGAGGAAGTCAAGAAGATCTTCTTCCAGCAAGTGCCACCCAAAGTGAGAAGTAAATGGAGAGAGATTCCACCAGCTGGGTGATTGTGGCGAGTCTTTATTACAGGCAAAGGGGACAGTTTGCCCGAATGCCTCGGGAAATACCATGGTGTTTGTGAAACAGAAAGAGGTTTAGAGTGCGTGCAGACTGGAGGATGGGATGGGAAGCAAGGCGGGATCTGGTGGGAATATAGAAAGATAGTGTCTTAAAGATACACAGGGTCAGATTATTAGGACATTTTCATCATGTTAATAAGTATGAACTTTTTATCCTAAATGCCCCTGCAGAGAAGACACTGGATACTTTCAGCCATGAAGATGACACAATCCAAGTGGCATTTAGGAAATACCATTCTGTTCACTGTTGGGAAAAGCCAAGCAAGGCTTGACACAAAGAGACTAGTTACTGAGCTTTTCCAGTCATCTGAGGAAGAGATGCTGAGTGTGATGAGAGAAGTGAACAGAAGGGAGGGAGAAATATTTTGGAAGTAGAATGGTGAGGCCCAGGACTTCCTACATGAAGTAGGAACTGGGCAGCCTTTGGATGCCACATTTGCCTCAGCATACCACTTCTGGGGGCCGGTCAGCTTGCTCACCGTGGGAAGTTGGGGGCCCACAACACAGGGCCATTCTGAGCTCCTGTATCTCTACCAAAGAGCCCCTGACTTCAAGTTCTTGAGGGTGGGACGCAATCATGACAAGGATTGTTGGATCAATCAAAACCAGGAACCAAGAACAAGGGAGGATTTTAATATGAGGCCAAGCGAGAGTCTTGTTGAGGATGGAAGGGGTAGCAGGAAACCAAAGGGGCTAATTCTTGTGTTTTCTAAAGATGGTATCGATGAGCAGGGAGCATCTAATGCCTCCCAGATACTCTTTGTCCACCAGAAGACAGATGTTCCTTCATGGAGACCCAGTTGGTAAATTGAAGCGGTTAGCTTTCCACTCTCCCAAGTCCTAACCTCCAGCAGCTCCTTGGGAGGGCATGAGAGTCACATGGGTCTCTCCAGACCAGCATCCTGACACTTAAGTACGTGGCTCTCATCCTGGGGCGATTCCTCAGTAGGACCGACCCTTGAAAGCCGACTTTCAGATTCACAATTTTGGATCAGATTTGCACCTTATTCATTCTTCTGTGCAAGGAGGTTTCACTCAAAATAACATTGTGCTGTCTAATTATTGTGTGATTCTGAATGAATGCAACACCCACCAGCAGTATCCATGCTGTTGTGTTTATGTCCTGATGGGTTACAGGCATATATTCTTGAGCTATTATGAAATTATTTCTGGTGAACTAAAAAAGGAAAAAAAAAAAAAGAGAGAGGAAAGGAAAAGAAAGAGTACTGCTATTTTAAACAACAGCTGCCTTTGGGAGGGTGATGGATTTTGTTAAAAATAATCCCAAGGACTGCTTGTCTTTTGTGCCCCTCATGTCGTAGATGGCCTCTTTGCCAAGCACTTTAATGGGTTTTGATGCAAGAAATATGAGCCCAGAAATTAACTTCGAGAGTGAAGATTAGAGGGAGCTTTCTTCTGCATTCTGTAGGAAAAAATTGAGAGTTCCAAGCAGGGAATGTGGATATGGGAGAAATGGCTGAGGACAAGACAGGAAGATGGGAGGGAGAGGGAGTCCACAGTTGGTGAGAAGCCAGTAAACCCCCACAAGTGCTGCAAACCTGATGGCTTTCCATGGAAGTGTGGCTGATACAAACTTCAAGGCAGGGATGACCAGAATCCATGTGTAGGTACCATCTGCGCAGCGACTTCTGTGAACCAGAGCCCTCCCCCATCGTCCTAAGCTTCTCAGTAAAGCCTGATACCATCATGTGTGAGGAGCTGTGAGCGGAAATAAAAGGGATTCTGCATGAAGGTGAACACACGAATGAGGCGGAATGCTGTGGGCAGGAAGCCACCTAGAGACTCAGCTAAGGCACCGGGGACCAGACATAAATATGAGAACATAAACCTCTGAGAATTCACAGCAATGATGGGGCAGACATCACACCTTCCGTAAGTTATGAATCAGGGGTTGAGAAAATATTTTTGAAACAAGGATGACCCTGGTTAAAACTGGGTTCTTCCATCCATGACTGCCCCTAGTGTGTGAGCTGTGGAAAAGTACGAATGGAATCCCACATCATCTAAGTCGATGTCTTATGAATCAAGTGGAAAAAATAGCAAATAAAATGTTCTAATATTTTTAATTTAAAGAGATAGGACAGGTGTGCACCTGAGCAGGGGAAAGGCAGAAGGGGGGGGGAGAGAGAGAGAGAGAGAGAGGGAGAATCCCAAGTAGGCTCCACACCTAGCCCAGCACAGAGCCCGAGTAGGGGCTCAATCCCACAGTCCTGGGATCATGACCAGAGCTGAAATCAAGAACCAGTCACTCAACCAACTGAGCCCCCCAGGGGCCCTAAAAAGTTCTAAACTTTTACCTAGACAAACATGTCTTCATAATGTCAAAACTAAAAATATGTATAAAGCTGGATGAGAAATGACATAAACACAGAATTCATAAAATATGTTTATTTCAAGAAATGTATTTTTTTGCCTTGATTTCAGAAAAGTCGCTAATTATGTTCTCTTATCAAAATTTTCATGTAATATTTGTCTTGTTCAAAGCAGTGCCAAATTAGATAATTTTCCCTGAGTTGTTGTGGGTCATAGATAGTTTTTATTAATTTCGACTTGTAGAAAATTCGCAAGTGAAACCAACAAGAAAATGCATAAAGCAATATTTCACTGAAAATGAGCTATAAAATTTATATATTATGTTTGAACATTGTGATGGGGTCAAATATAATAAATTACTGCAGAGTATGTTACCAAATGTTTAAATTTTATCATGTAAATTACTATCACTTACATCATAATTTTTTTTTTTGCTATCCTTTAAAGCAATAGCTGGATCCATATCATACTTAGTTCTTTCAAAAATGTCAGTGCTGGAATATTATTTAAGAAAACAAAAATGGCAATATGTAGCTATTTCTCTTTAGTTGAAACTATATCATTATCACCAATGGACTTAAAATAGTCTTTTATAGGCACTAATACCAGAATTTTTTATTGTATCTTTCCCTTCAGAGTTATGGAAATGCTTTTATTTTCTTTTTCTAATTTCTTTTCTGTTGTTGGAATATCACTTATACAGTTTCTTTTGACTTAGAAAAACATTTCCTCTACAATTTTGGAAAGTCCTTCTTTACCCTGTAAAAATTACTTTTTACTAATTTTTTTTAAATTTTTTTTTTTTATTTCTAGGAGAGATAGAGAGAGAGAGTGTGAGCAAGGGAGGGTCAGAGAGAGAGGGAGTCACAGACTGAAACAGGCTCCAGGCTCTGAGCTGGCAGTCAGCACAGAGCCCGACGCGGGGCTCGAACCCATGAACCGCGAGATCATGACCTAAGTGAAAGTCGGACGCTTAACCAACTAAGCCACCCAGGCGCCCCACTTTTTACTAATTTTTATTAAGTAGTTAATTTATTTGTTGTTTCGTTAGTTGATGATGTTATTCATAAGCTTCTGCTAACACTATTAATAGGAAGGAATAGCTCTTAACAATAACGATGTATAACAGAAATTAAATTTAATTTTATGTTTTGCATAAGATCATAATTTACTGGGGCGCCTGGGTGGCTCAGTCGGTTGAGCGTCCAACTTCAGCTCGGGTCATGATCTCGCGGTTTGTGGGTTCAGCCCCGCGTCGGGATCTGTGCTGACAGCTCAGAGCCTGGAGCCTGTTTTGGAATCTGTGTCTCCCTCTTTCTGACCCTCCCCTGCTTACACTGTCTCTCTCTCTCTCTTAGAAATAAATAAAACATTAAAAAAAATTTTTAAAGATCATAATTTACTATTTATTTCAGGAACTTCATTTATTTCTCTTCATTCTTTCAGCTCCTTTCTTTGCTTGACCTAAATGTAATTATTTTGACAATGATTAGTAACGTTCCCATCATGTGTCCAGCAGTGGTTTTAAGATCAATTTGGTAGACATGTCATCAAGATCTTCCATCTTTGATAGATCCAGAAAATATTGTATGTAATCTTTGATTTGTTCCAAAAAAATGTCATTTCTTTTGGCACAGTTGAGTGCATGTCTTACAATGGCAAATTTACATTATGCAATTTGTATGGCACTAAGGAAATCTTCTGAATTTTTGCCTAAAATTCTGTGATAGACACATTAATTTGAATTAGATCCTGTTTTGTTCAAAATATTCATAGAGTGTCAAAATAATGTAATGGCCACTTTCTAAGATCTTCATCCAATAAAGTGCAAGAGGTGTAGTCTTTCCCTCAGCTATGAAATTTGCCAATGTCATTAATCTAATTTTCTTCATCTTCACATGGGCAGGTCAAAATTACATTGGATGTTTCCAAATTGTTAAGTTTGACTAAATTCTCTTTTTCATTATCATTGTTTTTACCAGTAATTTGATTTTCAGTTAGTAAGGGATATAAAGTTGTAGGCATTTCATATTACCTGTTCAAGTTGCAGATTGGATGAAAATAGTTTTTTACTCAGGTATGTTGTTTCACAAATAATTAAATCTTTCATTAGAAATTGTAATATCTAAATCACAAATCTTACATTGGTCACACATGTCAGTAATGTGTTCACCTTAATTGTTTACAGTTCTAAATAGTTCAGCATCTTTTTTTTAGCTTTTTCTTTTTTATTCATGAGCTCATATTCCCCATTTCCTCTACCTTTGTTGAGATATAATTGACATAACATAACATGGTTTAAATTTCAGGTGTGCACCATGTTGATTTGATACATCAACATGATGCAAAATGATCACCAGCCTAGCTTTAGCAACCAGCTCCAACCTGTCACATAATTTACCTTTTGTGGTGAGAATACTTAAGATCTACTCTATTAGCAATTTCAAATATAGAATACAGTATTACTAGCTATCATCACCATGCTGTACATTAGATCCCCAGAACGAATAATGTGAATAACATTATAACTGGAAGTTTGTACTCTTTGACCAAGATCTCCCCATTTCTCCCACCCCCAGGCCCTGGCAACCAATAATCTATTCTCTGAGGTTTGTTTTTTTTTAATATCCCACATATATGTGATATTATACAGTATTTATCTTTCTCTACTTATTTCACTGAATCTCAAGGTTCATCCATGTTGTTGCAAATGGCAGGATTCCCTTCTTCTCATAACTGAATAATATTCTGTGTGTGCGTGTGTGTATACACAAACATCACACATCTTTCTCCATTCATCCATTGATAGACACTTGCAAATTTCTTAATGTTTTTTCCTATCATATTCTTGACTCATTGACCTAAGAAATTTAAAAATATCTTCCTTACAACTGTATAAAATTTGAACATATGTTCATTAGAAATTCAAATTAAAGTAAATGTAAAGGATTTTACAAACAACATAATATCTCTTTTCCAAAAAGTTATCTTTCTTCTAAAATATTTCTCTGTGGGAATCTACCTCCAAAACCAAGAGCATACTGTATACACTGTATGTTAGCCAGGTGGACAAGAAACTATATCTTTTAAAAATTTGCAGGGGTAGCGGCGCCTGGGTGGCTTAGTCGGTTAAGCGTCCGACTTTCACTTAAGTCATGATCTCGCGGTTCGTGGGTTCGAGCCCCACATCGGGCTCTGTGCTGACAGCTCAGAGCCTAGGGCCTGCTTCAGATACTGTGTCTCCCTCTCTCTCTGGCCCTCCCCTGCTCACACTGTCTCTCTCTCTCTCTCAGAAATAAATAAAAAAAAACATTAAAAATTTTTTTGAAAAAAGTCACAACTGTTTACTTGGTCACTCAAAAAAATTTCCATGTGTTAAAAGGCAAATACGAGTCATAATTAAAAAATATAAAAATAAAAATCATTTCAAGCTGAAGGTTTTAGTCTATATTTGAAACTTTATTGGAATCATATTGAGTGTATTTATAAAAACAAAGATGTTCATGATGCTAGAGTGTACTGTGTGTTTACCTGCCAATGTCAAAACTCTGCCATGTTTTTTGGATATTGTGGTGGCTACCAAGGTCTCAACTTCAGAGCAACATGGACTGTTTAACATTGGGAAACATTTCTTATGTGCCACGTGTCACCTGTGCTAGTTAGTGAGTCTCTGCGGAAATTACAAATTGAAATGCAAAGAGAAGCAAGAAAATGGACAATTGGCACTATGGGGAAATGATCATCTTTTATACAAGAACTCGCTGCATTCATGTTATCGGAGAGCACAAATGTGACAAGTTAATTAATTTGTTTTGTTCTGTCCTAAGAGCTTCCTCCATTCAAACCTCTTTTCACGGTGGAAGTATTCATCTCTTACTGCCACAACCTACCAACTTAATGGTATTTAGACACAATCACTTTTTATTTTGAAGACAAAGGACAAGAGCTGTGGAGAAGTGCTTCTCTGGGGGAGTAAAAGGGGTTAGTTATAAGAGCAGATGTCAGGATAATCTGTCCTTTGGCCATTGCTGGACACTGAATCCCTGGGGCAGAAGCACTAGAATGTTTTTTTAATAAATTCGCAGAAGCACTAGAATGTCTTTTTAATAAATTCGCTCTTGGTTGTGTTCATAACATGAATCCCTCTAAGACATGGGGCCTTGGGCAGGATCCCTTCACCAGAATCAAAAAGTGTTACCGACACTAGCAATTGTCTTATATATTTGGTTTAGCATCTTTACAAGGAGACGAGAAGCCATAGTCTCCTTCTGGCTTTACCTCCATTGTCAGCTGTAACATCAACAGCCTCATATACTTTGAATTTCAATCCCCCTTCCTGTGTCTACATTGGTTGTAATTCTTTCCCCTTCCTCATTTTCTTCTGCTTGGCTTCTCCAGCATCTGCACCTCCCCAGCTCTGGGCTGTGTTCAAGGAGATGGAATGTTCTGGTCAGCCAACCTGGTTATCTGCTCAGGACAGTCTTGGAAGAAAGGGGGTCTCACAACCATACTGGACACATGATATACGTTGGTCCATCACAGATGCCTTTCATACCCCAGATGTGAGGATTCCTTCAGAGATGGGCACACGGCCCAGGAGGGACAGGGGTTTTCAGAAGCTGACGTGGTCTCTGAGACTTCTCTACTTCAAAATTGTAAGCACGAAGAGCCATGGAACCCTAGAGATGCCCCCATATGTTTTTGCTGCAAACTAGAGAATGCCTCCCAGAAAATAAGCCAACCCAGAAGAAGAAGAGCCAAGAGATTAAGACAAAGACAACTGGTGACATCATTTGAGGCCCTGGATCCAGCCTCACCTACTGGAGTTACATAATCAAGTACATTCTTTTATTCTCATCTTTTTTCTCATCAAAAAAAAGCTTTTTTTTGGTCAAAGTTTTGCATTTCTGACCAAAGTGTTCGAAATAATACACAATCTTCCTTCCACCTGACTTCTGATTTTGTTCTTTATGTACTTCACGGTACCATTTTCAATGTGACTTCCCCGTTCAGATCTCTGTGATATTGAATGAAAGAGTGAATGGAGCTAACAATGACTTACTGTTTTTCCCCCATGTATGGAAGCATTTATCAGACCCTCCACTGTTTAATTATTTGAGATGTGTGTTATTCTCACGGTTACAAGTGTGGAAACATCTGCTCACACGGTTTAAACATCTTGTCTAAGATCACACAGCTAGTGGGCAACAGACACAAGATTTGGAGCCTGGTGGGGCGCCTGGGTGGCTCAGTCGGTTAAGCGTCCGACTTCAGCTCAGGTCATGATCTCACGGTTTGTGGGTTTAAGTCCCACGTCAGGCTCTGCGCTGACAGCCCAGAGCCTGGAGCCTGTTTCGGATTCTGTGTCTCCCTCTCTCTCTGACCCTCCCCTACTCATGCTGTCTCTCTCTCTCTCTCTCAGAAATAAATAAAACATTTAAAAAAAAATAAAAAGGAAGTAACTGAATTCGTTCTGAGGCTCCAGCCCCTCGCTGTTCCGGACCCCTCTCCGTACATACCACCTTGGTAATGTGACCCACGGCCACCTCCCTTCTGCAGGTTATCTCTCTCATCCCATCCGGACTTGACGGATATTGTGCCTGCCAGATAGCTTACGCTTTTTCAAACATGTGCTATTTATCCGCATTTCCAGGGAAATCTAGGGGTAGAAATGATGGACTTACCAGGTTGGAATCTAACAGGGTGATGGGTTTGGCTTTAGAATAAGGTATGGACCTGAGGACAGGAGAGGAAAGACATCGTCTCCTCAGCAACCCAAGGAAGCAAAGAAAATAGCCCTGGATTTGAGGCTGGGGGCGGTTGGGATCGAGAACAAAAGTTAACACCAGGAAGGAGGCTGGCGCTGACCGCAGAGACCAGCTTTCTGTGTCAGCAAATGCCGAACTGAAGCCATAAAACTGTGCTCATAATTATTCGCCCAGAGAGAGTTTGTACCCTGAGAGCTTTGCACGCGGTGGTAAAGCGTCCTTGTCCTCTGAAAACAGCTGTGGGGGAAGGATGGGGGTCTGGGGCATGATCTTTGACACGCTCCGTGTCCGACCTGGGCCGGTTCACCCCTCCTGAGGCAGCCTGGCGGTCCCCCGCTCCCGGGAGGGCACCACATGGATGCCGAACTCGGCAGCAAAAGTGGCCACGGAGCCTGCTGTTTGGGGCTGCCCTGGGCATCAGCTTTACGACACGGTCAGAGAGAATCGTGTGCTCCCTCGGGCCCAGATGGACGCCACCTCTTTCTGCGCCAACACCCGAACTCGTGGGCCCCGAGCAGCGGCCAGAGGGTGTGTCCTGACTCCATCGTAGCTGGGGCCCCAGCCGCCCCTGAGCGGAGAGCGTTGCTTCACGCTCTCGATTCTGCGCTCTGGGTGGAAAGGCCCCAGAGCCCGACGCTCGGTGCAAAACCAGCGCTGCCCTGCTCTGCCGCGTTCCTGGGACGGAGCAGGGTGACCTCTGGGGCAAAAGGGGGTCGGTCTGCTTCCGAACGAACCCTTCCCAGAGCATGGCATCTTTAAATGTGCCATCATTACTTGTATAAAGAGTTGATTCACTGATTAATTAACTAAAACATTGCTTCTAAGGGCACCCGGGTGGCTCAGTCAGTTAAGCATTGGACTCTTGATTTCAGCTTGGGTCATGGTCTCATGGTTCAAGAGATGGGGCCCCGCCAGTCAGCGCAAATCCTGCTTGGGATTCTCTCCTCTCTCTCTGCCCTTCTCCTCTCTCTCTCTCTCTCTCAAAAGAAGTAAATAAACATTTTTTAAAAAATTTAAATTGCTTCTGAACTTAATTTTTGGCTCCTGGAAGAAAGATTTAGGACTATGTCTGTCCTGGCCCACCCAAAGATAAAGTCTTTCTTTCTCCCAAACTCAAACTCCTTGAGGAAATAGAATATTATATATATCAAACAAATATGTATATTTTTGTGATATATATATATATCACAAAAGCCCTTATGTGATCCAGTCTTATCTCCAGGTTGCATTTAAAGACACCCCAAAAAGAGAAAATAAAGTCAGAAAAAAAATCATCTAATCTTTATGTGACTCAAAGAACACTTAAGGAAATCCCACTCAGGATCCACAGACGAAGCGTTTCATAAAGGGTAGTTTCGCTTACAGTTTTATTATTGGTTTTCATTTATTGCTTTATTTTACAACCCCCTCCCCATGCCCCCAGCACTACTGGGGTGCTGTCCTGGAACCCTAAAGTACTTTTGTGGGAGTGTCTGTTGTCACTCAACAGACCCACAACTGAATTATACAGAAAGCAGTTATCAGCTGGGAACACAGCTTAAATTAGTTTATCAGATTGGCTTCAGTCACTTAACAGAAACCTCAGAAACTGGTCAGTAGCGTCTCCCTGATCCCCAAAGAGAAGAGCACTCAAAGCCAAAGCTTGAAAGGGGTTCAAGTCCCCTAGTCCAAGAAAAAAGACAAATGCACTGATCAACTGTCAGGAAAACAGCGACCCACCCACAGTAGATGAAGCCTCTTCTCATATACTTAGAGGAAGTAGCCACCTTTAAATGCTGTCACTGTCAAAGAAGATAAATTCATAGACTATCTATATCATAAGGCGAGTGACCTCGTACAAAGGGAGCAATCAGGCTCTGCCCTGAGTTAGCGTCTACAAGAAGCATTACACGTGAAGAATATGTACCTCCAGCATCAACTCAGAGAAGCAGTTCACTTATTCAGTTACTGAGAGACAGAGCTGGAGGGGAGGGTATCAGTTCACCAACCAGCAGAAACTTTGTAGCATTCGTTCTGAGGACCATCTCAGTCTTTGACTTCTGAAGTCCACAATCACCAGATAGTTTTGTGTTCTCTGCTTGGCCGACTGTGTGACATTAGTCAAGTCACTTAAATTTCTGGACCTATCTTTCAATACTCAGTGAAAAGGCTGGGCTGGATCATCCCTATGGGACTTTCAAGTGTTAAGAGTTTGAATAAATGAATATCATTTGTTACGTTATCTCCTGAGCAGAGCAACCCACTAAGAAGCTAGTATAAGAGGATTGGTTCTAATTCTTAAGATTTATGGCATGTGTATCTTTTCCTCTTTAACTGTGTTGCTACTCCCTCTATTTGCTTTAGTCTGGACTGATTAGCCTACTTCATTAGAAAAGCATTATGGCTCACATTAAGTTTCATTTGCTGTTTGCATAGCGCTGTCATGCTGGAAGAGAAGCTGATATGACATAATGATCAAAAGGTGTGGGATCAGGAGCTGTATTGCTTGGATGTGATACCTTCCCCACTTCCTAGAGGCATGATCTTTGGACAGTTAGTGGTGGCTCTGTGGTGTCCCCCAAACAAAAAAGAATACAAAAGTACCTTCTTTGTGAGGATTAAATGGATTAATACACTGAAGTGCTTTGGACAGCCATACAGCACGTTGTAACCATCAGCTACAATGATAATCATGATCATCATGTCCATTGATCTTTGCAAGACCAAACAGGCCTTCCCAGTGACACATCAGATCAGATGCAGCAACTGGAGGGGAAGATAAGTCAGACTAATTGCCAGACATCACCCGATCTAGAGTGTCTACCGGTGAGCATTTTTGTTTCCAGTGATGCTCTCTCCACACACTGGGCTTCCCCTGTCCAACCAAGGGCTGGGCTTTGGCCATTGGCAGGTCGGATGAGCTTCACACCATCAGAATCTGTCCCCTGGTCAAACAGCGCACCCCAGTATCTTATCAGCCATGTTGAAGTTCTCAGCTTAAGACTGTGCAAGTAGGGTTATTAAGCTCTATGGTTGTGGGAGGTACAAACCAGGGTAGTGCCTCCAAAGACAGCCACCTTTCTGCCCTTTTCACTGAAAGTAACCATTCCCTTGTTCGAGAGCCCGTGTCACTTCCTCTGTACTCTTCTGTACACAGCGCGTACCTCCCAGCACACAGTGCGGGAGTCCTGCACACAAGTCCAACCTGCTTGGCTACACTGCTCGCTCCTTGAGTAAACTGTCTTGCTCTCTTCATACCTCATCATGTGCTGGAAAATATTTGCTGCTTGGATGGATGGATGGATGGAATCATGGATGCATTCTTGAAGTGTTGAAATATTTAAGGTCAGAATCAGGCCCCACAACTTAATTCAGCTCAATTAAATTATGAGTGGTGAGAATGTACCTGGCACTGTACCAGATATTTTAAGGGATCCAGAACATATGTCATCGTCTTTAAAAAATTTTTTTTGGACAGGCAAGACCTATATTCATGAAGAAATTATACCTGAGGGGGAAAAGGGAGATGATAAAAGAGAGTACTGGCAGTCCTTGAATTAGAAGCCTCTTCCAAAAATTCATTTTAAGTTAGTTGTTTGAAATTTGGAGTTCATTTATCTATGGAAACATTGTCATAAATTGTGGTCTGTTCCCAATATTCAGCCAAAATATTTTGCCAGAAAAATCAAAGATGAAAAGGCTGGTCTAACATTGTCTTAATGGAAGATGCAGTGTGACTTTCTCAAGGTCAGTGAGTGACCTGAGACTAGAATCTGAATCTCTTGACCTCCTGTGAAGTGTTCATTTTAGTAATAGTACTAATGATGGAAAAGGCAATCATCATGACAGTGAACTGTATTTATGTAAACACTGATTGCACACACATCACGTGCTAGACTCTGTGAACATGCCTTTTCATGCAAACAGCAGACCCACGCATCCTCCTTGACGGCCTCATCTCTTCCGCTGCCCCCTGCTCTGATCACACCCTGCTTGGTTTCCCTGTGTAGGTGTTTCTCAGATCTGGCTCCCCTTCCATCATGTTCCCAGCTCAGGCCATCTCTTCCTCATCTGGCTGATTTAAAAGCTTCCTGTACAACCTCCAAAGTGATTTATCTACAACTTCTAAACAACAAAACCAGATCATCCTTTTTTTTTTGCCAAAAATCGTCCCATGAGTCTGTGTCACCTCCTGGATAAAATGCATGCTCCCTAACATTGCTCTGCAAACTTCCTCCATGATCTAACTCCTCCCTTCCTCCTGTCTCCTCTGCCTGTCACCGTGTGCCACTACAGTGCACATCTGCTGGCCACGCTGTGCTCAGACCGCAAGCACTCCCCCCTCTGCGTAGAGCAGCTCCCCCTCACCTGGCCAGTGCCTGCCCGCTCTTGGTAACAGAGGTCCACTTTGCTCTGCCTCCACGTTCTTTCAGTCCATTCCAAGTACAGGCTCTTGAGCTCCTTACCCAGGGGTGGTGATAGAAGAAAATTCAAAGCAATTATTCCATCACTTTATTAGGTGACCAGGAGCATTTGCTGGGCGAGTCAAATTAGAGAATCTGCAATATTGCTGAATCCGTTGCATTGGCAATGTGATGACATCCCAGAGGCAAAGGCCAGATTGCACGCAGTGACTCTGCATCCCCAGATAACAAGAATGATCAGGGTTCCAGATGTGGTTGGCTTGCCGGCCTTCGGGAAGGCCTTCAGGACTGACTCGAGCAGGCCTTGCTGGAATGATTCTGTAGCATAGATGCTATTTACAGGAAACCTGCACTCTTATCCCCCAGCCCTGGCCTCTCCTAGCCCCGTATGCTGGCTCTATAAACTGCTTTCTCAGGGACTTGGGGCCCTGACACTTCTCTCGTGTCTCCCTCAGCCCTTTTCCACATCTCCAGCCAGGACTGATTCCATGCTCCATACACAGAGGGGGTGTTGGCCTGTCAAGGCCCATACATTTGCCTAAAAGCTTATTAAGGAGGTTATGGTCTGTGCCATCCACAGCTACTGGGCAATTTCTCATGTCCAGCCTTCAAACCCAAAGACTAATCATTTTCCCAATGAGGGGAAGAAGTGGTGAGTTTTGTGCCTCAATAGTATCTCTCTAATTCAAAAGAAGTTGATGACACTTATTTACAACAGGGCATTTTGTTGAGCTTGAAGACTTAGTTCTGCATCACCACTGACCAGAAGCCCTGCTGACCAGCAGCATCCCCTCCCCCCACCCCAGCTGGGCGGGGCACCTCTCCTCTGTGCCTTGTCATTGGCGGAGCCATAGCTCTGTGCCTGCACTCACCACACTATATTGCAAGATCTGTTTATATGCCTATGAGTTTTTAAGAGCAGGGGCTATGCCTCATTCACTTTTGTGTTCTTTATCCCAACAACAGTACCCAGTACATAGTAGATATTCAACAAATGATTGTTGTTGTTTTATTGCATTTCACTGACCTCCTTTGATATCTGGGATTCAGGAGAGGGCTGAATCTTACATCCACTTAACATTAATTACTGCTACTATAAATAATGATACTTTCCTGATATAAGGGTAGATGAGACACCAAGAATTACTATGCAGATGGGGGACACATAGAATTATATTTAGCTAACCACCAACTAATAGCTCAGATCAGCTGAATGGCCAGCTGTGATGACTCAGTGTCAGGGGCTTATGTAAGACCAGCAGGAGCCCAGGTGTTTTCCATTGTCTCCAGGGTTCCAAATGAGGTCTACACTGCCGAGGGGCAGTAGGTACTCTGACCCACAGAGCAGAGTCAGATACCAAAGGGGTTTTTAACAGATGCTCCTTTTAAAGCAGCTCAACATCAAGGAAAAATCCTAAGGTCTAGAAAAGAATTGATTAAAAAAAAATAAATCTAGCAGAGTGTAAGGAATGCATGGAGTTTGGTTAGAAAAGGGAGACTTTTGGGAACTTTCATTCTTCTAGAGGAGAGGAGACAGGCACATGCACAATTGGCATATAGATATCGCTCTAATCTCTTTTCTCCGAATTGCAAAAATTTGGCAGAGAGGCAAGATCTAGTGGTGATGAGAGACTTCAACGAGCAGGACATCTGCTGAAAGTCTCATGCAGAACATCTGATGAATTCTTGCCTTGCCCTGCTGACAACTTCATCTCTCTGTAGGTAGAAAAAGCAATGAGGGGGAACTGGTACTCAGGACTTAATTATGACCAGTAAGGAAGACCTAGATAATGATGCGCCTGTTATAGGAAGCTGGGAAGAAAGTGACTGGCATTTCTGAAAACTCATAATAAATGGTAGGACAGGATAGCCTCTTGCAATAAAATATGGCAACCACCTCAGTTCCTTTTGGGAAACAGGCAATGGATGAATAAATTAATTAAGATATTCAGATCAGTGTACCCCAGACACCAGGAGAGCAGATTTCTAAAAGTTCAGAGCAAAGGATCGTGATCTTGTGACCCATAATGCAAAATAGTAAGGGAGCTCTGCCCTTTAATGGGATGGGCACTTCTAAGACATGAAATTCAAATAAAATAATCATGAGTCATCCTGATAAAAAAGGGAGAAGGCAGCTAACAAAACCCACGGGGCTTCATAAAGAGCTCTTTGATGAGTTCAGATTGAATAAAGACTTGCACAAAGGATGTAAGAAAGAAAGCCTACCTCATAACAAATCCACAAGTTCACATGGTCTAGAAGGACAGTAAGAACATTAATGCCCAATGTTTACTGATGACTTCCTGTGTTTCTGATACTGTTCTCAGCACTTTATATATATTAACTCACTGATTCCTCAGAGGCAGGTGATGAAGCAGGTGTCAACTTTATCTTGTTTTCACAGATGAGGAATCTAAGAAACAAAGTGGCGAAGTCCCTGGCTTCAGGTGAAAAACCAAGACATAGCAAGAGTACCCTAGCAAGGGTTCACTCTTGCGACTTCTGCTGTATAGCATCTCTCTGGACATCGTGAACACATAAAAGGACAGAATGCGTAGGTCTTTGGCAAAATAGCAATTCAATATGGCTTTGAAAGGGGATATTCCATGTAACGGGGTGAAAAAGAAAATAATGGGCTTAATGGCCATGTTCCCCTTACTGAGGGAACAGATGTCAGAGGAAAGGCAGTCTTGTTAAATGCTTATTTTGTTGCCATTTTCTCCAGAGCAAAAGACTTTTAAGTTGGAGAAGGTGGATTAAACTGTGCCGTAATGTTGAAGCCAGAGTAAAAAGGAAAAAAAAAAAAAGAGCTTCTAGTTCCTCCAAAATAATAGCTATTCTAGGATTCTGGGGATGTTAATTGGCCAGAAAGGAAGCCAGACCCACTTGTGCGGTGATTACAGCATAAAAGTCTCCCACTCAGGAGGGGCAAGGGTGGCCAGTCACAGAACACAGAAGGCAAGATCTGAAGGCTGCTCCGTGCTACCGTTGTCTCATTTTACTCCACGTGGCTGGTTAGATCAGGCTCAGTTCTGGGTATGACGCTCTGCAGGAAGCATTCCCACTATTCCATCCATGTCCAGAAGAGTAAAAGCTGATGGTGAAGGGTGGACGTTGTATGAAGGTGTCCTGATGGCCGCAAGGCTCCCCTGTAACTATGCATGTGACACTCAATGGCACTTCGCGCTTCCACACGTATCACCTTCCTCAGTCCCCATAATATTGTTCCTCAGTAGATGCTCCTAGCCTATCTACCAGAAGTTTCTAGAAGAACCCAACATGCTTGCAGACCTGGAACTGAGTTAAACCACGGGCTTTGCTGTCTCAACCATCTGAAGGGCAGTAGTGCAAAAGAAGAGGTAGACATGTCTACACAGGGGTGGGATGTCCCAGCAGGCACAGCGCCTGATGCTGGGAATGTCTAGGTGCAGCTGAGGCACCCACTGCTTCGAGGCTGGTCTGATAGAGTGACAGCTTTCAGATTTACACTCCCTGAAGAGAACAATAACAGCAATAATAATAATAAATGGAGGACGGATGTGGGAGTAAGAAGCTTACCCTCTGCCCATATCAGCCCATTAATAAAAGAAAACAATGCCAAAGGAAGACCGTCTACTACTGCATTGCCTTTTGTTTTTACACTTTACTATAGACCGGTAAAAATTTTGTCACAAACTGGCAAGAATCCATAGACCATTATTTGGGAAACATTGGACTAGAGGGTTTTTAAGGTTCTTTCTAATTCTAAAAATTACCCAACTCCCAATCACTTATGTCGGTACCTAATTACACCTTTCTTCTATCTCGTCAAACATCTGGAAAGTGCACTCGGTGCCAAGCAATATGTTAAGTCCTTTATGTGTCAGCCGATCTAATCCTCCAAATAACCCTCTGTGACAGGTGCTTGCTAGTCCATTTTTGGGGGAAACTGAGACTCAGAGGCGCTCTGGGGCTTTTCCCAGGTCATACCACTGGGAATCCAGCTTTGGTCTCTGCCTTCAGTGACTTCACTGTCAACAACTGGATAGTACCCCTTCTATTATTAAATACTCACACAATACTCTGAGTGTTTCTGTAGACCGCAAGTGCCTAGAAGGCAGGGTCCATATGTTGTTGATTCCTGAGTCCCGTGGTAGTCATGAATGCAGTATGTCCACTGCAGTCAACAAAATCAGCAAGTATTCATTGAATCCCTGCTCTGGATCAGCCAGTAAGTTCAGGACTTAACAGAAGACACACAGAAGATATTTGTTGATTGGTTGATCAGCAAATTTGTATAGAAGAATGATGCATCTATGGAATTGGTAAAACAGTACTCTTGTTTAAGTTATATGCCAAGTCTTCAAACTCACAGGATTCATCAGCAAAGATTGTCTTTTCTCTAACTTAACAACCCGAAGAAGAAAAGTCCTGATGTTTTATTGCATCTCAGACCCCTCTTGGTGCCAGGAAGCACAGCGAGGACCCAGTCTGCCCTTTCTTTCCTGTGTTCTCCATCCACCCAGCCAGACCTGCCAATGGTTTTACAGCCTGAAAGACCAAACAGGGCTCCCCTCTGGGTGTCCTCGAGCCTTGGCACCATTAAAAGTGGTCAGGAGTAGTGCGATGTGAGCCAAACAGCAGGAAAAACCGGTTCTGAGTAGGTGAGAGGGCAAGATTCCTGGGGACTGGCCGCCTGGCACTTGACTTCCCAGCTTCTGTGCACTCAGTGTGCATCCCTGGCCACTGTCCTGCACACCCAGGGACCGAGGTATCACACTGCTCCGGCAACAGGGTTGAGCGTCCCACCGGCCGAGCGTCCAAGCAGTGAGGTTGTCACTTGGTGTGAGCACCGCAGATGTGACGAAGCAGCCTGCGCGGCTGGTCTGGAGCCTCAGGAGCTGCCCTCACCTCCCCTCTCTCACCATGCACCCCTGGGTGCTGCCACACTGTCCTGACCACCACAGGACACTCGCACACACACGTGCAGTGTTGGGGCTCGGGGCCTGGGGGCTGCGGGTGAGAAGGAAAGTGAGAAGAGCAAAATCTCTCTGTGACAACCTGAAGGTGGCAACAGTCAAATCTACTTGAAAATTGCCTGAGAATGAACTTGCGGGTTCTCGAAATGGCTATGCAAACACATGCAAATATATGTAAATATGCGACCCTCCTAAGTACTTTCTCCACCTGGATGTGGCCTTTGCCTGGAGGCCAGAAAGACATGGGCTCTAAGAGATGGAGTGTATCAGTTCTCCCTGTGGGCTGAGGGGGTGGCTGGAGAAACATCTCCTTCGTTCTGTAGGCCACCTTTCCCCCCTCTCTGGCTGCATTTCGTGAGAGGGCAGGGCACCCTGGCTCATGTGCAATAAATATCTGTTGCCTTGATTCAGCGGGTCTGACCTGCACAAGGTAGGCTTTCTTTCTCTGCAACCTTCCTCATCCACAGCCCAGTCTGTGAGATGGTAACACAATGGCACTATCACAATCCCACGAGGATCATGAGGATCCAAGGAACCGGGAAAGCCTCCGCGTCCCTGAGGCTCAGCCACCAGCTGGGAAACAGAGGGCTGAGCCCGATTCACTTCTAGGTCCCTCCCAGAAGCTCGGATCTGAATGGAATCTCTGATGGAAAATGTAGCCACAAGGCTGTGTGGCTGGATGTAAGGGAAGGGAGAGCACACACACTTCGAGGTCATTCTGGAACACGGGCCTGGGTTCGAATCTTGGATTTTTCTGGTTCCTAACAATTCATACTTGGACAAATTGCCTCATGTTTGATTAAAGGGCCCCATCTTTTCCCTTTTGGTACTTAACCTCTGTCCTGTGGACGTGCATTAATAGACACAACAGATGATTCACATGCAAACTTTGTGCCCAGCTCTGGGCCAGGCTCTAGCAACTGAAAGAAAAGGAAGTCCTGGGCTCTGTCCTTCAGATATCTAGCCTCAGGGGGACAACGCACAACGACAGAGGTACAGTAACACAGGGCGATAACCATTGTACCCAAGATGCTTTGAGAGCAGGTGTTTCTAACTCAGAAACCCAGCCCACAGGGACACAGGGCACGGCTGCAGGTGAGGGGACACCGAGCCACATCTGGGGGAATAAGTAGGCACCAGCCAGACAAAGGGGAGGAGCAGAGAGCTTCCCAGGCCAGCACAGCAGCCCCAGGCAAAGGGACAGAGGCCTGGCAGGAGGCGGCTTGCTTTGGGGAGATCTTGTCATGCATCGTGTCTGGACCTTAGCATGACTGGTGAGCTAGGAGAGGCAGGTTCGGGGGAAGGTAGGGAGCGCCGGTCGCGCCATGCTAAGGCCTGCCTTTACTCCGGGATGGCGGGAAGCCAGTGACTCTCAGAAGATCGATGTGGACAGATGGGCATGTTTCCAGAGTCTTCCTGGCTGCAGGTGGAGTTGTGTCAGGATGAGCCAGGCTGGAGCCTGAGAGGCCCATCGGGAGGCTGGAAGGGCCACCCCTACCCCTCTCACCCCAGAGAAGGGGATCTGTGCCATCCCAGCCGCCATCCTGCACTGTGAACCAGAGCTGCTCCTCGGCACGATTGTGAGGCAGGGAAAGGCTAGCCTGGGCCCCCACCCCCGTCTCTGCTCCTTCTCCCATTCCATTCCTTCTTCCTCCTCAGCTGCCTGATTGTCTTCTATGACCCTCGATCTCCTTGCGGCAATATTTCTGATAAATGAACTTGCACTTGTGGTCTGTTATTTAATTCATGGCCCCTCTTAGAGGAATTCTATATTAAGAGAGGAACACAGGGTGAGGGCAATGTTTGCCAATGAGAGGTCTAATGGCAGGCATTTCAGAAGTCGGTGGGGGGTGGGGATGGGGAGCGGAGAGTGGGGTACAGGCTGTTCCGCAGCCCCCACCCCTGCTTGGACCACAGGGTGAGGTTGCCTCCTGCGGCCCTGAGACAGACCGTTGGGGTTGGGTCTGCTCCCCCAAATGCAGATAAGGCCTGGCCCCTGGGAAGAAGGCAGCACGGCCTCTGCATTAAGGACACAGGGCCCAGATACAGAGTAGAAGTTAGAGAACCCCCCCCCACACACATATGCACACTCACGCACGTGAGTGTGCCCACCTGCCCTGTGTCTGTGGTGCGCCGAGTCAGACCCTTGTACCGCATGATGCTCTGTGGTCTCTTTGCTACCTGGAGGGAGAGATGCTTACCCTTCCTGCAGCTCATGGCAAGCCCTGGATGCTCAGTTGTGCCTGAGCCCGTGCTCACGTCTCACCTGACCTTCTGACAGTTTCCCACAGTCGCCTTCCTAGGGACCCCGCTCCACCTGAGCAGAGGACAGAAAGAAAGAAAGGTTGTGCTCCTGTCACCCTGCCCTCAGACTTGTGCCCTGTGGGGGACACTTGAGGAAGGTCTATACCTCTGGGGCTAAGGGGACCAGGGAAGGAGTGGGAATGTGGTTTTTTTCTCAGTTGATCTAAAGCATGGGAGCTCAGTGTGGGCAGGGCCTGCCCCCCAGTGCATGGTAAGCCCTGAATGTTGAAGTCGAGTCTGGAAGGCAAGGAGACTGGAAAAGAGAAAGGTTCAGGGAGCCACGGATCCTGTTAAAGTGCAGTTCCTGGGGGCGCCTGGGGAGCAGAGTCGGTTAGGAATCCAACTCTTGATTTCGGCTCAGGTCATGATCTCGCAGTTTGTGAGTTCAAGCCCCACATTAGGCTCTGCACTGACAACACAGATCCTGCTAGGGATTCTCTCTCACCCTCTCTCTGTCCCCCACCA
Organism: Crocuta crocuta; assembly: GCF_008692635.1. Lineage (NCBI taxonomy): Eukaryota > Metazoa > Chordata > Mammalia > Carnivora > Hyaenidae > Crocuta > Crocuta crocuta. Next base: position 5,662,135 of record NW_027529438.1, read on the forward strand.
AAATAAATAAACTTAAAAAAATAATAAAGTGCATGGGGTTCCTGGATGGGTCAGTCGGTTGAGCGTCTGACTGCAGCTCAGGTCATGATCTCACAGTCTGTGAGTTCGAGCCCTGCGCTGGGCTCTGTGCTGACAGCTCAGAGCCTGGAGCCTGCTTCAGATTCTGTGTCTTCCTCTCTCTCTGCTCCTGCCCCACTCATTCTCTCTCTCTCTCTCTCTCTTTCTCTCAAAAATAAATAAACATTGAAAAAATATATTTAAAAAAATAAAGTACAGTTTCTGACTGAGCCGCAGTCATGGGGGTGGGGCCTGAGAGCCTGTATTTCCTGCAAGCTCCTGGGTCACCCCAATACTATGATTCATAACCCATATTTTAGTGGCAAGGGTGTAGACTAAGTGGCGTTAATCTATCCCCAAATTGCGGAGGGATGCCCAGTGCCTGCTGAGGACTTAAGTTCTCCCCACAAGGAGCCTCCAAAGGACGCTGTATTCCAAGGGACTGAAACCATAGGCAGCCCTGTGCAAAGAGCTGGAATATGGTCATTTTAGGGTCCCTGGGGCGAGGTTCAGTATAATAAACAGCATGGCAGAGGCATCGCTGCCCTTTGGCAGTCCAAGAACATTTTAGGCTCAGCCCTACATAATACTGTACTGCAGGCAACGCCAGCCCAAATGCCAGCAAGGTGCCTGCACCAGCCCCCATTCTCACGCCCACCGGGCCTCTCTTTTAAAGGAGCCCTTCCTTGGAGCTTCCTGTTACACTGTCTCTAGCACGTTCTGTTAGCCTTTTGGTCCCAGGGCTGAGTGGAGACACAGGAACGGAGCCGGAGGGAGGGCACTCATCAGTGGAGCTGGTGGACCACCACCTTTCCAGGAATTCACGTTCAGGGGGAGCGGTTGGCCCAAAACACAATGGACACTTTCCCAGCCGCCTACAGGGCAGACTCTCCTTTAATGCTAATTGTGGTGCTTTTCGTCCTCACTGTAACTCATTTTACAGCTTCCACATCTGTCTGTTCATTTCATCTTTAAGTCAGAGCCGTGAGCTAGGCAGGAGTGGCATCATTACCTGCTTCTTCTCAAGTGGAAAAACTGAAGCTCAGAAGGATAAGTGGCTGAGCTTGGAACGTCACGGCCTACCTGTCTGAGCTCAACCCACTGCTCGGTCCAGACGCCCAGTTCTCATACACTGTGCACTTTCCCAGGGAACAGAGAGGACCTTGGAATCCCTGGCCAATGACTGGGCGTCCTGTTGAGCCATCTACTCCAGTTAGCGGAAGGTATATGAATTAAGATCATCCAGGAGCATCTGGGTGGCTCAGTCGGTTAAGTGTCTAGCTCTCGACTTCAGCGCAGGTCATGATCTCGTGGTTCATGAGTTCAAACCAGGAATCGGGCTCTGTGCTGATGGTGCGGAGCCTGCTTGGGATTTTCTCTCTCTCTGCCCCTCCTCTGCTTGTGCTCTTTCTCTCTCTCTTAAAATAAATAAATAAGCTTTATTTTATTTTCTTAAAATTTTTAATGTCTATTTATTTCAGAGAGAGAGGGAAAGATCACCTGTGAGCAGGAGAGGGGCAGAGAGAGAAGGAGACACAATCCAAAGCAGGCTCCAGGCTCTGTGCTGTCAGCACAGAGCCAATGTGGGGCTCGAACTCACAAACAGTGAGACCATGACCTGAGCCACAGTCGGACGCTTAACTGAGCCACCCAGGTGCCTCTGAATAATCTCAAACAAAACAAAACAAAACAAAACAAAACAAAACAAAACAAAACAAAACAAAACAAAAAACATCCAAACATGGCAACAAAGGGTAGGGGCAAGTAATTGGTAAGCATTTCCTTAGTTCTAAGTTCTACTTAGTTCTTAGCTCTATTTCTTAATGCCAATCCTAGGGAAGAGCTTTCTAAAATCTGTATTTCAGCTTCTCTGCTTTCCTTTCAAAGTGCCCCTCGGACCTCATAGAGCAGACAACAGCTAAGAATTCAGGGCCCAACCCTGGTCTGAAGAGAAAGGGGAGCTGAAGTGACAACTTTTGACCACTAGAGGGACCCCAGGAACCAGCTACAGTTTTCTGCAACAATGGTGCCCAGAATGGTACCCACCTCCTGGAAAGATTCAGGTCAGGCAGGAATCTGGCTAAGAATCCCTTCATTGTTCTATAGATCAGATTCGGGAAAGACCAAAGTATCCCAGCTCTGAACCAGAGGACTTTAATTCAAGGATCCAAGCAAAGAGATTAAAATCATCACAAGGGGGATCCCAGCCACCAGAATCAAAGAGTATGCATTCTGGTCTAGTTCCTTCATTTAACCTACCGTCAGGGGATTTTCAAAGTCTTCTGCTACCCAATATTCTGGTTCAGAATATCTCGAATTGAGTCACGGACCACTGAATGCCTCTTCCCAAGCAATTTTGATGCACTGCCCATTTGGGGGAAAGCTGCCTGACTGGTTCTGGCTCTGTCCCAGTGCAGGGGACATCCCTCCACTGTGTTTGAGGATTCGTCGTTCTTCAGCCTCAGCCTGATTCCTTTCTGGAACCATGAACCCATAACTCAAATCAGATCTGCCCACTTATTCTCTCGCAGGGTACCAGCTCTGTTCTCCCGTAACAGCACTAAATGCACATACAATGTATCTCTGTGTGTCCTGCCTCATCTCTGCCTCTCACGCTTGTCTCTAAACCCCACAAGGGTAGAGCCGAGCTCGCATATGTTCACCATTGTAAAACAAGAGCACAGAGCAGTGCAGAGCTGTGTGTGTGTGTATTTTACAGTAATAGGAATGCCACAGTCCACCCCTATCAGCTGTAATCACCTTGTGGAAAGTTTTTCTTAACATCCATTCAAGGTCAATCTGGGTCACTTCTCCCCATCCAGTGTTCCTAGTTCTAAGTCTACAGCTGCACGCTGGCCCGATGCTCTTTTTGCAGGACAGCCATTCAGCCCTATGAAGATAGCTGTGTGTTTTCTACATTTTCCCAGAGTTGGGGTCCCACCCACCTCCCCAGCTCTTTCAGCCCCTCCATAGAGAAGTAGCCTGATCTCCACATTGCCACCATTTTAACCACTCCCCTTTATTTTTTTTAAGTTTATTTATTTATTTGTTTTGAGAGCAAGTGAGAGAAAGAGAGAGAGAGCATGTGAGCAGGAGAGGGGCAGAGAGAGAGAGGAAGAGAGAGAGAATCCCAAGCAGGCTCACCACCAGTGAGCCCACCAGCACAGAGCCTGATGAGGCGCTAGAACCCACCAAGGGTGAGATCATGACCTGAGCTGAAACTAAAAGTCATATGCTTAATGGACTGAGCCATCCAGGCGCCCCCACTCCTCTTTAAAGAGCTCTAATTTGTTAGCGTGGCCCCCAGACTGAGTTTCTATTCCAAACCTGGCCTGGGCAGGGCCGGAAGGCGTGGCCCTGCCTTGTCCTGTGCACTGCGGTTCTTAGTGCAGAGTGAGTCTGCATTTGCTTTTTGGCCGCCACACACATTATTGAATCATCTGTAGCCTCTGGCCAAGGAAACCTCTAAGGGTTTTTTGTTTTGTTTTTCTTTTCTTTCTTTCTTTCTTTCTTTCTTTCTTTCTTTCTTTCTTTCTTTCTTTCTCTCTCTCTCTCTCTCTCTCTCTCTTTCTTTCTTTCTTTCTTAATAAGAACTTCTCTCGAGCTGGGTCTTTTCCATCCTGTTTTTGTGCAATTGATTTTTTTTAAACATAGTTTTGCCTTAATTTCTATTAAATTGTATTTAATCCCTGCAGGTTCTGCTATCCAGTGGCCTTCCCTGCAACCCACTCGCACTCCCAGAGATGGCCAGGGACCGCCCTCTGTCACCAATCAGGAAGGCGGAAGGTGAAGGTGGAGTGCGTGGCCCTGTCCTGGAGAGTGAAGGGGTGGATGTAGGGAGGGGGTACATGACAGTGTTTTTGGAGCCTCCGGGCTGCTAGCACAGACCATCCACTCCATCTCACCCCTTTGTCAGGTCATTGACAGAAAAGGGCCAACTGATTTGTAAGGCGCTCTCCTCCCCAGCGCTCCACACCCGTTCCCTGTCCTCTGGGTAACTGCCTTTGCTGTACAGGCTTCCACAGTCCACTGCCCCCACCACGTAAGGGCATATAAGGGAAAATGCCCTTCACTCCTGTATCTTCTCTGCATCTGTACATAAAGATTGTTCTCGGCTGTGACACTGAGGCAGGACCGCACCTGATGAGGGGTTTGGGATTTGCTAAGGGTCTTTGGCTGTGAAATAGAAGCCTGGACTGAGCAGCTGAGGTGACCAAGGCTTTGTGGGGTTTCCGTGTATCCTGGGGTCCAAGCATGTTTAGGATTATTACGGAGAGGGCTGGGAAATCCTGAGAAGCAAGGAAGGAAGGGGACTGGACGGGACCAGATGGGTCCATGGAGATGGATGTCTAGAATTGTGAGTCATTTCTATGTCTGCTGGTACCTCTCCACGGGTCCTGAACTTAGTAGGCACTCAATAATATATTATTTAAATGAAATGAGATACACACTCCTAAGTGCCTTAAAAAGTTAACCTCACGGTTAAGCGTCCGACTTTCGCTTAGGTCATGATCTCGCGGTTCGTGGGTTCGAGCCCCGCGTCGGGCTCTGGGCTGACTGCCAGCTCAGAGCCTGGAGCCTGTTTCAGAGTCTGTATCTCCCTCTCTCTCTGACCCTCCCCTGCTCACGCTGTCTCTCTCTCTCTCCTAGAAATAAATAAAAATATTTAAAAAAAAAAAAAGAGTTAACCTGACTAAATACCCAGAGTTGCAGAGAGAATGCATTGCCCCAGTGGGTGGGGGTGGGGTCAGCAGAAGTGAGAGAAGGAGCCGGAGTTCAGAGGGGATGAGGGGCTGCACCTGAAGCCGAGGAGAAGGACCGATAAAGGAACAAGTGTCAGGAGACCAAAACGTCTCTGATGCCCAGGGAGAGTGAGCCCCCTCCCCCCCCCCCCCANGATCAAATCTGAGGAGGTGGCCAGACTCCAAATTTGATTCCGAGCTGGTGGAAGACTGTCTCCTTGAACTCGGGGGCGTCTCTGGGGACTCACTTCTCCTCAGGTAAGTATGAAGGATGACAGTCCTCTCGGCTTGCCCCCGCTGTCCAAGCTGCACCTTCTCAAAGGAAAGCAAGCGTCGCTCCAACCTGAGGCTCAGGGACTGTGGTGAGTCCCCTGGCTGCCACTGGCCCAAAGCTGACAGAGAAAACAGGCTCCCAGGCCAGAAATTTTGTGCAGGAGACAGGCCTGCAGTCTCTTCAGCCCCAAACCTGACCGTGGCCCCGGGGGAGGGGCTTCTGGAGAGGAGGGGGAGGTGCTGGCGGCTGTTTCCTTGTTCCTCTTTCACAGAGGCTTGTAAACCCTCCAGGGTGGGACTCCACACTTGATTCTAATTAATTCACATATTTAGCTGAGCTCTATGTTCCAGTCACAACAGAGAAAAAGCTCCTGCACTCCTGACACGTGCTTTTTTGTGGTGGGGGCAGGGGCAGATCAGCAGTAAAGCGGTCAGCAAACAAATGAAGGAAAGGGACAATTGCGGTGTATGACACACACCGTGTTGGGAGCATCCTAGCGAACCGGTGGAGAATTCCTGGGTGCTGGGGGTGGCGGTGGGGCTACATCTCACGGCACGTCAGGAAAGGTCAGTCTGGGAAGAGGAGACATTTGCACTGAGACCCCAAGGATGAGAAGGGACCAGTCACGTAAAGTTCACGGGGACGAACAGCCCAGCAGAAGAAATGTCGTCGTGTGCAAAGCTCAGAATAGAAACCGGATTTGCCCATTCAAGGAACAGAACATTCTTTAGGTCACTGGGCCTCAAGCTTGGGGAGCAAGGGGGAGGTGAAGCCATGGTCCATCGCAAAAGAACTGCTTGTGTGAAAGCATGGAGTTAAACTCCAAGGACTCCATGCCAAATTGTGGGTATTGTATTCTATTTCCCTAAAAAGAGATTTGGTAACTTTCATCGGGTTTCCCAAGAGACCTATGATTCCCCCTTCTCCGAGCACTAGTGATACCCGACTTCAAGGGAGAGAAGGCGGCCCAGGGTCCTTCAGAAAGATGCAGTTTGCAGCCGCACGCAGTGTAGGAGTCTGCCAGGATACAGGAAACGACTCAGGACAAAAGTACAAACCATAAATCTTGAGGAGGACAAGGTGGGGACCTTGGAGCATTATCCCTGAATCTTAGGGAGTAGTGGGCAACATTAAGTGTCCCCAAAATACGGTACCAAGAAAAACAAAGAAACGTGGAGAGATGTGTCCGTGTTGGGACACTCTCCTGCTACAAAACCCAGTTCCCAAACCCCTGGGTGGAGAATTAGACACATTTAAGGCTTGTGATGACGTCTTCCTCTGGTCTACACAAATGTGTCTAGAAAGTTTCCTGAGTCTAAGCGTTCCACAAAGACGGCTGAAATCCCCTCCAACTGTGCCCCCAATTCCCCTAAACCGGTTTTGCAAGGGGCTGTCTGTCCTGGAGATGCCCTCTTCCCCACACCAGGTGGGCAGGGAGATGTCGCCCCCCTCTTTGGCTGACCTCATTTCTCAGCCGCCCCGCCCCCTGCATGCCCTACATCCCTCCCACCCAAATCACCCCAAAGACGTGCAGATTCGAGTTGGAAGGACTTGGACTTGTTAATTAACCTGAACAGCCACATTCGTCTGCAAGGTGCATTATTGTTAATTAAAGCTGAGTTTCTCCGTGTGCCCAGACGGCGCTGCTGTTGTCAGAATAATTAGATAGCATACGATGGTTTTCATGCAAATCCCTGGCAATTAGAGCTGGCGAGGAACTGGGTTTGAAATCCCGGTGAAGTTTTCCATCAGAATTCCTCTGCGGGCTGCCCCTGAGGGAAGGTGACAATGGGGCTGTGGGGTTTGGAAGTGGGGTGGGAAAAAGACTGTGAAGACAGGTATCTGTTTCCTACATCTTCTGGGGTGGGGCGGGGGAAGGGGCGAGCCCAGAGTAAGTGAAGGGTGAGCATCACTGTGACCCTCTGTGTTCCTTCCAGAGGCAGCGCGGACGGACCCTCCCCGGGGCCTGGCATGCTCCTAGAGCTTGCTCCCTGCTCTCATCTTTCTGAGAAGATTGTTCCTTTAGCCGAGAGGCCCAATAACCCATACACAGCTAACGTCCCCGCCAACCCTCAGGTTAAATTCTGAAGGGTTCTAAGGAAACAGGATCTGAGGGGTTGCTGAAAAGATCCCACATTCAGAACCGTTTTTGGGGAGGTTGGTGGCATGCAATGGGTTAAATGGCCCGGGGTGCCTGTGCCTCAGGAAAGCCTTGTAGAAACGGCCAAGGCCAGGACCAGGCTCACAGAAGGAGCTTCCCAGTGCAGTAGACACTGCCGGGAAGGGCCGCCCAGAAGGACTGGGTTGGGACGGGCAGGAGATAAGTGTGCGGAGGCGGCTCCAACCTCCCAGACCTCTTATCAGCCACCGGCTTCTGCCTCCGCCTTTGGTTGGTGAGAGATGTGATGGGGGGGCCGCCTGGGTTTCTCTCCAGCCCGACCCAGTAGGAGCGATTTCTGTCTAGAGGCCGGGCTGGGGCTGGAGTGCACAGGCCCCAGGGGCTTAAATACAGCCCTCACGTGCATCAGGTTGACCCTGGAAGGCTCAAAAAGGAAAACACCCTCCCCTGTCCCTCAACTAGGTCAGCCTGGCATCCAGGGCGCCGCGAGGGGCTGGGTGGTGTCCGGTATGAATGATGGAGAGAAGGCAGGGCTGCCAGGTTCCAAGGAGCCGCTGCCAAGGGGGTGAGAGGAAACCCTGTGAGGCCTTCAGGAATGGTGGTTGGAGGCCGTATTATAATCTCGGTTTGTAAATTCTCTCGTTTTTCTGCATTTTTCTCCTCTCTCCTTTCTGTCTCAGAACGGCTCCCTGGGCTCCATCAGCCCTAAGACCCGCCTTTCAATTTAGGATGCACCAATCAGCAGCTACCCTGGTGGTTGCTAGGAGACGGGAGGTGGGGAAGGGGGATGTTGAGGCTTTGTCACGCACCCACTCAGGAAAATTCCGGAGCTTCTCCGCTGCCTGCCTAGGATGTTCTAGCTCCCACCTGCTCCTCTCCTGCGCTCTCCTATTTATCTCGGAGCCCAGAGAGTCCGGCAGAAACGGTGTAGGGGGAAAGCCAGGTTAGCAAGCATCTTTAGAGAACAGAAAGACGGCATCCAGATTCAGACAGATGGAAGGTACCCTCTCAAGTTTCCTTCAGCTTTGACTTGGGTTGGAGGGAGTAACTCATGTTTGTGTGCAGCATCTTGGGTAGAGAGTGACTTTGTTGGGGGCAGAAGTTGTTCCTCCTACAAAGAGAGGCTTATCCATTGTCCTTCCAACCAATGCCCAACCTTGGAGAAACAAAGCCCCCAGGATCAGGATTATGCAGCCAGGGGGTCGGGGCATATCTGGGAAAGAGGCTCCCAGGGCATGGGGGTCTGGTGTGGGAGGTGGAAGGAAAGACTTGTGGGGCAAGAAAGTTTTATTTCAGTAGCCTGGGGTTGGAAAGGGAAATTTGGGAGTTTCTAAGCAGCAGATGAGTCAGATCAGGGCACTTCCCTTGAAGTGCCTCAACCTTCTGGACTTCTTGATTTTTCATTCCCTCTACGCATCCCACACAGAGAAGACTCAGCACAGAAGCTGGGGGGTGGGGAGGGAAGAGAACTCATTTGGGCAAGGAGTGAGTCATAAATCCTGATTCCACATCCTGAAAGCAAGGACGGAGAGTGGAGTGAAGTGGAAGGAGGGTCCGACAGAGGTCAGAGGTGGCACACAGTTGTGTCCGGTGTAGACACTGATGGACAACTGGTATTTCATGCATGCACCACACCCAGCATGGATGCGGGTCTCAACAGATGGAGGCAGATAGATGCACACACACATGTGAGCACACACACACTCACACACACACGCGGGGATTAGGATTAGGGTCCTGCTGAGAAATAAACCTTAGAGGGATGACTCCTAGGAAGTGGCTGTGGGAATTATCTTGATATGTTCCCAGACTAAGTGAGGTCCCCCAGGATGCTTCTCTCCTCCTTCCCCCGCCCCACCCCCAGATCTCTAAGCCAAGCCAACAGGTGTCAGGGACATAGAAGGCAGAGAGGAAGGCTGGACATGCCAGACAGAGTGGGGAGTCACGTTCTCAGCTCATCTTCACTCTTCTCTGTTCTTCTCTCTCTGGTTCCTATGGTTTCTATTCCTGTTTCGTTTGCTTTCCATAGCAGCTTCTCTTCCTTCCTCAACTGCTAAGCCATCTCTTCTAGTTATTCAGGTATAGCTGTCCCCTCACACTCTGGTGTCTCTTCTCTTTCCCTTTGAGATGGCAGTAACCCCACACCCCTAGAGAGAACATCTGTGTGCCCTGAGGATGTCTGTTCACCATTCACTTTCTCCCCAGGCCAATGAGAGAAACAGATGCTGGCAGCAAAGTCTGGCATGAAATCTCTCTCTCTCTCTCTCTCTCTCTCTCTCTCTTCTCCTTCCTCTCCTCTCCATCCCTGGATAAAACAAGAAACCACCAGCTTCACAAAAGTAGCATAGACTTTAATTCAGGTTGACAGGTGCAAAGAGAGCTAGGACTTGCCTCCTGGGGGGTCCAGATGAGAAGGCTGCCTTACTGAGAGAGGCAGGGAGGGCAGGCACGCATGGGTGGTCTGGTGGTAGAACAGGGCCAGGAGCAGGGGCATTGCCACACAGTGCAGTATGGCCAGGGCCTCCGCCAGGTGCAGCAGCAGATCCAGAGCCTGCTGGGCCAGACATGTCGACAGCGCCATGGACTTGGACCTCACAAGAAAGTCCAATCCCAGAGCCACCCCGTGAGGCCACCAGAAAACAAACCAGAGCCACAGGACACTAGCCCGGGGGCCTGGCCGCCTGCCCAAAGCTTTTGTCAGTGCCTTGGCTCCCAGCAGGCCCAGTGGCAGCAAGGTGAAGGTCATAAAGCAGGTGGCCACGTGCAAGAGCGGCAGAAACCTGGGGCTCTTGTTGAACGTCAGGGAGCAGAGTCCACTGGAAGTGTCACTGGCCAGTGTGACAGGCAGCCCCAGGAGAAGAGCCGCTCCCCAGAGTCCCACAGGGAGCCACAGGGCGATGCCGGAGACGTGGCCCTCACCCAGTTTGGGGCCCAGGCAGGCGTGGCACCCGATCAGCAGAGCCTGGGCAAAGGCTGAGCCGTACCAGAGCAACTGGGCCAGGTGGCACAGGACCGTGCTCAGGAAACCGTTCAGCCCTGGTGCCAGGATGGGCACCACAATACTGAAGAGGGTGCTGCCCACGGCCAGCTGGATGAGGACCGGCCGCCCGGGGAAGACCCGGCAGTAGAGGAGAGGTCTGAGAAGCGCCAAGAGAAGAGCGCCCCCCAAAAGGATGCCCAGGACACTGGTGACGACGAAGAAGGGCAGCGAGGAGTCGTCGAGCAGGTGGCAGGAGCGGCAGGGGGCAGCGGCCTCCACATCGCTATAGTTATAGTTCATTTCGTAGGACTCATTGAAATCAGCCCAAATATCTTCTCCAAGGGAGACCTTCGCAGAGTCCTCACCGGCCACCTAGAGGACATCCCCAAAGGGGACAATCAGATCATCTGCTCGCCGCACTGAGGAGTCCTCGGGGAATGAAGGCCAGGAGAGGGGCAGGGGGAGTCGAGGCAGGGGGGACGGCAGGAGAGGAAGGCCCAGGGAGGCCCGGAGCCTGGGAGAGAGGGGCAGGGGAGGGGGCCGGACAACGTCAGGGCGAGGGCACCAGGGGCCTGGCTGGAAAGGGGGAGGTCACTGAGGACAATGATGGGGGCGCCCAGGAGACCAGAGTGAGAAGGAGAGAAGAGGGAAGAGTAAGAGACAAGGGACGAGGAGAGAAGGGGAGGCGTATGAAGACCAGCAAGGGGCAGACAGAAAGAGGGCATGTGCCGAGAGGCGGGGGGCTGCGGGCCTGGCCCCCACACTCACCTGGTGCCGCAGACAGTTCCCCATGGTGCTGCCGGGCTCAGAGCACGCAGAGGCAAGGGCCGGGGACGTCCTGTCGTTGACTGCGGCTCCAAGATAAGTACCAGGGGCTAATGAAGGCCATCAGTTCTGGGCAGGGCCCTGGGACAGGCGGCGGGGGGAGCGGGGAATTCAGGAAGCCTTTGCCCCACGCCCATTGCCTGCCTCGGCCTTGGGCCCACGGTGGGGCACCAGCCCAGGGCTTCCTGTTTTGAGGTTGGATTCCTTTAGTGGGGACCTGCATGACCCGCACTCGGGAAAGGGAAAAGGTGGGAACCAGAAAGTGGGTATTTTCCCAAAGGGAGAAAGGGAGGCAGAGGAGCCAGGGGGCTTTCCAGAAGGGACGGATCCTTCAAGCACAAGGAAGGAAGAGGGGCCAGGGGTTACGTGTAAGACAGAGATAAGAGGCGTTCTGGGAAAGTAGAGGGAAAGGGCCGCGGATGACTCTCACTGCTTCTCCATCCCCTTGAACTGGATCCAAAGGAAACATAGCTCCAGGGTGACATGTTGGGGGGTGGGGGGCGTGTGAGTGGGNAGCCTGAGGGCCAGTGTGTGTGGCTGCGCACTGCCCGCCGTGTACACAGATCTGCATTGGGGGTGTTACGCAGGTGTCTGGCTGGCCCAGTGGGAGTAAGAGAAAGGCTGGGGGGCAGCTACCTGCCCAGCCTGCATAATGAAGCTACTTCAGGGAGGGACTGGGTGTCTGTCTAACCACCTATGGGTGCAGTGAGTGCATTTTCCATACCAAGCACCACACACGGTGTGACAAGTGAGAGCAGCCTCTGGGGGACAATGGGACAGCAGGTTTTGGGATGTCGCCGATGGAGTAATCGCTATTCGTATTTCTCTTGGGGATCATGACGGCTCTGGAGCCGCTACACTGGCCTGGCATCCTACCAAACGTGAAGCTCCTCGCAGGGCTGGGGTCTTCGACATCTCTGGGGCTCGCAGAGAGAAAGCATTCACCCCTGTGAGCCAACGCCTCTGCTCCTCCGCAGCCCCTTTCCCTGCGCTGCTTCTCCGGGTCTCTCCTGGGTCATTCCCCACCCTGCATTTGACTCTGTCTCTTGGGTGGGGAAAGGGCTGGCCCGGATATGGGGAGGGGTGAGTCATGGAGTATTGGAGTCAGAAGGATGAGAGCCTGTTAGACGACACTCTTCCATTCCAAGAAAGCACGGGGTGTTTTAACTCCAGTTCCACCAGGTAGCTCTTTCTCATCTATATTGGGGTGCATGCGGCCAGAGGAGGGACACAAAGACTCACAGGGCGCGTCCCTTACACAGAGGGTCCCCTGTCCTCCCAGGGTGCCAGCTCGTTTCGGGTTCAGTGTGAGCGGGTTAGACGGGGGCTCTGGCGGGGCTGGGGGCTCTGTCCTGCGGCCGGGTTGACAGCGCCTGTGACTCCACTTTAACCTTCTCTGGCACCGCCTGGCAGAGGGCAGGGGGATCGGTCCAGTGCCCCTCCCCAAACACTCTGGAAAGCAGGTACCCAGCCAAAGGGGGTGAACACCCTTCTCTCCCTTGGAGAGTTCTGTTGTCTCCATCAGAGATGTCCCTTGGGAGAGCGGCATGGCATGGCAGGTGCGGGCGCAGGGGACACCAGCAGGAGCCCTCACACGCACACATCCCAACAGGAGCAAGAGCAGCAAGAAGGAGGCAGCCGCACGACACGGATAATCCAGATATATTGAGGGTGGCCCCTCTGAGATTAGCACAGGAGAGTTAGAAAGATTATAAAGATACACGATCCCCTCCCTGCTCCCTTCCCCCCACCCCACAGACAGACACACACAGCACNATTTTCCCAAAAGCGGGTGCTGGGAGACAGGGAGCCCACAGGCTGGGGCCCTGGGCTGCCTTGCTGCTGTGAGGTGAGGGGGCGCCCTGGCTTAGGCGTGGGCGTGTGCCTGCGGTGCCCAAGGGCCCTGACCAGCGGCTGGAAGATTCACGAGGGTATTACCTGAACTGAGAGGGGTGTGGGCAGGCCTGCGGACAGACGCAGCAGGGAGGACGTGCTGGAGGGGGGAGTGGTGCCAAGGGGCTCCTGGCTCTGAGGCAGGGCGCCCTCTCCACCGGGACAGGGAGGGTGAGCAACCTCATCTCCACGGCAACAGAGGAAGACAGAAAATCAAATGCAAGGGTGGAGATGGGAAGGAGACAGGCTTCACCCCCAGCCCTCGCTGAGCAGGGTACAGACTACATACGGGGAAGAGAAGTGACCGTGTTCATTCCAGGGTCAGTGCCGGGGACAGGCCTGAGGGGTGCATAGCAAAGGCTGTGGCACTGACTCCACGGCTCGGAGAAGGGAAACCGAGGCAGGGTTTGGATGCTCTGTATCTGAGGGAGAGACGAGATGGACAGCTGAGCAAAACACATCCTGGGACTGTTTTCTCCATGACCGAGGGGCACCAGGGCGGCCTGGGATGCACGGGGATGGAGCGACAGCCCAGGCGGGGAACACAGCCCTTCCTTCCAGCGCATCGCAGCCTCCCCCCTGCCCACCTGCCCGGGGGCCCCTCTCTGTCTCTCTTGCACAAACACACACACACACACACCGCACGCTCACACATGTGCACAGACACACAACACAAGCACAGACACCACAGGCACACGCTCGCAGAGTTCACATTGCTCCCTTCGTTTGGGCAGGAAACAGCTCAGTGCAGAGAAGCTCCTTTTAGTATTTTTGTTGTTACGCCTGCCTGGCTGCTGAGGGAACGGGAAGGGGGCGCAGGCGGCACAAGACGGGCGGAGTGGTTGCCGAGCGATGCCATGGAGCAGCGGTTGCCGAGCGACAGTCAGGGCTCGGGGCTCGGGTGGAGCGAGGGGCCCGGAGCAGCGCCTCTGGAACAGCCCACAGGCTGCCAGAGCGAGAGGGGGCAGCCTTGCCCTGCGTTCCCCACCCCCCCCACCCCCAGGACCCGGCTTCATTCGCTTTTGGGGGATGGGGCAGGGGGTCCACCGCCATCTCTGCCTTTCTTCCTCTGCAGACCCACGCCTCCTGCAGGGGCCGGAGTGGGGGCCCTGGGTCCCTGGGGGCCGCCACCGCAGGCCACGCCTCCCCGGGACCCCCCTCGCCCCTCTCCCGCGGTGGTGGCGGGGGGGTGNCCAGGTGTGCGCCCCCCCCCACGGCTTCTGCTCACCACCTCCCCATTCCCCGAGAAAGCCAGGTAGGGTGGAGGGCGGAGAGGCCTCCGGCGCACACCCCGCCCAGCTCAGAGCCCCGTCCTTACCCTCCGCCTTCGCCCTCCTCCTAACACTCCAGGGGGTATAGCGCTCCTCACCCCAGGGCCCCTGCCCCTCCAGCCTGGAGACGGATTTGATTTGGGATTGTTATAAAAATAATAATAACCCAAACACAGAGAAGCCAGGGAAAGGGCTGAGGGCANNGGGTGGGGGGGCCGGGGAGCAAGCGGGAGGGGCGGCCCTGGGGTCGCTCTGTACAAGTCCAGGTTGGCGGTGGCCCTGGCAGTCCCCACGGGGCCCCTGGGGGCGGAGGAGGTGGCTGGGCGCCTCTAGATGAAATACTCCTTCTTGTCGTCGCCGCCCGACTGCCCGCCTTCTGCGTTGATGATGGCCGTGTCTGCATCCGGGGCGTCATCCGAGCCTTTGGCTTCGTGTGTCAGGTAGGTTCCTGGGGAGAGGCAGTTTCCACACCTCTGAAGCCCCCTGCCCCAGCCTCGCTCGCCCACCCACCGCGCCGGCTCCTGCCACATTTCTCCTGCCTAGAGCCTTCTACCCCCCTTGACTCAGTTTACATCTTGCTGTCAACATCCATCACCTGACCACACCCCCTTGAATTAATGAATGCTGCCCTTAATTAGAATCTCACTTATAATACAGGCAAAAAAGTGTGTGTGTTTGTGCATGCATGTGTATGTGTGTACACATGTGTGTGCGTGTGAGTTTGTGTGTGTACACGTGTATAGGTGCGTGTGTTTGTGTGTGCCTGCCTGCCTGCATGTGTACGTGTGTGTGTGCACATGTGTATGCATGTCGGCACTTGTGTGTGCAAGCGTGTAAGTATGTACCTGTGTATATGTATGTGCATACCCGTGTGTGCATGCGTGTGTATAAGCATGCATGTGCGTACCTTTGTGCATGTGTGTACCTGCATGTGTATTGTGTGCCTGTGTGTATGTGTGTGTGCATGTGTCTTTGTGTCTGCATGTGTGCACATAAGCGTGTATGTACATACATCTCTGTGTATATGTGAATGTATGTACCTGTGTGTATGTGTGTACATGTGAGCATACGCATGTACATGTGTGCACCCTTTGATGTGTATGTGTACGTGTGTGTATGGGCATGTGTGTGTGTGGACATGTGAATACAGGCATATACCTGTGTGCGTGTGTGTACATGTGAGCGTATATATATGCATGTGCATCCATATGTGTATGTGTGTGTGCATGGGTTTATGTGCACATGTGAGTACACATGTGTGTGCATGCACACCCTACATGGGGACAGGGAAACTGCAGGTCAGCCCATGAGCAGGCAGCTGAGATCTGGGTCAGCCCAGGCACTGGGCTGCTGGCTAAAGCACTTCCAGAGGGGAAAGCCTGGGAGGAGAGTGGGCCGCCATGGATAAAGAGGAAGAGAGAAGAGATGGTGTGGGGACAAGGGGCCAGGGGATCCGAGGACGACTAGATGAGGAGGGAAGAAAGGGCAGGACAGGGTGGGACAGAGAGGCAGTTCGGGCAGGTCCCAGCCTTCAAGCAGGGACCCTGGAGGCGGAGTGGCATGGGGGTGGCAGCTGGCCGAGGGGAGGGCTCCACTTCACTTGGATGGTCACCAAGGGTTGGTGGCGCTCAGTCCTCGCAGGGCTGGCTGCCTTCTTCCTTCCTCTCATACTCCAAGCGGCCACTGAGCCCCCAAGTCCTGGCCCCCCTCCCTCCCCAGCCTTCCCTCAAGCTCCACGCTGCCTCTGACCTTTGTGCCGGATCAAGTAGTGGCCCAGGAAGATCAGCAGGATGAGAAGCAGGAAGACGATGAAAGCCACGATCCCACCAATGATGGCGTGGTAGGTGCTGGAGGATGATGGCACCGGGCTGGGGTCTGTGGGGAGGGGACACACACAGTCAGACCCGGGAGGGGCCCTTGTCTTACAGCGCCTCCGGCCGTGGCCATGCCGTGGGTATTGTACACAGCGCAGAGCATGGGCCAACCTCAGGAGAAGGGAGTGGATCCTACAGCAGAGGAGATATGCCTTATTTTGTTCCTTTCTTTCTTACACAGTGTCTGAAACGTAGTAATTATTAAAAAATCATGTATTCATGAATAAGTGGATAAACCTGCTAACATTCAACCCTTTAAATTGTATCTGTGGCACTGAGGTGCCAGGTAGCTTTACCATCTAAACTCATCTCTTGTTCTCTCTCTTGCTTTGGCTTTCAGCAGGTATCAGAGAATTCCTTCCATGTCATCAAGCCCTCTTACCCTCCTGTCTACTTGAGATCCAGAGCTGGCTTCTCTCGGGGGGCTTCCCAACCTGTTCACCCATTGCCCCGAGACCAGAGAGATGAGGGGCAGTGACAAAGCCAAGAACTGGGAACTCAGACAGCACCTCACAGAAGCTGATGCTGTGTAAAGAGTAGTGCTCCCTCTTGGTGAAGAGATCAGGGTTCCAGCTACATCCAGTCCTCCGGCGTGTTCCAACCGGGAGGCCTGGGACTCCAGCCTCACATCCCACCATCCAGAGGATTGTGGGAAAAGCAAAGGCTTCATTCCTGGATGGCCCCCATGGTGGCCAATGTCCCCACCATCAGGTTAGAGACACCACCCTCCACAGCAGCATCTACAAGGGACAGATCCTCAGAGCACAGACTGGGCCAGGCATGCCAAGGACAGCACCAGCCTAGCTCGAGTCCCAAATATCTGAGGAGACAGTGCCCAGGCCCAGGACGTCGTCTGGATGTGTCCAAAATTGCATCAGCCGTAGATATAACTCCTCCGCCCATGGGAGAGCCACTGTTTTCCCACAGACTCAGCTTGAGTCTCGATGCCTCACTGACTCCTTACATATTTCGTCTTTCCTACCTTATGTCTCCTCAGGCTTGACTGGGCCAGCTTTTTGGTTCCTTGCCTGTCTACGCCTAATTTGAAAAGAAAACATTTATGCTCTAGTTTTTTTATGCTCTGCTTGGGAGGGAGGGAGGGAGAGGAAGGGCCTGGGGGCTGCATGACATGATGGGGTAGGTGTGAGGTGTGAGGTGGAAGAAGCAGGGGCAGGTTACCCCCATCTTTCCCCCGAGCAGTAGGTGATACACAGTCCACATTGCAAAAATACTAATCCTGGATAATTGTTCCAGGGGCTACGGAAATGGAAATCCCTTAGAAAAACATAGCTTCCCATGGCCATCAGTTACAGGTCCCTGTCTCTAGGTAGAATTCCATTTCATTCCTTCCAGGCTGGTAGCGTCAGGACTGCTTAGGATACTCCTGGAGGAAGATGCAGGACCCCCTCCTACCACCAGGCGTCAGCACTGAAGCAGACCAGTCAGACAGGACCCGCTGGTGGGGGTGGGACCAGCCCGAGACCAACCGCGGGGCGCCAGAACTTTCTCTCACTGCCAGTGCCATCAGAGTTGGTCGGGGGCTGACACTGGACCTCAGCGCACCCTCCTTGCTGCTGGCATCCTACAATAGCTCTGTCTGTCGTGCTGAGGCAGCTCCCACATGCTGAGGTCTGCCCCTGGAGTCAGAATCACCCCATCTATACAAACATCGAGGTCCCAAGATCTCAGGTCTCTTATCTATAGGAGCCTCAACTGCCATCACCTCCCTGAGTTAATGGCATTTCCAATATGGAAGCCTCTGCTGTTCTCCC
The DNA here is from genome assembly GCF_008692635.1 of Crocuta crocuta. NCBI lineage: Eukaryota > Metazoa > Chordata > Mammalia > Carnivora > Hyaenidae > Crocuta > Crocuta crocuta. Next base: position 5,679,942 of record NW_027529438.1, read on the forward strand.
AACAATAGGTTTTCCCTTTTCCGAGGAAAGGTTTGTAAGGTTTTCTGGAGGGACTCCACTGCCATTGGGATCTTCGAGACTTCTGCCAACTCTCTAATAAAGGGACCTCTGTGCTAGCCTGTCACTTCTCCCGAAGCTGGGTTCTGTGGGCACACCTTCGGGGAGAACTTCAGAGAACAAGCATCACTAGTATCTCTGCACGACAGATGTCAGAGGAATGCCCTGTGTCTTGGCGTCTAGCATCTCTGGGTTCTGCCTGGACCCACTTTGCTGTGTCCAAGGTCTGCAGGAAGGGGTACTGCAGCATGCATCCCATACTGGTCGCGGGAGAAGCAGCCCTGAGACAGCTCACTGGAATGGGAAACACCCACCCCTGCCCTGGAGAGGCCTCTGCCAGAATGGGTGCAAGGGTGCAGGGAGGGGGCGTGCAGGGGTACAATGTTGGCATCATGCGGGCCACCAGCGCTACCCAGAGGCAGACCGGAACCTACCACTGTGCTGATGTTCCCATATGACACATTCCGGAGTGGACCCAGAGACCAAGGCCCAGGCCCTTTCATGGGGGGCTCTTGTCCCCTCACTTGGCCCCAAGCACAGCAAGGGGTGCTCTCAGGAGATGGAGAGGCAGTGCAGGGTGGGCGGAGGGGGGCTCACCATTCACATTGAGTGTGTAGTAGGCCTTGTAGCTTCCCATGTTGCTGGTGGCCGTGCAGCCGTAGGTCCCGCTGTCACTCTTGTTGAGGAAGGGGAAGATCAGGGCACTCTCCTGGGTCATCTTTAGTGGGGGCACACTGCCCTCCTTCTCCCACAGGTACTGCTGGGGGCTGTGGAGGCAGAGAAATCACACATGTTAGGGAGAGAGCAGGCCAGGGGGCTGACGGGAGACAAAAACAATAACTGGGCACAGGAAGTCAAGGACAGTTTGATGAAGGCTAAGGAATTACAGGGGCTACAGACAGGAGCTGCTTGGAGGGAGGGGCAACCCCTTGGGGTGCAATTTGAGGATGAGGGAGATTTCCTAACTTGAGTCTTGCTGTGGCTTGGCGCCCAAGGGGACCTTGGGGGTGGCCAGAAGGGGCCCCCTTCTGCTGCTTTGTAGGAGAAACGGTCAGAGGATGGATGGTGCTGGACAGGGCCAGGGAGTCAAGAGCAGGAGGGAGATGGGGACACCCTACGGGCGGATCACAGCCTGAGGTACGGAGGTGTGTCAGGGGCAGGAAGCAAGCAGATCTTCTTACACGGGATTTCCACGACCCTCACAGTGAAGCAGCAGCTTTTGGCCCTCGCGGGGGTGGGGAGGGTCCGGCCTAATCTTCGCCGTTGGTGTGTCTGTGGAGAAGGAAGTGATGTCAGTGCAAAACTGCCCCCACGTCCAGGAGAGGGCGGCTCACCCAATGTCACCCAGCTGTGTATGTGTATTACAGCCTCTACGCCCGGATGCCCCAGGGGCCTGGAGGACCAGGGACAGAGACCTCTGCCCTTGGCCTCTTGCAAGCAGTTCACTGTCGCTACTGAACACGCGTGAGATTCATGCTGCAAACTCGTAGAGGTAGGATTTCTGAAGATCTGTGCTTGGTGGGGCCCTAAGGGACATCCTAACCTGGAGCTGAGGAGCGATCCCTGGTGCCCCTGTGCCCAGCACATCAACGGGACTTAATACACATTTCTGATGGAATCAGTGAACTTGAACTTGATCGTTTATTGAGCTCACAATCACTCGGTCCTCTCTGCTCTGCAAGGGAGTTTAAACTGGGAGCGACTCTTGAACACAGAGCATCATTTTTTTAGTGGTCAGTCCAAAAGTGAAGTAAGAGCTTTGCAACAACAAGAGATCAGGGTCATATTTTGGCTGCAAGAAGGCACTGACACAATATAGATGGGCTCTGTGATGGAAAAATGGCATCTGCCACGGGCGCCGTAGGGCTGCTCAAACGCTAGGTCCAGATGGCCGCAGAGAACAATAGAACCAGATGCTGGTTGAGAAGACAGATAAAGATAAAGAGGCCGAGCTTCCCCCAGGGACAGAGCCAAACTTAACAACCAGTGAATGGACGTGTTAATGTCAGATCAAACAGGAGACAGAGAATCAGGCCAGGTGAGACAATGAGTGTCCCAGGGTCCTGCAACCATAGAAACATCTAGCACAGTGCCTGGGGTATAGAATTTGTTGACTGACTGCTGATCACAGTTGGGTCTAGAGGGAGTCAGTGCCAGATGGTCTGGTACCTAACAGAGCAGTCTATGGAGTTCAGACAGGGGAGGGCCCTCCGGAGCCCTGGACAAGGACCAGGGCCTGGGGGAACGGCCCCAAGGCCAGGGGCGCCCCCACTTGTAACTCACGAGCAGAGAAGCACCTGAAAGCAATATAGACGTTTACAAAGTTATTTTCTATACTTCCCCCTTGACCCTCACGCTAATTCCGGGAAGTAAGCAGAAGCCACTGAGAGGTGGCACGCTTTGGTGGAAGACACACAGCTAGTCGCTGGTGGCACCACAGCTGGGATCTGGGCCGGCTGCGTCCAGCTTGCCAGTCTTCCCAGTGGAAAGTGATGCCACCCCACACCTGCCTCACGTTCAGCAGTGGGTTTCCACGATGGGTCTAGCAATTGGTTTGAGGAGCCCTAATGCCCGTCCCAGATGCAGCACTGCAATTACTTTAGGAAAATGGCCAGCCTTTAGACAAGCCAGGACAAGAAATGCATTCTTGTATAATTCTCTATCTTCTGCTTTAGTACTTCCTTTCATCTTAGTTCCTCCACTCAGAAAAGTTCCAAATTTCCTCAAGCGAGGGCAGACGTCCCCTGTCTGTATTCAAGGCAGATTCCACAGAGAGATGGGGATCTGTGGAAAGGTTCAGGATAGTGACCGTGAATCCCAAGAACACTCGCACAGCTGGGGCAGACGGGGAGGACCACAGGGGAAATCTGGGAGGTCACAGTATGTTGGTCTAAGAAGAAGCCTCCGCGACCACCATGTTCATCTTCTCATATTACAATGAAAGAGTCAGCTCAACGGGGAAAAGCTATTTCCCTAACCCACATGGCCCGTAAGTGGCGGGGGTGGAGGGGTAGATTAGAACCTGCATTTTCTGACTGTTGACTTGCTACAGGTACCATCCCAGTTTACATCAGGCTGCATAAGCCTGGCCTAGCTCAGGGTAACCTTGCCCTTTGGGCCAAATCCTGCCAGCAACTTGTTTTTTTGTCAATAAACATTTATTGGAACACACCCATGCTAATTTGTGTACATACCATTTATGGACATTTTCCTACAGCAACAGCAGAGTTAATTAGTTGAGACCATGCGGCCCCCAGAACCTAACATGTTTGCTGTTGGGCCCTTTACAGGACAGCTTGCCGACCCTTGGCCTGGTGCTGTCACTTCTCATCCCCTCACTTACCTGTGCCCACAACCCTTTCCTTTCCCCGCCCCCAACTCATACCTGGTCCTGCTTCACCCACAAGCCCACGACATACATAGAACCTCGATGCGCTGAGAGGTGGATCTGTCAGCTCCCTTTAGAGATTCATGGTTCACAGAGCATACGATGTCGGCCCCGTCATCGTCCCGGGAAACCTGGAACGTCACTGAGCTGCTCACGGTGAAGGTTTTACCGTTGGGATCTTCCTGCACGCGGGTTGGTTCCCCTGGAGTGCACACACGCAAGCACAAAGTGAGCCCTAACGCACAGATACAGTGTGGGCCCCACGGCAGACATACAGATGGCGAGTCTCAACTTAGACACACTTAGAGAGTTGTGAAATGGTTATGTACACACAGGGAGAACGTAGCCCTAACACACACACACACACACACACACACACACACACACACACACACACACACACACACACACACACACACACACACACACACACACACACACACACACACGAGTGTGCACAGAATATCTGTCCTTCTCCTTCTGTGCCTTGCTGATGTGCACATACACAGACATGTGGACATGCACGCCTCTCCTCCACCCCCACCCCCTCCTCCTGAACCCCAAAGCAGGGGGAACTTACCGTGGAGTTCTTGGTCTCCCTTCCTCCAGGTGAGCTGGGCTGCAGGTTTGCTTCCAGAAGACTGACAGTTAAGGGTGGTTGTTTCTTTTTCCCGTAATGACGACTTGTAGCCAGAGATTATGGGCTTCTGTGGGATTCCTGCCATGCAGGGGGGAGGGGCGGATGGCCAAGATAGGAAGGAGAGGCTCCCTCAGGTGACCTCAGCTCTCCCTACAGAGATGGCCTCTCTGGGGGTCAGGACACCTGGGTCCTGCTTTGCTTTACAATGCAGAGAAGGCTAGAGTAATCATCTTTCTCCCTGACCTCCTCCCTAAGGACCAGTAGGGAAGATCTGGTACGTGAACTGACACCCCACAGCACAGCTGGGTAGCTAAAGAATTGGTGCAACGCTTCAGGGGGGAAAGAAGGAGACAGAAATGTAGGACCCAGACAAGAGCATGTAAGCAGCTGGGGTACTTGGACATTATCATCACGCACAGCAAGCACTTCTCGTGTTTCCCTCCTGAGGTCTTGGGAGGTATGTGGAACAGATGTGAGCATCTTTCTGTCATAAGTTAGGAGGTTCAGGCTCAGAGAGGGTAAGAGATTTCCTCCAGAGCAAACAGTAAGTAGAGGAGAGAGGATTAGAACCCAGTGCTCTTTGCATTTCATTCCATCACAAAGGAAGCACAGACTGGGCTTTTCCCAAGCGCTTGGAGACCTGCCTGGCCCCTGTCTGCCTCAGGGGCTCACCTAGGAGCTGTGTTTGCAAGGAGGCGTGCTGCGGAGCCCCTGGGGTGGGGAGCCTCACCGAGCACGGTGACGAGGGACTTGGCGGTCCTCACAGGCATGGTGAAGATGGAGCAGGTGTACTCGCCTTCGTCTGCCAGAGCCACGTTGCTGATGCTGATGCTGAGCTCGTGGGGAGTGGATCTAACCAGCTGGATCCGATTATCACGAAGGGCTGGAGTGGGAGAATGGGAGGCGGGGCTTTCACTGGCTCATTCACGTTCATCTTCCAATACCAGGCTGGCATCTTTGGGAGAAGGGGTCTAGTGGGGTATAGGGCAGGGGAGACTGTGCCAGACTGTGCCAGCCCTAAATCTTAGGGCTCCCCTAGGGTGTAGCCACTTGGGGACCCTGTAGGACTGTGCATGGCTCAGGTCAGAGCTGTAACACCGAGATTTTTCTGGAGCCAGGTGAGGAGCCTAGGGTACCTTCCCGGTGCTCAGCCTCTGGACCCCAGGCGCACCTGACCCCTGCTCGGTGGGCACTGCCCCAGCCCACAGTCCCCACCCGCCTCCCCAGAGACAGGAAACTTGGGACGCTACCTCTCTTCTCCCCAAAGTAGAGAGTCTGCTGGGCCGGGTTAGACCACTGCAGGGACGAATCCTCGTGATCTTTCACTTGGCACTTGAGCACCACGGTGCCACCAGCCACCACTGTCTCATCGGATGTCCAGGGCTGGCTATCTGCAGGATCACAAGAGGGTTAGCTTTGTGGGGAAGCCCTGCCCCTCCACCCACTTCTGGGCCAAAGTACCACCTCATCTAACCCAGACCGCCCAAGGCCCAGGTGTCTGTGTTCTCTGAAGGCGTCGTGGGGGCAGGAACAGAGGTGGTGGGGAAGGGGAGACAGACCTTATTTCCTCTTGCTTGGACTCCACAGAGAAACAGTCACCTGTTGAATGTTTGCTGGGTGCACTGACAGGGCCGCGGACATTTAGGGGAACAGAGGCGCCCAAATCTACACACAGCACTTTGAAAGCACGCACACGCACCTGCCACTCCAAGCTCTCCTTCCCTGCCTCCAGCTGCATGTGCGAGCGAGGGCGGGAGAGGCGCGTGACACTAGCAGCCCCGAAACTAAAAGTGAGGAGAGGCCAGGCCAGCCTCGGGTCCCCCCCATTCGTTGACATAAGAGGGAGCCGGGGAAACTGTGCGATAAGTAACAAAAACGATTCAATGAAACAGAAGAACCGAAACATTTTGGCACAGACTTTGTGACTTCCTCCCACAGTTGGCTTCCCTTTATCGTCAGCTCACATCCCTCCAGGATCGGGGCAGCCCGCCTCTCAACACACAAACCCAAGTCACCCCCCAGCCCTCCTGTTATTTTAAAGAGTAAAGGATTAAAATTTTCCCTTCCATGCGTTGGACATGCTCTCTCACCCCCTCTCTAGTCAAATTAAACAACAATAGCAACAAAAGCACGAATAAGGTATCGGGTGGATAAGCCATTTGACTCCCAAATGTGCCTTCTCGTTGGCCTAGCTGGGCCCCCTCACTGTGTGACACTCGCTTCCTCCTCCCCCCACATGGGTTCTGCTCCCAGCGCGGATTCCCTCATCTCCAGGACTTTCTGTGACCCCATGGTAGCGACCTTCCCAGAACTAGAATAAACAACACCTTCCGGCTCTGATTCCCAAGCCTTCGCATCATTTCTTCTGTGGCGCTCACCTACTTAACCAGCATCAGGCTTCTCTGAATAGGAAGCTGAGAAACTTGCTTCCCACGGTCCCTCACTGAGTAATTTTAAACAGTCCTCATGATCCCTATGGCACTGACCTTACCCCTGCCTTGTCTGGTATTCCTTTCTTCTTTGGCCACTGGAGCTCCATTTCCGAGAAATGCATAATGAATACTCCTAGCAGAGAAGGGGCCCCCGAGGAGTGAAGGTGGCGCGTGCTGGGGCTGATAACAGAAACCCCTGCTCTGTGGCTGGGGCGGGGGGTGGGGGGGGGGGGGGCCTGTCTCCACACTGGAGCACAAAGTCTGGCCGCTGGTTTTACTGTCTGGAATCATAACAGAACTGAGGGGGATCTTACGGGATCACGGAATCCGATTCCCTCATTTTTTACAGATGTGGACAATGAGGCAATGGAGGTGGGGTGATTGCCTAAGATCATTCTAGTGTCAGTGATTCCAGTTGGGCCTGGAACTCTGTTTGACTCTCGGTGCAAGTGGCCTTTTCATTGGAATGCTCCTCAAGTAACCATCTAACTTGAATCTTAAAACTGTGATTTTAAGATTAGTGAGCCAGAGACGGAGCTGGCGGAGTAAACTGGGACGTGATTTATCCCTGAAATGTCTGAACGAAAGGGCTGGGAAACCTTTCATTTATTGCCAGCCGTATACCAAGTTTTGACGAGTAATCCTGCCCTCCCTGGGTCCCTTTGAAGAATTCTGCCTCAATTGTGTCTTCCAGAACCTCTTCATTCTGAGTAATACACTCCTCCTGGCATCATTTTATTTTTGGAAGAAGGTGTAGGGATGCAGAGGTCTCTACTGGAGCGAGGGAAGAGGCGTAAGTCCGGGAGGAGCCGGTGGGGTGGAACTAAGAACTAAAATGTCAGATGGAGCGGAGAAGGAGCTGTGTGGTAATGAGGGGAGTGGGGACAGAGGGCAGCGGCACCATGAGCGGGAGATGATGTGAGGATGGTGGAGGGAACCGAGGGACACAGTGACGAGGGGCCTGGATCCTCACCTTGACTGGCCAGCATGTCAGGGCTGCTCCAGACTGTGGAGCTGATGGCCTCGCCGAGGGGGGCCAGAGTCCCCAGCTCCAGATCCTGGTCCTGCCAGTAGCCTGGGGAGAGAGTCTCCATCAAGGATGAGCCCTACCTACTCGCTGCTGCCCTTTGGGACACTTTGGTTGCTGGGGGCGGGGAGAGGACTGGCCCCTCTGAAAAGCAGCTTCTCCGGGGTCCTTTCTGAGGGAAGAAGTGAGGGCTTTTCCTGGGGGGGGGGAATGGCAAGTTGCAAGGAGGGTGCTGAGTGTCACCAATCTGTCGTATAATGTCAGAGATCCTTAAAGGATCCTTAAAGATCCTCTAGTCCAGTTCTCCCATTTTACAGATGAGGACAATGGAGCCCAGAGAAAAGTGAAAAGTCACTTGGGGAAGGTCACTCCAGCACATGAAGGATACGCAACGATTGTTCATTCCTCAGCCAGGATTATTCTTTCTGCGACACCATAGCATGTACTAAAATCACAGCAGATTTAATAATTAGGAAATACTTCCACTCTTCATCCTTTTAATAAACCTGTGCAATACACTCGCTGGTGTTAGCCTTCCTGTGATGCCGCGCGGGAGCAGAAGGCAGTGACTCGACCAAGGTCGCACGAGCAGAAGAACACAGACTGGAAGTGAAATGCCTGATCCCAAGTCCGAAGCTCTGTTCCTTTCTAGCTGAGGCCCCTGGCGGTGCGACAGACGCGGTGGGGGCGGTGGGCTGGGGCTGCCGCCTGATAGCAGGCGCACAGCTCGGGGTGTTCCTCCTGCGTCCGGCCCGGCCCGCTGTCNGGGCGCAAAGCGCGGTGACGTCACCGGCTGCTGAGCAGAGTCCGGAGCGGCGGCGCGTCCCGGGCCTGGAGTCGCGGGAAGTTAGCGGGCGGCGCGGGCGCGCTGGAGCCGGACCGGGCACCGCGGCCCGGGGGTGGGGGTGGGTGCTGTTCGCGGGTTGGGGCCCAGCCTGAGAAATGGGGCCCAGCCCCTGAAGTACGGGGACGGGACGAGGTGGGGAACTGCGGGATCCGAAGGCGAGGGGCGAAGGGACGCGGGAGGGAGGAGACCGGCTGTAGGGGAGGAGAGGGGAGAGGTGGGCGCGGGGGAGAGGCTGCGCTGGGACCCGGGAGAGGCCTTCCGAGGGTCGCCCCGGCCGCCACTGGTCCCCACACACGTCCTCCGGCAGATCTGAGAAAAGACTTCTCCAGCACGAGAAGCGCTCGTGCCCCGATGGGGAGGGACGGGGATACAGACGAGAGGTGGGCAGGAAGGGGGGCGCGCAGGGCGTTGGGCGAGAGAGGCAAGAAGGCTGAGGATGCCCGAAGGAGAGGTGACCGGGCTAGCTCGGGGCCCCTGCGAGCCAGGAGGGACGCCCCCGCCTTCTGTGGACCTCAAGGCTGCAGGCAGCCTGACGCTGGTGAGTGTTTCCTCTTGTTTTCCAGGTTGCGTGTTTGTGGGCGCTTGGACGCACGGTGGATGGGCTGCGCCAAAGCTTGGGATGGTGGAGGGTCAGGGAGAAGCCGGGGAGGGGGCAGTGCTCAGCCCCCCAGGACCTGTACTCCGCGCGCAAAGGAAGCACTAGCCAGGGCTTGGCGCACATGAACGTTGGGGGTGGGCAGGGGGTGTGCGTCGGGAGTGAGCCATCTCCTAATTTGGCACAGGCCCTTCAGTCTGCTGGGAGAATCTTCAGCCACGAGTTCATTTAATGTCCAAACAACCTTGAGGCACAGGCACCTCGACCGAATCGCTTTGTAGAGGTGAGGTCGTGAAGGGTCCAGGGACTTACCTAAGACACACCTCTCCAGAAAGCTCTTTCTCTCTCCCCTGGGGCTCTCAAAGCTTTTTCATCAGCGCCCTTTCCTTCGTGTGGCATTTCCGCCCATTGTATTGCCAATCACTTGTTGGCATATCCGTCTCCCCCTCTAAACTTTGCGGCCTGACCTTATTCACCTTTGTCTTCAGCTCTTAGTGCAGAGCGGCCTTCTCTGTGCCTTCGATTGGCCCTCGTCCTTCAAGTCAGTCGCTGCTGGGGCTGTGCTCTGCGTGTTCTGCGCCAGGCAGAGGACAGAACTGCCAGCAGCCTGGACTTGGTCTCCACTCGGCTCTTCCTCCTTTCATCTGTACTCTCTGGCTGCCTTCTCCTCACTTGCTTTTCTCCCTGCGTATATGTCTTTCATCTCTCCCCTCCTCCTGCATTTCGCTGGCATCCTTCGCCCTGTCTAGGATGAATACTTGAAATGGTAAGGTAGGGCATTCACATCAGACTCAATTGTTCAGATGAGGGGACTGATCATTAAAACGAATAGTCTCCAATAAATGGCATCTATCGCCTGTAGATTTCCATGGAACACACTCTGGTTTGGTTTGTAGTGTGTTTTAAGAACCTGATGAAGAGATAGCTGTTTTAGGTGGGTTTTTTTTTTTTTCCTTTTCTTTCCCTGCTGGGATAATATTTCTCCCTCTAATTCTGAAAGGGGCTTATGATCTCATGTCTCCTCTTGAAACCTATCTGGTGGTATGCCTGCAAGTTTTCTCACTGTTTTTTTATAACACTGTACACCTGTAATGATAAATTCTGAATGGCCACTCCGCTGACGGCGGACCAGCGATTACGATGCTATTAACAGAAACATGGGTAAGTAGCAGAAATTACAACCCGGGCTGCAAAGGCCTTGTGCCTCTGGGTTCAGATTGTGCTGGTCATTTATGACATCAGCATAAATTCCTTCAATGGACTCCCCACTGGAAGGGAGAACTCAGAGCTCTCTGAAAGGGTGGCATGGGCTTTGCAGTGGAATTTATGAACATTCTGTTCAGACAGGGTCATTGGAAGGGAGTGCAGACATTGGACCACAGAGCCACCAGTGAGGGGCGCCCGGGCTACTCATAGGGAAAAGCAGTAGGAAAATTCCAGCCAAATGCGCATTATTGTTTCCTTGCTTATAAAGCCTTCCCATTGTCTGCAGGTCACATCCAGATATGTTAGCTTGGTCCTCAAGATCCTGGGCAGCCGTGCTGCCACCATGCCTTTCGGCTTTGTCTTTCCTTTATCACTCCCATATCCCAGACATGATGCCATTCTGAGGTCTTTCTAAAAACCCTTGGCTTTCCTGGCTTTCCTTTCCTGCCGTAGCACTGCTGATAATGCCCTCACCCTTCTTTACGCTAATCCCTATGCATGCTTAAAACCTACTTTATGTGGCACCTCTTTCAAGAAGTCTTCCCTGATTGCCCCAAATGGAAAACAAACCAAGTGTTGTTTCTCTGAGTTACAACACTTTATCTACTTTTCTTAAATTATGCATCACTCTATTTGTACTCCAAGTTTGGTTTCCCTCTTAAATTATGAAGATTTGCAGGTAGGGTTGACATCTGTTCGTCTCTGTATCCAGTACTGGCCAATTACTTAATAAATACACCCTTTATTGTGAGAACTAGGCTCAACATCTGCCAGTGGAGAGGAAACAGCAAACCAAACAGGATAGGAAGAAAGAGGGTAGGTCGTCCAAAGCTGAAGCTCTAGGAGCCTATAATGTTGTGCTATGGTGGGAATCGATATTCACCGATCACCTGTGTGCATCAGAATCCAGGTTAGGTGCTCTGTATTCATGATCCAGAAGAACTCTTTTAACAGGTTGTGATGCACATGTTAAGGATGAGTTGACTAAGACTCAGGAAAGTTAAGTAACTCGTCCATATGATGGAGCCTGTGAGTGTGGGGATGGGATGGCTGTCTGACTTAGACCCTCTGGCTGCAGAGACCAGACTTTCTGCACAGCCTTGCTGCTCCCCTTCCCTCTCCAGAAGCATGTATTGTGTGTGTGTGTGTGTGGTGGTGCTGGTGGTGCAGGAGTTACAGGGGTCAAGGGGCCTAAACAATAGTCTGGCCCTGGGCGGGTCACCTAAACAATAGTCACACTGCTCACTGCAATCGATCAGAATAAGTGTAGTGAGATGGATGCTCAATGGATGTGGTGATGGAATGATTTGTACCCACTGAATTTCACTGTTAATTGGATCTCTTCATGTGTCTTCATCTATACATTTGGGGGATCCTTCATTCACCCCCACGAGCCTTACAGTGGGGGACTTCCTAGCTAACCAAGCAGCAGATGTGTTTAGTTAAAGCTAACAGAATCCCCTCACGTTCTCCTCGCACTCTAATGTCTGGGCTGAAAACAGAAAGAGTGTCTTGTTTGCCCTCCATTGCCTTGGGGGGATTCCTTAATTCTTGGTTTATTTACTCATGCGGTCCAGTATCTTTAAGACTCCTGGTATTTTAAAGGACAAAGTAGCCCTTTCACCCACCCGTGTCCTTCTGATTGATTGTTCCCAGTAAGAGCAGCAGGGTAGGTGTTGGAGACTTACCAATATGCCCTTGAAAACACCCATGACTCATGTTTGCTCATACCACATGCCTCGCATATAGTAAGTGCTCAATAAATATTTATTGAATAGATGAGTGACACAAATGAATGAAAATGTAGAATGTCTCGACTCCAAGTAACTCTGGGAGGGAAGTCTCTGAAAAGGTGCCAGTATATTCCCGATTGCTTGGCTCATGTCTTCCCTGCACCGTCTGTTCTGGGAGCCTACTGTGCATTGCCCTTTGGCCTGTGAACATGGTCACTGGTGCCTATGTGGGGTGCTGGGATGGGGACAGAGCTGTCTCATGGGACCACTGCTGGCCTAGCCGGTGACTGGGTCCGGAGCTGCACTTCCCTGACAAGAGAAATCCAGCTCCCTGAGTAGGAGTTGATGATGATGGTGATGGTGATGATGATGATGAGTCAGCATTTCTGTAACTCCAGAGTTAAAAATACTCTTCATCCCAGCCTACTTGTTATTCCTCACGACACCATGACAGGTGGGTGGAGGAGTGTTATCTCCAAGGGAAAAACACGGCTGGGGGCTGTGGCCCAAAATACTGAGGGGACCCACTTTTAGGATCGGTTTCCCACACCCTTCGCTGGGCTCCCTGGCCGGCCAGGTGATCTTGCTCTGACCCTCCCTGACCTGAGCTCCATGGTGAATCCCTGTGTGTGTTGGATCGCACACGCACACGGAAGAGTGGGTGTGGCAGAATCAGAATCAGAACTGGCCCCTGGAACTTTTCTTTTTGCCCAGAGCCACATTTTTCCTTAACTGTGAATGTCTGATTCTGTGCTTGGAGGAAGGTGGGCCAATCCCGGCTGAGCCCTGACTTAGGTGCTAAGATCTGGGGATCGGTGCTTTGACCCGCGAGACTTTAGAACACAATACCCTGATCAAAAAAGGACACTTTTAGTACTTCATTTTTACACTTGCTCTTAGGGTGGCTGGGGATTCTGCTCTCTCGCTTCCGCCTTCCACCCCTTTCTAACTTCGTCCTGCCCGTGGAGCGTGAGTGCCCGGTTCCCCACCACCCTCCGTACCACGGCGCAGTCAGGCAAAAGCTGGGGCCGCGAGAGGTGGGAATTACTCTGTCGTGTGAGATTCTCTGTCTTTTCAGGTGTACATCCTGCTCATTCTGTTGCTCCTTGGGGACGGGCCTCTGCCCCCTCACAGGCTGCAGGACCTCCCGAGAGGTGCCCCAGCTCAGCTCAGATACGCTCCAGCTCACATCTGCTTCAGAACTTCAGAGCTCAGCGCTGCAGGGTGGCTGCCTCCCTCACCTGGGCCCTCCCTCCACCCTCTCTCCCGTGGGGCCCAGGAGACCTCGCTCCTTGTTCCCTCCCCCGTTCTTTCTGTTGCTGTCTGGCTTTTCCTCCTGGAGTCTTGTTTATCTCTGTTCTCTCTGGCTCCCGGCAGCCTCCTGGGCCTGGAAGGCATTATTCTCTCAGCTTTGCTTTACTGTCCCGGGAGGCCTGCAGGACCTATGTGGAAATAGACCGGTAACCGGAGGTGGGGAACCGAAGCTTCACTAGAAGGAGGGCCTGTTATGCTGATTTGCCCCGAAGCTTGCAGAAGCGGAAGCGTGGCCAAGAGGTTCAGACATACAGAACCGGGAATCCTGCGCTATTAGATAATCCAAGAGATTCGGGTCTTGAAGGGGCGATCCAGGCTCCAGTAGGTTTATTACTGAAGGTTGGCAGACAGATGCCTTTTGGTTCATTCCTAACCAGGTCGTTGAAAATGAAAGGCTTTTGTTTCCTGGGCTTGGAATGGTGTGTGGCTAAGCTTTTCCAGGCTGAATGAGGAGGAGGGAATCTTTGGGTTAGCTGGCTAGCTGGCCTGCGGTGGGCGTAAGGGTGGGGTTAAAACAAAAAGCTTATCTGTATGTTAACCCTCTTTTCACTAAAACCAAAACCGAAACAGCAAAACAAAAAACCCACCCAAAACAAAGTTAGTTATTCCAAGTGTCTTGCAGTATCCAAATGTTAGGAAAAAAGTATCAAACTTTGATATGTCATGAATAAATATATTTTGTATATTTCCGAGAACCCAGCCATCAATTTGCATGTCTGGTCATTTTCTACTGACCCCTAATGGCCAGAGATGGTTAATCCTAAGATCTTTTTGATTCCACCAGAGGTTGGAATTGATATCCTTTCTGACCCCCTGTTACCAAACTTCAGTAATTCCTCTCCTCCTTCTGCTATGCCTAATTCTCCCCCAAATATTTCCCCTCTATCATTCTTAGAAGCACAGAGTTTTACAGTTGACAAGAATGTGAGGTATCATCCAGTGCAAATCTCATTTTTTAAATGTCTATTTATTTTTGAGAGAGAGAGAGAGCAGGGGAGGGGTAGAGAGTGGGAGACAGAAAATCCCATGTGGGCTCTCCACTGACAGCACAGAGCCCGATGTGGGGCTCAAACCCACGAACTGTGAGATCATGACCTGAGCTGAAGTCAGATGCTTAACTGACTGAGCCACCCACGTGCCCCGCAAATCTCATTTTAAAGAAGAAAAACCAAGGACACGTCAGTGGTTTGAGCATCTGAGTCTTGATTTCAGCTCAGGTCATGATCGCACAGTATAGTGAGATCTGGCCCTGCGTTAAACTCTGGGCGCGCTGACAGCGAGGAGCCTGCTTGGGATTCTCTCTCTTACTGTCCTTCTCTCTCTGCTCCTCCCCCCAACCCCTCAAAATAAATAAATAAATAAATAAATAAATAAATAAACTTTAAAACAAATACAGAAGAAACACCAAGGCTCAGAGAGGTTAAGGAACTTGCGCAAGGTCACACAGCCAGTGTCTGGGAGCTGTGGTTAAGAAGCCCATCTCCTGTGGTTCTTGTTATCTGATAGCAGCCCTGTGGGCCAGTGAATTCAGAGGTTAAGTTGCCAGCTAGGGTGACTCTACTTTCAGTGACATCTACCGTCGCTGCTCCCCATGGCAGTGAGGCCCTCCAGGACCCCAGACCTCAAGGGAGGGAATGCTTCTAAACGCCAGGCCCTTCGCTGGTAGAAAGGCTGCCTGGGGACAGGCTGTGTGCGCATGCGTGTGCTGGCATCTGGTGGTGGCCGGCCGCGGGATGCCGAGCTGACCGTGAGCAGGGAGACAGCTACAAGAGAGGAGAAAGCAGAGGAGCGTGTCCTATTCTGGAGCTCAGGAGAGAGAAAAATCTGGAGGCAGAAGTGGGCTTGTGGTAGGCTGGGGGGCCCCTCAGAGGCTTAGTTAAGATTCCAAGGAGCGGAGACTGAGAAGTGGGTGGCAGAGAAGGAGGTGGGGACAGCTGTTGCTTTGATTTGCTATTGAGTCAGTGTTCTCGGTGCATTAGCACTGGGAGGGAGCCCCGGGCTGGCCCCCAACCAAAACAAGCCCCTCTGTAGCCAATACCGGCGCTGTAGCAAGAACTGCAGTTGGGAGGCAAAGAGGAAGGGGATATGATCCCCAAAGAGCCCCTTCCCGGCCTCAGTTCTGTCCTTCCGGGACTGGGCTGTTCTCTGGACAAGCGTCTAGTGTTCTGCACCCAGAGGCTGGGAGGGGGTGGGGCAGAGCCCAGAGGATGTCTCACTAAGAGCTTTTGGGAGAGTGGCCTGGGTCTGCGCAGGGGGCGGGGTCTGTGCAGCTCAGGGGCGGGGCATGACATCATCCGGTGGACAGTAGCTCTGAGCCATTTTCGGAGTGTCCATTTACCCCACCTCCTCATTCCTGCTCACACACAAAGAAATCAGGACAGGTGCCGCCTGGGGTCTGCCTGCCAGTGTAGCCGCCAGGAACCCGGACTTCCTCTGAACTCCTAGATGTCTCCCTGAACCAAGCGCAGGCGCTTCATGCTCCTTCCCTAAATTTACCTTGCTGCTTTCACACGTACGGAATAGAACTGGGAAAAATTCTCCCACCTTAGAAAATACTTGGGAAAGGAAAAGTAACAGAGGCAGTGTGGAGTAAATGAAGGCAGAATTCTGTCTAGCTCGTTGGAAAATATGTTTATGGGAAAGTAAGGGACTTTCCCGTCAACTGGGAAGGAGCGAAGGAGCCCAGGGACGTGGGGGAGAAATGGAGAGTGGATGCCCCTGGGAGGAGAGACCTCAGGCCGGGCTGCTGGAGGGCGTGGACGGACCCCCTTTCTCCACAGGCTCTACTTACTTATCTGCCTTGCTCTTTGTGTCCTACTTAAGACATTTCAGGCTGATGGCTTGGTGTGGGGGGTATCAGTGCTGTGAAAAAGTTTTAATTTGTTAGAAGTCAGGCAGGAAAGCATTCATCTCTGCTGGCTCTGATTTTACGCACTTGTTTTTACCATTTCCCTTCACTGGGGGATCCAAATTGAGGCGTGGATGGCAGGTTCGGGGCATTGGGGCAGTGGTGAGGAGCGAGGAGCGTGGTGACATAAAACTGTGTTCCACTCCACACACCCACACTGCTCCAGCCCCCTCCCTCAGTCCTAACAGATGTAGTCTCTTCGTTTTCCGTTTCTCACTTAAAAAATGTATTTTCCAGAGGGTGGTACATTGTCCGATTAGTCTTACTTTGTGCCTTCCTGAGGACCTGAACGCTTCTGTGGAACATACTTTCTTCACAGTCCCTAGAATGGGGACACACTGATCTGTTCTTTTCTTAAACCTTCACTGAATATCTTCTCCCTGATGAGGTTGTATGCTCAACTTTTGTTCTCCAAGATGCACACACATCCCAACCTAGTTACCCTCTTTCTCATTCAGCATGTGCCTCTCAACACACAGGACATGCTACAACTTTCACTATTCATATCTCTGTTTTTATTCTTTTTTTCTGACACAAATACACTGCTTTTCTTATGACCCAGATACAGAGCCCTTTTATAAGCCCATTATTAATCAGAACCCCTGACTTCCAGAAAACCATATGGCTTAAACTCAGAGATTCTCCCCAAAGCAGAATTCAGGCTCCCTCTTCTGCTCAGACTCACCAGGAGAGGGACAGAATCCTCTTCTCCCCAGGGCTGAGGCTCAGGCCATCTGTCACTGACACTGGACTCCAGGGCTTGGAAACCAGAAGACAGTTGGCATGAAGCAGCCGTGGAGGATAAATGAGAATATGTGAGGCCCAGGGGCTTAGTGGTGGTGGTTTTTTATTTGTTTGAGATGATAGGATAGAGATTAGAGGAGGAAACATATAATATGTGTTTGGAAAGATTTCATCTTTAGGAATTAGAGTTAAGAGTTAGTAAGAATGAGTACAATTGTCCTGTCATTTTTGCATTTGCTGAAGGACAAATGGTTAGGAGCAGATGGCAAAACTGGCCCCTCATTTCATAATAACAAGAGAACCTGGCCTTGGGCTCTTCAGAGGTTGATCTAGGTCGTGCTGAGTCTCGGGTTACTTGTCATCGATGTATTTATTAGAGTCTTGCTGGGTTTCTAAGAAGTATCAGGTATTTTAGTCAGAGACTCAAGAACTCAATTCACCCTCTGGAGCTTTTTTGTACCCTGAGTGTTTGGCTGGAAGTCTAGAATCAGAAATGGAAGCAAAGGATCCAAGCAACAGAAGAAGACAAATAAATGTAGGAAGCTAGGATCTGCATATTCCAAGGAAATCTGGCATTGGAAGTACTAGTTCTCTAGTCTGCCTTGCTAATATCTGAGAGTATATGAAGAAAGTACAGAGCTAGGTCCTGGTTAGCTTTGAGATGAATGGCTGAGATAGCAGCCTACATTTCTTTTTCTTTTTTTCTGTAGGGCAAGGTGATGCTTCTGACCTTCCTGACCGTGAACTGGAAGTAGATGAGCCAAAGGTGCTTATAATTAGCAATCAATACACAATTAGTGCAGGTCTAGCTGGGGTAAGGGGAAATAAATCCTTAGAGAAGTCTACATTTTAGTTCCTTATATTATTTAGCTTTCTTATCATTCTCCTGGAGATCTCCAGGAGGCAGAGAGATGAGAGGGTTAAGGAATCCCAGAAGTAAGAGCTCACATAGAAGAAGGATATGCATTTTGGGAAAAAACAAAAGTTTGGGAGATCTGCATTAGAATCCTTTCTGAAACACGTCTGCTGTTCATGAGCACAGGGGGCTCAGGGAGATGAGTAGATAGGAGATACTCCAGCTGTTACTGTAACCCAAAGTCTGTCTTCCTGAAGGCTCGCTCATGGAGATAAATCACTTCCATTACCTGTCCTTGAGGAATGAAGTTTCTCCTTGTTTCACGTGAGGAAATGGAAGAAGGGCCCTGGAGATTCATCCTGGAAGCCTGCCTCCCAACTGGATTCTACTGGAGGTCATTCATAAGTGTTAACTCTTTTATGAACTATAACTAAGAATTGGATATGGGGAAATCAGCATTTAGGGGAAGATAAGCTTGTATAGTCCCGATGTTAGGGGAGGAATAGGCCATCTAGTCTCAGACTGGCAGGGGCTGAGCATTCTCGGCTCATTGCTGGACTTGACATCATCAGCTTATTGGCCGATACCCCAAAGAGTAGCAGAATCCAGTTTAAAGATGTGCTTTCTGAGATTTAGCCAAGGACTTGGACTCTCGGATAGGATGGTTGTATTTAAGGCCACCTAGTTCTGTACAGTATGGTGGTAAAGATGGGGGACGTGAGTCAGGGTTTTGATATTTGTTTTCTATGTGTCTCCTGTATTAAATTCCCTCTGTTATCTATTCAGATAACCCATCCACGTGTATTATCTTTGTATTTACTGCTGAGGTTGAGGGAAAAGAGAAAATAAGCACCATGAAAGGACAGTTTGTGTTGCTCATCGGGCTAAGCGGGGCCTACTTAACAAATTGAGTAGGGCTCATTTTGCATTCCACCTTTATAATGTATGTGTGGGACACCTGTATATAAACAATACCGTCTCAATCTAAAACATGACTATATGTGGTTCTGTTTTTAATTTGTGACTCCATGTATGGGAGGGAGATGAGAATTATACCACTGAACCACCAATACTTCACCCTTGTGACTCCATTTATGGCAAAACATCCAGTTCTTGGGAGGCCATCTGAGGTCACTGTAGGCCCTAGTCTCCTGAGCATTTCAGACAACGCATCTTCTCAACCTAAGTATTACTCTTCCTACTGTTGTATAGATGGTTGTGAGGACTTTTCGTATCTATATTGCAAGGCTTGTTCCCCTCTTTCTAGTTGAGTAGGTCGGGGGTCATAGCCAAGATCATGTGTGTGTTCCTGGTGGGGGAGGGAGGGAGCTGCACCTTGGAGAGTGGCGAGCATGACGTTTGGAGGGAGAGCAGGACCACGGAGAGCAGCAAGAGCCTGGAGAGGCTTGTCGGGGGTAGCACCATGGAGAGCTCAAGGCTCCAGTTTGTTCTGCAAAGAACCAGGGAACAGGGACATGGGATAAGGCACCAGCTCTCCAGAAGTCAAACTGAAAGAACAGACATCAGGACTTCTGTTAGGGTCATGCTATACCCATCACTTGCTCTAAAAGCCCTCCTTAAGTACTTTGTTTGGACCTGTCACATATACACCCCAAATTATATAAACAGTGAGGACCTCCATGAGATTGAGTTTGTCAACATGCGCCTTAGTAATTAGGACAATTACATAGGTATTAGGGGTGGTGGAGGGGGTTTTAATTTGCTACAACCAGTATCTAGTCTAATGAGGACAACAGTGCCACTAAGTCTGTGTCCCCTCAGAGACACCAGGGCATGAGAAAACCAAAGTGTGCTAATCACCAGATGGAGCATGAGGTGTTTCAGAGTCAGCGTGCCTTGAGGCACCCACAGTTGCTGTGAATAGTCCAGTCTTCATCATGCATGGAAAAGAGGGGTGGATCACTCCTCTTATGAAGGCATTTGTCTTCAGGACATTAGTTGGGACATTCAGTCAGTCTCTTTACACTTAGAGACATTTTGGTAAAGGGGCACACAGTTCTCTCCTCAGTACTTGTTCCTTCAGTGAAGATGTAGCTTTACTAAGCCTCTATTCTGCAAAAGATCGCAACAGCTTCATGTGCTCAAGACTCTGGAAAGCTTGGTTTCTCAGTCCAAAAGGTTGGGTTTTCACTGGGTTATAGGTACCCTGAACAGTAGGTGGTTCTGACTCTGTAAAGAGTCATCACTGCTGCTTATCTTGCAGGAAGAGGCTGCTCTTTGGCTCCGGAGACTTATTCTTTTTCGCTTTACAGTTATACATGGAGTGTTTATTCTTAATTTGAGTTTGTAGAGACCTGAATCTTTCTCTGATGGCTTGCCTCTCCAGGCTCTTTTCCTGATGGTCTGTTTCTCTCTATCGCTTATGTGCATTCCCAGGGGGATTGCTATTCTCAGAGTTTATGCATAGACCTTTAGGACATGACTTCATCCAGGAAACAAAATGTTCCAGTATATGGGCCTATAGCCAAGGGTGAAGCAGGAAATGTTACATTTTAACATGAGGGATGAAAGGAGAAGATAGGATTACCCAAACTTTCTAACGCCCTGGAGATTTTGCATTCAGTAGTCTGTAAGAAGGTAGTCCAGACCACCAGTTGCTTTCATGGAGAATCTGGAACCCAGGTTACTGTCCTTAGGTGACATTCTGTTACTGAGAAGCAGATGACAAAACAGAGATTGCAGCACCAGTGCACAGTCTACTGGAGCTGGAAACAACAAAGAATGTGACTACTCACAGCCCCCCTGGGGCTTTAGCTCTCTGCTGATAACTATGAAGATATTATTCCTAGCATGTGACTTAAGGAAGGACAAGCAGCCTTTGATCCCATTCTGCATATTATGTGGACTATAAGCAAGTTGTATGAGCAAGGAGTCCCAAAATCAGATCTAGGGGTTTACAGAGCAACGACACAACTACCCAGTCTGCTGTTTGAAAGTGACCAGAACACGAAATGCCATCTGTGGAATTTTATGGCTGCAGAACTGTGAGTCATTCTCCAAGTGAACAGGGAATGTCTCCAAGAAGGCATTCTCGAAATCAGACTTGGGTCTCCAGTCTTCCTCAGTTGGAAGAGGAAGGAGAGAGAGAGAGAGCACCTGAGGGCAGCGAGCTGGCTCCCTTGCTGTCATGTTAGAGTCTAGGACCCCAGTCTGGGTGTAGCAGAGCTTCCCCCACCCCCAGAGCATAGGGATTTTAGGGAGCCAGGAAGAGGGGTGAAAGGGCTACAGGTCTGTCGTATGTCTTTCAGCAAGAGTAGTTCTCCTTTGATCTGTTTTACTTATGCGACAAAGGAATTTCACATCTTTAAAAATAAAAGTGGGAAAACCACTGTCCTGGAAGAAACCATGTAAACCAGCAGTGCTGCCTAGCCCCAGGGAGAGCTTGGGCTCAGGGCAGAGCCCTGTGTGTGGCTCTGGATGACCAGTGGGCGAGCCACAGCTTGGGTCCCTCATCAGACAGACTGGTTCTACGTGGAGTTAACTAAGCTCTGCTGTACTGAAGTCTCTCTGAAGGACTCAACTTCTTTGTGCCATGAAGAGCACATCTATCCTTCCCGAGGGCTAGAATTGGAATCAGGAAGAACACGGGAACAGAACAGTTACAGCTGCAAGAAGGAAGAAGAGAGATGGTAGAGATCTGCCAGGCAGACCCGTGGGCAGCTCTAGAGTGAATGCCTGCTGGACTTCTTGGCACATTGGGCATGAGCTCTAAACTGGGCACCTGGCCAGGGGGCTGAAGAATGGACGGCAGTGGACAGAAGGTCATTGGAAAGGGAAAGATGTTCACGCATGGGGCAGTGCAGGACAAGGTTGAGATGCTATAAGCTGAAGCAAAGCAGGCTGTCCAGCCACCTGCTCTACACTAGGTCAACTCACAGGGTGCTGGAAATAGCCTGACCAGGAAGAATCCAAGGAAGGCTGGGCACGGTACTGAATGTTGAGCTTACCAGGGCTCCACACAGGACACATTCACAGGCCTCGTATCCGCCAAACCTGGGAGTGCCAGCCTCTACCAGTGCTGGTAGAAGAATGTGAGAAGGAAGGAGCAGGTGGCAAACTGAATGTCCAAACTGGTCCTGGGCCTCCAGCCACAGCATGCATGTTCAGAGATCATCTGCTGCCCTTCTCCAGCCTCTCAGTCCCTGTTCAGCCTTATGAACCCTAAAAAAACTGCCGCTATACCCCAGGGAGCTCCATACCCCAGTCGCACATGAGGTTTGTTTTCCTTCTGAATGGAAAGAGCCCAACACACACCCTTGACTACTCAGGCATTAGTGTATTAGGGCATCTTGTCCATAAACTTTCACACCTTATCCCCTTGTTTGGGGTAAACATTACCAGGTAAGCTATGTACTGCCTCGCTCCCTGCCAGGGGGACCCAGGCCACACTGGGGGCACTGGACACACCTTTTGCATGGCCCTGGTCAGAATGGCCATCAAGACCACCATCCATGGGCCTCAAATCTGTGTGACCACCTCCCACATCAGAGCTGGCCTTCGTAGGTCCAGTAACTGAGAGGTAGGATTAATTTAGATAAAGATTGCATGTGGCTGTGTGTCTTCTACCTCAGTAAATCCTGGGACATTGCACACCAAATGTGTGTCCATTATCTAGACAGATAATGCTTTAGAGGAAAATGAGGCTTGATTTGAATATTCTTCAGGAACACACCTCCCTCCCCACCCATCCCCGACTTCCCGACCTCTTGTCTGGAAATTCTCCATTAAAGAGTTAGTGCCTTCCACTCCTTCCCTCCAGCACTGCTGGGAAATGTTTATAAATACAAAGACAGAGGGTTTCTCTTCCTCTCAACCTTACATCTGAGTGAGGGCTGGGCCCCCAAATTGAGGGCCAAGACGGAATTGTGTGGTTGGTGAAGAAAGCCTTGGCTAGTGGATAGATTTACTCCCTTCTCCAGTGTTTACATCCTAGAGCTGGAGAGCTCCCAGCTTTCTGGGGTGACTTCTTTCTGTTTAGGTACTAGCCTGGGGCCGTCAGTCCCCACTGCCAAACAGGTGCAGCTTGGGTCACACTGTCTATGGTGAACTCAGCTAGCGGCATGAAAAGGCCAGGGTCTGCAGCTGAAAGTCAAGGCCTAGTAGAGGATGATTATTGGGGCACATACACCCAGCAGCCTGTCCTTGCCTTGCACCTGGCTGGCCCTTGGGACTCCCCTCTCACCTCCATGGTGAGTAGGGTCATCAGTGTGGTCCTCTGGGGAAGGGGGATTCCGCCCAGGGGAGGAGCTGCTGTCACAGTGTGACTCCCAACGCTGCCGGGACTCCCTTTGGGGTGTTGCTGGGTACCGGGTGGAAGGAGTCAGCCAGCTGTAGGGAGGGGACCCCCAGGATCCTCACACCAGCTGAAGCTCCTTTATCATGACAGAGACGGGGCTGAGAGAGGAGGTCAGGGGAGATGGAGCGATTATTCCTCCAGCACCCTGGCTCCTCGCCTGTTTTCTTCAGATGAAATTCTTTACATCATCCTCCCCAAATTCAACCCCTCCCCTCTCCACCCCCGCCCCGCCCTGGCCCTGTGCCCATCCCTGCTGGCCACTGGGTCCATAGCCCAGGAGCCGCCTCCCCTTTCTCCTCCCCTGCGGTTCTTTCTGTTTTTCGTTGGCATCTGGCCGGGCATAGCCACCACCCTCCCCCTCACTCTCCCCACATCCCTTTGCTCCGCAGAGGTCCTGGCCGTCCCCTCTCCCCCTAAGGCAGCCCAGCCCTCCTCTGACTGGGCGGAGGATGCATTCCGTTAGTCCCTCCACTGCCTGCCCTCCCTCCTCCGGGGACCTGAGGCTCTGAGCCTGGCTCCCTTCCTGGGCTCCCTACAAACTGTCCCCTGCCACCCCATGAACCGTCAGCAGCCTTTAAGAAAACTGAGGGGCCCCCACAGCGCTGACCTACATAGCCGGTCCGGGCGGGAGGGGCTCTTCCCCAAGTCCCCTCGCCCTGGCCCCGCCTCCCTGCTTCCCCCCACTCTTCCCTGGGTCTTAGCCTTACAAAACCAAGAGGGCTTGAGTTCCCACCTGGGGCAAAAGGCGAGCTACCCCACCCCAAATCTGGGAAAATCCATGCTCAGCCCAGGACAGCCTTGGGTTTTCTGGGCATTCTCCTTCCCAAATATCTTGATGCTTCCTTTTGCCCAACCTTCCCCCACCTCCTCCGCTCCTCTCTGGGTTTCTTTTACCAGCTGCTGCCACCA
>NW_027529438.1:5703920-5718344 GCF_008692635.1 Crocuta crocuta
CCCATCCCTCCCCCCCGCCCCCCTCAGCAGCCTCACCCAGGCCCCCTGCCCTGCCACTCGGAGCTGCGCCGCGGGTGGGGGCGGGCGGGGGGGCAGCGATGTTTGCATACAGCAGTTGGGGGGGTGCACCGGCTATCCAACCCCTCCAGACACATACACAAACCCCGACACACGCCCCGACTGAAACGGCGACAGCTCTCACTCCGCCCCCAACACACACTGACACAGACATACACACAGATACTGACACAGAAACGCAGCGGCAGACACCAACACAGACGCGCACACCCAGACACACGCACACGGACAGCGGCGCCGCCAGACCCGGGGCGGCCGCGAGNTTCCCCACTCCCCCCGCCTCCCACACCCCCTCCGCGCCCTCGTGGTGCCTTCCACCTTCTCCCCCGGGAGCTCCGCCAGCCGGGCGCGGGTGTGGAGCCGAGGGAGGGAGCTGGCTCAGCAGTGGGACCCTGCACGCACCCCCCTTAGGCTTGGGGTGGAGGGAGGGGAGCCGGGCAGGGCCTGGGGCCAGCTGGCGAGAGCGGCCACTGCAGGCCTGGGCAAGGGCGTGCCCACCAGCCCGAGATCCTCCAGCCCCGCCCTCCCTCCTTTGGCAAGCGGGGATCCCCAGGAGCCCCGGGGCCCCCTATCAACAGTGTGCCCAGCGACATCTCCCTGCGGGCAGCCAGTTACCCTGACCTAAACACACACCTCCCTAGTTCCCCTGACCCAGGAGCCCCCAGTCCTCTGTCCAGCAACAATGTGCGGCCCCAGGCAATTTCCCTTGAAAGGTTTCTTCCAGCAAACCTCCAGGCTGTGGGGATCCACGTTCCCTCGATCCCCCGTCCAAGAAAGGACTCCCCCTGTGACCCCTGATTTCACTTCAGACTCTTGCCCAACCAAGCCGACTACAAAGCAACTCCGAAGCGTCCCCGCTTAATCCTCTCTACCCTCCCCTTCCATCCAGCCCTTCCTCCCAATATTTTTTCTTAATCTTTCAGAGGATCCTGTCCTTCCTTCTCAAGTTTTAGTAAGATTCTTGGGTGAATGGTCTGATCTGCAGACCCTCAGGAAGACTCCGCCTTTAGGAGCAATGCCTCGATGGCCAGAGTGGATGAGAGAGGCAGGAGGTTGATGCCTGGTGAAGAGTGCCGAGTCCTTGGGTTTGCCATGCTTCGTGATCTGAGTATCTCTGGAAGGGTCTTGCTGCATCTCAGAGACCCCTCGAAGGTAGCTTTGCTTAACCGTAGCTTTTGGGGATATTCCTAAATTTTAGACTCTCTGAATCGAAGAGTTTTATGTATATAAGGATTCTTTAAAACTATTTGGTCCAACTCCTTATTATACAGGTGCAGCTGAGGTCCAAGGTGGATTAACTGCCCTCCCAAGGTTACACTGACAGTTATCAGTAGAAAACACACGTGGTGGTTAGGCCAAGGGATGATATGGTCTCTAAAGTGTCTTCCAGTCCTGAGAGACCCTGGGTGCTTGTCCTCTAGCCCCCAGGTCAGTCCCCTTTCTGCACTGGTGACTGCGCCTCGCCACGCTAATCCTTAATGTTTGGGCAATCTTTCCTCCTCTCAGACAGGCACTCCCAGCCCTCTCTGATGGACTTAAATGCCTGTCATCTAGTAATTCAAGGACAAGGATATGGGAAGTACTGTGTAGTTGGTAAAGCTGCATATAAATGTTAGTTGATGATAGAGAGGCCAGTGACTCTTCTCTGGGAAGATCTCAGAGATGTTGCTCCCCTGTTTCTCTCTGTTTCTAGAATCTATCAATGGTCTCTGGGAGAAGACCTCTGCCTGCTTCTTCATGTTTCCTGAGTTCGTTAGACTTACTTGCAGAAGTTTGGGGCTACCTTGGGCTGTCATGTTTGCTTTCCCATATCTCAGTGACTCCCTGACATCTTAAAAATCTCTACAAGATGAAGATGGAGAGAGTAGAGTAGTTGAAGCCTGGGCAGACCAGACTCTCTCCAGAGCGAGGGGAGACCAGAAAGGAAGATTGGTGTTTCAGATAGTGGGGGGACCAGGTTAGCGTGAGTTTAGTCATACAGAGAAAAAGAAGGGGTGGCTGTGTTTTCAGAGAGAATGGGGCTTCAGAGGGGAAGGATCAGGCTCTCCTGGTTAAAGGGTCTTGATGGCTAAAGAGTATTGTCTTTGCAGCTAGAAGAAGCCTTAGAGATCATCTGAGTGGTCTTAAGAGAGGACAGGTTAGTGTCGCAGGAGGGACGGGATGGACGGGATGGGGACAGCAGGATAGGGGATTAGTTCCCAAGCTCCTCCAACTAATCATCTTTTCCATCTGTTCCTCCACCGTGATCCCTGTCTGCCTGTTCTCACTTAATTCTCTAACGGCTGCTGCCCTGGCCCCACCCTCTACTGTAACCGTGTGGGAGGAGAGCCCTTTTGGAGACAGTCCGAAGAGCTAGCGAACGAGACTGCAATGCTCTTTTCCTACTGGCTCCTTTTCCCTTTTCTGCATCATCAGTATCAGTTTGGCAGCACGTTAGGCCCTGGGAATACGAAGCAGTCATTGGCTTTTAGAATCTTAGAATGAAAGAGTATTAGAGTTGTAAGCGACCTTCAAGATTACCTAATTCATGCCCCTTGTTGAACGGATGAGGAAGAGAAGACTCTGAGAAGTTAAGTGACTTCCTACGTCCACACGGCGGTGCAGAAAGGGGGTTACCCAGTTGGACAGAGGAGGCAGAGAGTACCCTGGGGGCCCAGAGAACCGAGGAGTATCATTGCCAGTACTTCGGAGCCGTGTACCAAGTGAGGAGTTGCTCAGTCCTGTGTATCTGAGTGGAAGGGTAGTTTCTCCTGCAGATGCGGATGTCTCCATTGGGAATCACTCCTTGCCTACAATCATTTTAGTGTCCTCTGTGCTTGAGCCCTGCAGCTCACAGGCTCCCGTTCACTAGGAGCAGAGTTTTACAAAGCAAGACTGACCTACTGGAACGACCCCCATCATGTAAATAGGTAATAATAAAAGTATCCACGTTGGACTGTGATCGCACGGTTACGTTCCACTCTGAAATGCTGTGACATACACCATGCATCTCTAAGAGACTCGCACAAAGTGTGGACTAAGTTGTCTGTGGGATGAAAGGGCTGGTGGCTACAGCAGAGACTGGGGGGCAGCAGAGAAGGAGGGTGGAGAGAAGGCGGGTTCTGGCTTCCGATGCCCTGTCCACTCAGCAACAGCCTGGGGAGCTGGGGGTGTGGAATGCGGCGCTGGCACCGGTGCTGGGCTGGCCGCAGCTGTGTGGGCCCCGGGCATTCCTTTCCCCACGCTGCTGCTCCTGCTCTGGGCGGGGAGGGGGCCTGAGCCAAGTGGGGTGAATACTAGGTAATCACCAGGAGTGGGGTGGCCACACCTGTGGGAAACAGCTCGGAAGACTGGGCTCGGTTCTGCTCTGTGAGTCCTTCTTGTCTCTATGTCTTCTTTATCAGTACATCCTACGTGGGTTTCCACATTGCTCTTCTCCTTAATTTTCCACCCAACTAAACCAGTGTTCCTCATACTGTTCCCTACTTCCATTATCCAGTTTTAATTAACCCCATCCTCAATAATAACCTCTGTGTACAGTTTAATTCTAACCTTAATTGAATTCTAACTTCATCCTAACCCTAATCTATTACAGACTCTAACTATTAATCCTAATACCAACCCTGAGTTAATTGTCAGTTTGAACCAGTATATTTACTCTGCCTGTTAAGAGCCCAGCACCTAGGAGAGCATCACGCACATAGTAGACATGATCACAGGTGCCACTGGAGAACCCATTGTTGGCCACATTTTGCACTGGGCACTTGACACGCGCAGTATCTGACCAAGGTACTGGAAATACCAAGGTACTGGAAATTCCAACCATGTGGTTGGAATTGTTAGCTGCCTCACACACACGAGGAAACAAAGGTGTGACGAGAGTCTGTCATTTGTTAATAGTGGGTCCAAATTCACTATTTAAGGTCCGCTTGCCCTTAAAACCTATGCTCATTCCTTTTTCTACCAACAAATACTTTCTTTTTTTAAACATTTTTTTAATGTTTATTTATTTTTGAGGGAGAGAGTCACAAAGCACAAGCAGGGGAGGGGCAGAGAGAGAGGGAGACAGAATCGGAAGTGGGTTCCGAGAGCTGTCAGCACGGAGCCCGATGCAGACTCAAACCCATGAACCATGAGATCATGACCTGGGCCGAAGTCAGACGCTTAACCAACTGAGCCACCTAGGTGCCCCTTGAATGACTTCTAAAATACAGAGTTTCTTGGATTATTAGTTTATATATAGTGGTATATATAACATATAAATATATATAGTGTATATATAATACACCAGTATATAAATATATATAGTGGTACAAAATAGAAACCAAACAAATAAACCAACAAAAAGCCCAAATCTCCCTGCCCAGAAACCCCACTGACACTTAAAACATTAATGTATTTATAAAGTTAAAATAATCAAACTATAGAAAGAAACAAACTGAAAAGAAAAGCCTCCTTTTCCTTCCCAAACTTGCTGAATTCCAACCGCCCCCCCCCAACCTCAGGCGGGGGGGACATTGTTGGCATTGAATTTGTCCAGCAGCCCTGCCTCCCACGGCATATCAGAACAGCACACAACGTCAAGGTCAATACCTACCCATGAAATCACCCTATGCATGCATATGACTTAGGCATAAGAATCACTAGACAATTTGAATTTATGATTAACAGTGACTGTTAAAAGGCCAACGACGTTCCAGGTGCTACACGAAGTTCTTTCTATTTAGTATTCCTTTTGGTGTTCTCGAGCTTTCTGGGCAGCAAGCATTACCCCACCTGTACAAGTATAGCCGTGTCTGAGCCTCAGGTGTAGATAAAGCTTGGAGAAGCCAAGTGACTGGCCCAGGAGCACAGAGACTTGGCTGAGAGACCCAGGTTTTAGACACAGATTTGTCTGACTCCAGAGCCTCTGTGTTTAGCTCCTGGACTTTGCCAGGAGGCTTGTTAGAGGGGAGGTCGTTTGAGATTTGCTTTGCAGGAGGGAGGAGGCATTGCTTGATATTAGAGAGGAGGCTGACCTGAGAGGCTCTAGGAAGACGCAGATCGATCTGGGAGGAGGCAGTGCGAGGGGAGACGGAGCAGGACACCCAGAGCACAGAGGGGAATCAGTGCCAGGTGCGCATAATTGGGGACGGAAAAATAAGAACTGAAGCTGGGGACAGTGTCTGTGATACATTCAGGCAAAAATAAAATCAAGCTGTAAATGCGTGTGCCACTATTCCTTCAGCGACGGGCTGATTGATGTATTTCAGAAAAACAGTAGACACACATAATCGTCTGCAAACAAAAATACATATTTTCGGCTACATAGGTATCTGCAGCCTCTCCGACGACTATCTCAGCCTCCTTCGCCTTGTGTTCTGTGCTCCAGCAATATTAAATGGCTTGTAATTTCCCAAACACACTATGTTGTTTCATGCCTCAGTGTCTTTGCACATACTATTTCCTATACCTGGATTGCCTATCTCATTAAGTGCTTGTGTTATCTATTCAAACTTTGATTAGGTGCCACCACCTCTGTGAAGTTTTCTAGCCTGAGATAATCACTCCTTGCTAGGTGCTACCAGTATGTGGACTATCAGCTGCCTCTCACCCCCCAACCCCACTGATATGTCATGTGTTTGTCAATATGTTTTTCTCCACTAACTGTGAGCTCTTTGAGGGCAGGAATGATATTTCATGAATCTTGTTATTCTCAGTGCTTAGCATAGAAACAGGAAAATAGTAAGCTTCTCAGTTGATTCTACTGAATTTAGCTGAAATGATGTATTTATAAACACACAGGCTTGATGAACCATTTTTTTCTCCAGGCGGACATGCATGTAAATAACCACATTTCACTGGCATATTCCCTGCAGTTAATGTATGTGTTCATGTAGACACAACGTGTCGAAAAGAAGGTGAAGGATTCTAATATATATGCAACATATTTCCATCCACCTATTCAAGATGCATTTTTGTAATTCTTGGAATTGACTTGAGAGCTTGCCACATCCTTTGGGGTATATTCAGTTGTGGAAAATTTTTGTCCTTGGAGGATGGCTTTTAATTTTGAAAATAGCCAAATGTCTTAGGATCCAGATCTTATGGATAAGAGGTGGTTCACGGTGGGTAATACAAAAAGAAGACTTGGCTGGGAAGTAAGAATAAATGACTTCCAGGTTGCCTAATACGTTGATTCTTCAAAGAGGAGTTCTAGAAAATTTCTGAGCAGTGGCGCTCTGGTCTATTTGTTAATACAAACAAAATGAAACAAGAGTGTTGTCAATTTGTACTCACCCCTGGTGGACATACATGCTTGGATGTTAAGAACACAAAAAACCATGTGTCCAAGAAGATACATCCTTCCTTCCTGCCTTGATTTGTACTTTCTTGGTTTTTTGTGTGCAACGCACAATGCTGGTTGAAATCGGGTATTTTGACCCAGCTGTTTTGTGCAGGCTACAAAAAAAATCTGTAAACCCCCAAGTTTTATTTTTTTCAACTGCCAAATAAAACGATCAGTGGATGTTCTCACCCCATCTCCAATTTCCACCCCGTTTTTGAGCCTCGTTTTATCTGTGGGTGAAAAATGCAAAAGTCAGGGAAAAGAAAATATCCAGGGATGCAAAATACGTGGTAATTAAGACCAGTCTGACCGTAATGGTTTGCTTCTTAGAATCATAAGATAGGAGTGAATGTTAAAAAATGCTATAACAAAATGTCAGTGTCTGGTGCTGGGCTCTCGAGATGAGCAAGTATGAAGCTAACCTTTAAGGAACTCAGAGTCCAGTAGGGAAGATGGGCATGTAAACACATAACTGCTACAGCCTGTGATAAATACCATATATGGCCCTGTAGAATCCCAGAAGAGGCAGAGATTACACTGTGGGAAACCCTAAGGAATGAGGAGGAGTTGACCAGGTATAAAAAAGATGGAGGAATTAGAAAAAGAGGGGACGGTGTATGCAAAGCAGGAAAGCAAGAAGCAGCATACCCAGTTGTCACCGGATTGTTCAAGAAGTTTGTGCCAGAGATTGTTCCTACTTCTGCAAACTAGGAGCCACGGGAGGGTTTTAAGCAGGGAAATGTCAGGGCGGGATTTGCATTTTAGAGCGATAACTCTGGCAACAGTGATGGATGGACTGGAGGGTACACATCATTTGACTCAGAAGCCTGACCCTTCTGAGACCATGACATTGAATAGGACCCACTGAGTGTGGGCTTGTCTGGTTCTGTGAGCAGGGTGGACACAACACCCAGAACACGGTGACAGGACTCAGCCGTCAGTACAGTGTGTGGCCAGTGCTGTGGGGCACAGCAGCCTGAAGTTGTGTAGAGGAAGGGGGTAAGTACCGTGAATAACGGTCTTGGCTTGCCAGGGAATGAGACACTTTCCAGAACTTGCCGTGTCAAGATTGGGAAAGTCAGGGACCAAAGAGTGATGGTTGGTCAACAGACCAACCTCAATGGCACCTGTTACTGAGACTATCTCCTTGGCAACCAGCTGGGGTCATCTTCAAGGCAGACTGGAAGGGAAGAAAAGCTGAGTGAGTTATTTTATGTTTTAGGGGAGGGCAGGGGGAGAAGGAGTTGGGGGTAGTCATGATTCAGAATAGCTTGGCCAGTTAAACAGAAAAGAGAGAAGAAAGGCTAAGTAGGAGACTGAGTGGAGGCTGGTTTCTGCCCAGGACCCCACCTCCGCTCCCTGAGATCCTGGGCTCTCTGCTGGTGGTAGAGAACATTGCAGACTCAAAAAAGCAAGCATTGCAAAGAGTGAACATGTATATTTAGCTTTTAACTCATGCATGGGGTTTATATATTCATGCATACACTTATGCATGAACATTCAATGTTCATGCAGTGCTTACTAGTGTCCAACATTGGGCTTAAGTTAGGTCATTTAGTTTTCACGTATGACTTGTAGATTATATCACCCCCATTTTACAGATGAGAAAAATGAGGCTTGGGAAATGTGCTAACTCCCTTTGAGTCACACATTAACAGGTAGAGCTGAGATCTTAATTAGGGTGTGTCTCCAAAGTGCCCGCTCATTCATTCCAGCAAAGCAGTACATCCACCTGTTGCAAATATTACAGATGCCCAGGAGATTCTGGGTCTGCAACTTCATAGTAAAGAATGCCAGCCTTACTGTTACCAAGTGTCCCCACATGATGCCTAGACCCCGACAGCCCTGAGAAACCACACGCCACAGCCCATGTCTCCTCCGACTCGTGACAGGACCCTATGTGTAAGTGGCTTATTAGAATACAGTTGTGTTAAAATGAGAAAATACCCGAGTTTTTCAATAGGTCGTTTTCTTGACCCTTCCTCTGCAGTGATTGCTAACCTGGTTTATAGAGCCCTGTGTGGTCTGGTCCTTTCCTAGCTTTCTGACCCCCGTAGCCTCATGGCCACACCGGTTCCCCCTGGAGTATCTATCTCCAATGCACCCAGACCTTTGCGCTGTCTGGCCCCTCCCAAGCTGGAGCCTTGCCTCTCTGCTCTGTACAAACTGCTCTTGCTCGCAGATCTCAGCCTCAGTGTCCCCTCCCCAGAGGGGTCTTCCCTCTGCCTTGCGATAACCTATCGCCTTCCGTTTCCATCTTAATAATGCATCTTTGGTTTGGGTATCTGTTCCCCGTGCTGCTGCTTCTGGAGACAGAAGCTTCAGGAGAAAGGAGGCTCTGTCAGCTTGGAGCAAAGTTGTGTTGCCCGGAGCCAAGGGATATCACACATGACAATGGCTGGCATGCAGTAGGTGCTTAATAAATGTGTGAATAAATGGACGAAAGAGAACACTCTCACTCACCACACTGAGTCTTTGGTGTTGCACTCAGATTTTGCAATCAAGAACTTTTTTCTTAGGCCCAGAGTAAATCTCCCTCTGCCACTTAAAGTGCTTCCTTCTTCCTTCTGGTTCATGGAAGAAGACATCTCTTTCTTTTCACCAGCCTCTGTGTAGCCTCTGGAGGCTCAGAGACTGCTAGTAAATGGCCCCTCAACCTCCTGGGTGTCAGGTATGAACGTGTTATGACTCCTAACCTCCTGCGAGTTCTTTTTTCATTGCAACCTCTTCTCCAGTCCTTTTTTCTTAGGTAGGTGGATTCAGAACAGGTAGTAGGCGAATGAGGCCTTGCCTGCTCTGATGGCTCGGAGCTGAACCTGAGAGGCTATTTCTAGCTGTGTTCTGGGTTTTTCTGCTGTTCTCGATTTCAGACTGTCTCTTTGGCTCATTCATGGTCACTTGTGGTCCATTTTGATCCCCATTTCCTTGAAAGCCCTCAAATTCCAGAGCTTGCTCTGGTTAGAGAAATATTCCCTCACCGGGTGACACCAGATTTGCCACCAGATTCCTTGTGGGCTGGTGTCCTCAGGTGCACGTATGGATACGTGTTAGGCTGATCACTGCTGCTGTTCGTCCCGTGGCTGAGCCAGAACCGGGGGCAGATACACTTCGGGTATATTTTCGCTCCATTCCTGTGAGCCTCGGCTAGTGTCGGCACAGACTAAGATGGGCCAGGAATGACTGCGTGTCCCGCTCAAGTTCTAGGAGCCGGCCCTGGCTCACCCAAGAGAGCGCAGGAAGGGAGAAAGCATGGATTTTGAAGCCGGGCTCCCCTGTGCCAGGTGGGCCACCCCCTTTCTCTGAGATCAGCATTTTCATTTGTTGACCATTAGACGTTACCATGGACTGTCCTGTGGGCTTGTGGGGAAGGGTGAGGGCATTCACATATAGGCCCTAGGAACTCAGTACATGTAAGTTACCTTTCCCTGTGCCCCCTTCACCTCAGAGCAGATGTGTGAGGGAAGTTCTCCACCTGCCTGGCTGGACCGTGGACTCTTGCTCTGTGCCCACTGCCTCAATATAAAGTGCTATTTGGAGCTAGATTTTTCCCTTTCCAGTTCCTTGATCACGCTTCCGGAGCGCGTCTGTTTAGCCTGCTCTCTGCTGCCCCTGTGAGGCCATCCTGACGCCCTCGCCATTCCCGGTCCTCTGCTCCCTCGGTGTGGCTGCTCTGCTGTAATGCAGCCTCTTCCAGCTTCTTGGCCAAAGTGGCCCGTAAGGCCTCTGTGTTTCAAACACAACCCTTAACGCACATCCGAGTCTAATCTCAGTCTTCTCTGGTCAGGCGATATCATCTCGGTTCTTGTTTCCTCTTTCCTTCTAATATGCATCCCACCGGTAAGAGACTCAGGAGACTGAGTGAGGGCTTGCAGTGAGGAAGGTGTCTTCAGGTTTCCCGCCCCCCAATCTGTTGCTTTGTACGACCCCAGGTTCTCTGACTCACGAATGCAAAGAGAACAGTATGTCGCCAGCGGGTGTTTAGTCATAGAGTTCCCCTCTTTTTGCCCTTAAATTCAGATCTCTTTAAGTTAATGAAGGGAAATACGACTATTCTTGCCTTGCAGGGGGTAATGGTGGACTTCGGATGGACTCAGAGCGCCGGGTCTGTGGAGTGAGAGCGTGGACACAAAGGGCCCGTCTGCTACTGCCTGCTCCTAACAGCGAAGCTTGTGTGACAAGAGGGACGAAGGGTTATTCAGGATACAGTCAGTGCACTGTTCTGTTTGAAAACCTTTGCGGATGGGAAATACAATGGGTGAGGTGGTTTTAAGCTAAATTTGAGAGGGTAGGACTTGAATACCAGATACTGAAGAGTTCTATCTTTATCCCAATGTCCGTGAGAAAAATTTTGTAGCAGGATGTTACGTGATGGAATTGGTATTTAGAGATTAATCCTCAGATTCAGAACAACGAAGGGGTTAATTCTTTCTCCCTCTTACTCTGTAAATTCAGTGCAATCCCATGCTAAATCCCAAAATTTTATTTTTATGGAGCTGGACCAGTTGATCCTAACATTCCCTTAGAAAAGAAAATCGAGAGGGGCGCCTGAGGGGCTCAGTAGGTTAAGCGTCCGATTTCAGCTCAGGTCATGATCTCCCAGTTTGTGGGTTTGAGCCCTGCATCGGGCTCTGTGCTGACAGCTCAGAGCCTGGAGTAGAGCCTGGAGTCTGCTTTGGATTCTGTGTCTCCCTCTCTCTCTCTGCCCTAACCCCACTCATGCTGTCTCTAAAAAGTAAACAAACATTAAAAAAACTAAAAGAAAAGAAAACCAAGAAAAGCCACTTTTTTTTTTTTTTTTAACACATAGGGTTCGGGAAGTTGAGGAGGTTGGGGAGAGGGTTTTCTAGCTCTCCTAAGTTACTTTAAAATATAACAATGAAAACATTGAAGTATTGCCCAGGAATATACAAACAGTTTGACAGCATAGGAGAGAGAGCATGGTCACAAACTAATGTGGGAATTTGGTGTATGAATTTAGTCTATGAAGATGATTCAGTACATCATATACTACACTTCTAATCAATGACTAAGACTGGACTATTTTAATAACTTTAGGATAATCAGTTATCTATTTGTAAGTTGGGATGGGATAGGTTGGGCCCTTCCTCACACCATATACAAAGATAAAGTTCTCCTGGATGGAAGTACTAAATTTTATAAACAGAGCAAACCAAAAGACATTGTTAAACACTAGAAAAATGAGTTTAATTCAAAGTGGCAAAGACATTCCCCAGCCAGATAAAAAAACCCAGAATCCTTAAAAGAAAGGACTGACAAGTTTTACTGCTTAGACTTTCCTAAAAACATGAGATGATTGTAGATACCATTGACAAAATTTAAAAGTAAATTACAGCTGGGAACATTTTATTCACAACACATGTAGCAAACTATTACATGGGTAACATGCAAAATGTCTAATCAATATGCATGGAAAGGCAAACAATCCTATAGAAAATTGGCAAAGGATACGAGTAGGAATTTTCAGAAGAAATAGAGTTATCCAGTAGATGTCTGAGCACATGGTCAGCTGCATTTGGATTTGGAGAAATACAAGTTAAAGCAACAGAGAGACAGACCTGAGATTGTTAGAAAGTGTCAAAGGCCCATCAGATTGTTAAAAATTAAAATGATGGATCCTATCCAGTGTTGGCAAGTGTTCGGGGAAATAGGAAAATTCATTTATTGTTAGTGACAATGTAAATTGGTACAGTTGTCTTGGAGATGTTTTGGCAAAATGTATGAAAATTAAAAATTAAAATACCGGTGGTGTTGTTTCCACAAATCTGTGCTGTGTGTGTAGTCACACATGAGCACCGTAATTTATGTGCCTGGATGTGAATCATGTCATTGTTTCCAGTAGTGAAAAATGGCAAACATCGTAAGTACCCATCAATAGTGAATTGGTTAAATAAATTATACTATACCTGGACTCTGTAATAACACATAGCAGTTAAAAAGAATGAGGTACATTTATGTATACCAACATGGAGAGATAACCAAGATGTATTGTTAGGGGAAAATACAAAGAAAATACGCATGCTTTCACCCCATTTGTGTAACAGGAAAGAAGCCTCAAACAGCATATGTGCCTATGTTATATTTCATCTTCGCATAAATGTGTGTTTAAGGATATGAATTGCTACCTAGGCTGTGTGACTTTGGACAAGGTGCTTAAGCTCTCAGTATTTTATTTTCCGTGTGTGGACAGTAGAGATGATAATAATAGTATGTATCCCTTAGGGTTGTATAATGTGAGGTGTAAATTAATTAATCTATTTGAAGTGCTTCGAATAGAGCCTGCCACATGGTCAGCACTTGGTGAGTGCTCCTATCATTCAGATACATATCCAGCTTGAAAAATTATGATTTCTGCAGTGGGAGTGAGGTTCAAGGCATAAGGGGTGGGGGTGGGGAGCAGACTATAATTATTTATATGATAGAGTTAACTTTTTTACAGTGATCATGTGCTTTTGTGGTGAGCGATTAAACAATGATTTTAGGGGCAGCCAGCTGGCTTAGTCAGAAGAGTGTGCAAGCAACTCTTG
Source organism: Crocuta crocuta (assembly GCF_008692635.1). NCBI lineage: Eukaryota > Metazoa > Chordata > Mammalia > Carnivora > Hyaenidae > Crocuta > Crocuta crocuta. The sequence continues at coordinate 5,716,851 of NW_027529438.1, forward strand.
ATCTCAGGGCCATGAGTTCGAGCCCCACGTGGGATGTAGAGATGGCTGAAGTCAACAAGACTTAAACAGTTATTTTGAAAGATTATTCTAAGGAAATCTGTGAAAAGATGTTTATGGAAACCCAGGAATGAAATCAAGCAGCTCTGAGCTGGGTTGGTGGCTCCGGGGACAGAACGGAGGTGCCGTGGTCGGTGTTGGTTGTGGGGAACAAGAAAGGGAAAACGCAAGACCTGCTCTCAGTTTGGGGGTTTGAGTGATTGATCTGGAAAGCACTGAACCACGGAAAGAAATTGCGGCATAAAGACCGTCTTCATGGGGTGTAGTGCATTGGGACGGAGGAAGATTAGTTTTACTTAACCTGCATTGAGGTTAAGCTTCTGGGACCCATCTCCCGGGGAATATTCGGTAGACTGCATGTAGACACTGGAGCCCTGCAGAAAGTGCACTGTTTCAACACCACTTCGAGGTAGAGCAGCAGAAACAGTCTCAAGTCCCCAGGTCTCCTTTTAAGAGTTCCCTTCTAATTTTCCCATTATGAAAATAAAGAAATGTGGTATTCTGGAACAGTCTCTGGGTCAGGAGGACAGAGACCTGTTCTATCAGTTGTTTATTTTTTCCCTGGCAAACATATTGAGCAGCTATTATGTGCTAGACACTGCTCAGACTGACAAGGTAGAAGGGGCTCAAGGTCCTCACCGCCCAACAGGACACAGCCCTGGGTGCTCCGTGCTCCAGGAGCCACGTGGGCAGGGGCGGGAACGGTGTGAAGGTGGGTGCGCTCCAGTCGGCTAGGGTGGTGCTGGACATCAGGAAGACATTACAGGAAAGGAAGTGGGTGCTCAGTCTTCAAGGAGGGGGGTGGACGGTTCCCCAGGCAGATGTGAGAGTGGGGAGAAGGGAAGGGCATTTCAGAAAGAGGAAACAGTCCTTTCCAGGGCACGTCAGTGTGGATCCAGAACAGTGTTGGGTTTTGGGGTTTTTAATTTTACGGAATTGTAAGTATTTTGGCATTGTGCAACATGAGGCCGGAGGTGGGTGGGGCATGATCATAAGTGAGGTTGGGACGGGGCAGGAGTCAGATCTGTAGATGGCCTTCAGGGTCTTCTCAGGGCTCCAGAGAATCATCAAGGGGTTTTTCCTTCCAGAAAAATCACCATTGCTCTGTCGGCCATGTGGCAGATGGGTGGAAGGAGAAGGGCCACTTGCAGACAGACAAGTGAGGGGTTATTAAAAGACTCAAACAGGGGAGCCTGGGTGGCCCAGGTCATGGTTGCACAGTTTGTGGATTCTAGCCATGTGTCCGACTCTGTGCTGACAGCTGGGAACCTGGAGCCTGCTTCAGATTCTATCTGTCTGTCTGTCTCTCTCTCCTTCTCTCCTGCTTGCTCTCTCTCTCTCTCTAAATAAATATGAAAAAAATAAAAATAAATAAAATATTCAAATAGCCCTGCCTTTGAAGGAGGCACTGTCCGCACTGAGCTAGGAGCAGCAGCA
>NW_027529438.1:5718373-5751783 GCF_008692635.1 Crocuta crocuta
AAAGGAGACGGGGGTGGGGGAGGGGGTGGGAGTGAGGTGGGGGTGGATCTCCGGGCTGCAGAGACGGGACAGACCCATCACAGCCACTGCTGAAGTCCTGAGTGTGCAGTTGAGGGACGGCGTCATGGTGGACCGCGCCCTGGATGCCCAGCCCTGTGTCCCCCATCCTGTTTTCTATCAAATCCATCTTCTCCCTTCAATTTACTGTGTGTAGCCAGTTCTATCGCTGGGGCGCAGACCTCTGTGATAACTTACCTTGACGAGAGCCTGAAGCCTGCTCGCTGGACCCTCTCGAATTATCTACCACACGGCATCCGGGGTGATCTATCTGAAATGCACATCAAATCACAGTTCTCCCTTACGTAAAACCCTTCACGGCCTCTGCAGCTCTTGCAGGATTATAATTGAAGTCCTTTAACATGACATATGAAGGTTTCTCCAATCTGGTCTTCCAGCCACAGGCTGTCACCCCCTGCCTGGGACTCTGGGCTTCAGTTGACTCCTCATTTCTTGTAGTTTCTCATTCAGGAATGAGGGGCGAGCTGTAGCTTTATCACACCATCCTCTCTTCCTAGAGCGCCTTTCTTCCTCCCTTTCCCCGACACACATGCATGCACACACACGCACACATATGCACGTGCATGTACATACTCCCTGACCAGCTCTCTTTCGCTCAGGTGAGCAACTGTTCTGACTTTGTACAGCTTATGTCCGTGGCTCTGGCAAACCTCCTTAGATGCTCGGACCCACATTCTCTATTTCCGTAGCATGCTTGACATGTCTCCACTGTTGGGCAACTTTGTTTTGTGATTCTGTTTGTTTTCCATCTCTGACTGTGTCTGTACTGAGAACAGATGTGATGTCTTCAGTATCTTTGTGTTCCCAGGGCCTAGCATATATAGGTCCCAAGGTCTTGGCATGTAGCACATGTCCGTGGATTTACAGAATACATTAATTAATAAACGAGTAGGTGGATGGTGCTACCGTTAAGTAAATTAGGAGGTCACGAAGAACAGAGGATTTATGAGGAGATGTAAGTTCAGATTTGTACGTTTTACCATCGAAATGCCCGTGAGTTAGGTAGGGAATATTATGTCAAGGCAGCAGAACATTCCAGTCTGGCTGTAAGGTGCAAATATGGGCACTGTCAGCACATAGTCAGTGCTTTTGCAGATAATTTGAGGAGAAAGTAGAAGAGAAGAGAGGCCATGCATACTTTTTCGGGCAGTGTTTTTGGTCCCAACCCATGAAGAAATCAATTAATTTATTTTCTTTTTTTTTAAATTTTTTTAAATGTTTTATTTATTTCTAGGAAAGAGAGAGAGAGACAGCGTGAGCAGGGGAGGGTCAGAGAGAGAGGGAGTCACAGACTGAAACAGGCTCCAGGCTCTGAGCTGGCAGTCAGCACAGAGCCCGACGCGGGGCTCGAACCCACGAACCGCAAGATCATGACCTAAGCCAAAGTCGGACGCCCAACCGACTAAGCCACCCAGGCGCCCCATATTTTCTTATGACTTAGAACAAATACCTGTACATGTAACTAGGACGAACATTTCAGGCAAGAATACACGGTCTTATTAGAGGCAGATACACTCCGATGTTTTCTTTCTTGTTCTGTTCTGTCCTATCCTGCCCTGCCTTATGCTACTATTTCTATTTAATGATATAAAAATGTTGCTGGCATTTGGACCAGCGGTCTGATAACCTCTGCTCTTCGGGACACTGGTATTTAAGAGGGAGGAGGAGGGCCCGGTGAGGGGACGGAGAAGGAGGAGCCAGCATATAGGAAGAGAGCCCTGTGTGCCTTGGAAAGCAGGGGAGTGAATATTCTCAAGAACACAGACGTGTTTGGCATGAAACGCTGCAGGAAGGTGAAGTGACGCTCTTGAACCTGATGATTAGGAAGTGGTTAGTGACCTGAGCTAGACCGTTTCAGCAGAAGTGAGGCTGAAATCGCCTGAGGAAGGGAGAAGAGCGTGAGCCTACAGCCTGGTCTCTGGAAAAACAGAGACTGCAGGCATCAGGCTGCCAGGGGTTCTTGCCTCCTTTGTCTCCTTTATTCCTTGTAATGGCCTCCGAAGGCAGACATTATTACCTGTGCAAATTTTGAAATAAACAGGCAGTCTGAGTCTCAGAGAGTCTCAGAGAGGTTCATTTAGGTGCTCACCACCACACAGTAAGTTGTGACACTGGGATTTAAACCTTGCTCGATCCTGACTTTAAAGTCTGTGTTTTTCCAATTGGGCCACAGCAGTTAGTCTATTTTTGTAATATTGGATAAGTAATTTAATTTCTATGGGCATGAGTTTACCAATCTATGTAATTACAGATGGAGAGGGTTGACAAAAATTATAGACTACAGAAATACACAAAATAAAGAGCAAACATACACCCACTTAGCATTATCAATTTAATCTTCAAACTAGCTTTTTTTTAATTTATAAAAGTAATAAGATCGTACAGCAAAAATTCAGCTAATGTGTAAGGTTAAAAATGAAACTTAATTATTTAAAAGTCTTTTTCCATTTTGAGCATTCGGTGATTTCAGGACGAGGCTCCTTGGTCCTTCAGATCTTCTCATTTCCAGTGACGACAGAAGGCTAGCACACCGTCCCCTTCCCCATGCTCTGCATAGAGACCCCGTTGGGGTGACCCCATGGTGGCATAAACAGCCCTGAAGCAGAGGTCAGCAAGCCTGGGGCTAGCTGCAGCACTGTGAATGACTGGCTGGACAGCCTTGAGCAAAGCATCTTGTTTATCTGGACATTGGTTTTCTCTGCTTTGACCTTTAGTGACTGAAGGGAGAATGAGCCACTTGGGGGAGACCACCGAATGGGGAGCTCCGTCACCCTCACTAGGTGCAGCCCTCCATATAAACCTGCAGCCCCTTCCCACACCCATCTACCATCCTGTCCTGTCCTGTCCCTGGGGTACCCTCTCCCCACATCGTAAGGGCAGGGAGGAGACCGGTGGGGAAGGTCTCAGACCAGTGTCATGGGGAGCTCTGCCTCAGTGGGCAGGGTCTGTGGACACCAGCCTGCCTGGGGCACAGCCCAGCCCACTACTTCCCAGCTGATGGCTCTGGGCAAGCAAGCCATTGACTGCCCTTGATCAAGGTTTTTCTTTTGTAAAAGGAAGATAACGGTCACCACTCTTTCCACAACCTGGGAGAGTTCTGATGATAAAATGAGATAAATAATTTAAAAAAATTTATCATCATTGTACCTCCTGCTAATACTGTTTCTTAGACTCTCAACAGACAGTAGGAGGGAGAACCATAGAAATCCACCTATTTCCTTTTAGAGGAGCCTAAGGGCAATTGACTGGGTTACTCAGAGCAAAATGCTTGTCCTGCACCTCGTCTTTGGTGTCGGGGCAGTCCTGAGAAGGGCCAGTCCTGCATGCCAGGTGGGCAGTGACTGGCTGCTGGGTGAGAACAAACTGCAGACGCCCCTCTGATTCGTCAGACAGAAGCCCCTGTGCAAGGGCAGGTTTAGTCCCTGAGATTGAAATGTTCACGGTCACACGTTTCAGGTAAACTGATGCCTGGTGGAAGATTGAACACCTTTGTTCTCTTGCTACTGAAGAGTCTGTTTATGATGTTCACCTCAAGGCTCCTTCCAGGCTGAATGGGGAGTGGGCCTGAGGCAGGCCAGAGACAAAGAGAGCCCTTTACTCCTAACAGTGGGCATAACCGATGTTCTCCGGCCCCTGGGCCTGTTACCAGAGTCATTGATGCCTTAAGGGTCTGTCTTCTGACTCTTTGGCCTCTGGCCTAGAATATCTGCCCTTATAGGGTCATTGTGGTAACTGAACATTAAGGATCCTGGTTGCCAGCCCATCCCCTGTGGTCACTCAGTGCCGGGGGATTGGCAGGGCCCAATCCAGGCCCCCCACTTTTAGAGCCAGTAGCGCACAGAGTCCCATGTAAGGAAGAAAGCAGACACAGGTGTGTGGGAGGGCAGGACACTCCTTGGACTTCTGGAGGTGATCATGGTGGAGGGAAGGACCAGCATGTCATTGTGGACAGGAATCCGGTGCTGTATGGACAGGGTGGAAGGAGACTCAGAAGAACAGGTGCTGTAGACTGAAGATTCAGGAAGCAGCAGAGATCTGGGCAGTGGGGGAGACATGAAGAGGACTGGAGACTGAAATCCAGAGGAAGGGAAGAGAGGGCCTGATGGTGAAGGAGGGAGTGTATCAAGACTTCGGAGCAAGCTACAAGAGCACAATGATTGAGTGCAAGGGTGGGGGAGCTTGGAGGCCTGGGACACAGAGAGCCTCATGGCTGGTGGCGCAGGGGGCAGGGACAGCAGCAGCGGGCTGAGTGTGCTGGAGACCAGGACCCATGAGTGTGGACAGTAGTGTTTGGAACAGATGGACCCCAGACAAGAACAATTGGGGATGTGGCCATGAAACGGACAAGAAACGGCAAGGTAGACCCAGTGGGGAAAGATTGGAGAGTGCCAAGTGCACACGGGAAGTGGGGAGAAAGGAAATGGACAGGAACGTGCAGAGGTATGGACAGAGCGGGAGAGGTGTTTAAGTCAGGACGTGACTAAGGGTGACATGTCCTGAAGAAGGAGAAATTGAGGGGACAGCAAGAAGACACAGTAAGAAGACAGGACTAGGGATGGTGGCTTAGGGTCAGAACCACAGGCGTAGAGAGAGCCTGGATCCTAAAGAGGAGGAGTGAGGGGTGGCACCAAGAATTAACTCAATTTTGGGAAATTGGGGTGAAGCAGAGAGAACGTCTCCCTCCAAATTCCCAGAAAGAGCTGGTGGCACCTGATGGCCCACTGCCTGTTCGTTCATTAAATGCTGCTGGCTTGCTTATGCTTCTTGACCAAAGAGAGAATTTATGTCCTTGGAACACACTCTCTAGAATTCTCTACAGTTTCCTGGATTCCATCTCCAGATTCTTCACTATGTGTCAGACTCCCTTGGGAGTGGACCTCTGTGTGCACTCCATTGTGACCTTGACTAGTCCTTGGAGGTACAGGCCATTGTCAGGACAGATTGGGTCCAGCTCTACCCTTGGGGAGCCTTGAGAGAAACCCCTTGTGCTGGGCTAGACTCTAGGACGTGATGATTCAGGTAGAATTTCCCCTGTTTGTTCTCCTTTGGCTTGATTCTCAGGCCCACTAATTACCTGGATCATTTCACTTCTTCCCTCTTAGAGAATGGGAAAACGGATGGGGAGGGTATCTGCAATCTTCAGCCAGGTTCTTTGGCTAAGGAAGGAAGGATACAGAAGGCTTTAGGAACATAAATGCTTCATTACGATGGGTTAGAAAAATGCATGAGAGGAAGAGGCAAATGAGCACAAGGCAAGACCCCGCAGGGATGAAAAGTCTGGAAAAGAACCGACAGGACTTTGCTTTAGATGTATGTCTATGCTGCCCTTCTTTCAGGGATAGATAGGGAGGTCTGAGCTGAACATCTGTTAGTTCTGCAGCGTGGGCCTGACTCCGGAGGCCTGACTTCTCAGAGCTCCTTTTCAGCCTCCCTGGAAGGTGCTTAGCAGAGGGATATGGGGGCCTAAACAGTGAGGTTGTTGACAGCAGAGGCACTGGAAGATGGTATATGGAAACCACTTCTAGAAGATGTGCCCACAGTGGATGTGAATGAGTAATCCCCCGGGCTAACAGGGGATTTTTTTTTTGGCATTTATCATATTGTATCCCAGCAACACTTTATGAATGAAATAATGTATGAGCATCATCGACTTGTCTGTGGGGTCAAAGAGTGGTATTCAGTTAGAGGCATGAGTAATGTTTGAGTCACGGATCTTTGGAGGATTAAATCAGTGCCAAACATTTTTTGGAAAGGGAATGGACTCGTCTTCTCAAGGGTCTGCATAAACACAAATGGTGGACCTGGTTTAAAAGAAGGAAAAGATGTGCTATCTTCAAGCACCTGCAATGACCTAACCTCATCTTTCCTGCCTCGTTACAATGACTGCTTTCTTTGATTGTTTCCCTTCTCATTTTTAAATTAAAAACCACCTTTGGAGACATTATTCACACTTATCAAAAAGCCTTATCTGATTTATGGATGAAGAAGTCAGAAGCAAGATAAGTCAGAGACATCTCTTATTTGAGAAAAGCCCTCGGACAGTCTAGAAGACTTTTGTTGTTAGAGATTATGGGGAGAAGGGGTCCTGGAAAGAGGTTTTTGCTAGAATGGGGAGACTGCTGTGGGGGTGAGGGAAAGATAAAAGAAGGTTATTTAAGAGGCAGGAGACAACTCAGACACCAGAGTCAAGACTTGTGACTCATGGAACAGAGGCAGGAAGGGACAACACCTTGCTCCTTGAGGTCTCAGCTAATCTTTATCCATGGCATTTATCATTGCCCCCAACTTACGCTGGGGAAGCAGAAGACTGTGAAGTTCATTTTCACAGGGATCTGAGGCAAGTCCACTGCAGTTTGCTATTGCAGCTGGATCTTTATGTGAACTTGGAAACTTAACACCTTATTTCGTGGACAATAAGATTGATTTCGTCTTTTCTCCTGTACATCTTTCAGAGTAGTTCTTACACTGGAATTTTCCTACAGGATCATTGAGGCGGGGACCGTGCCGTTATTTTCCCTCACCATCGTATCCCCAGCGCCAAACAAGAACATTGCACACAATGAATGAGGCTCTTGGAAGGCTCTGGGGAGCTGGGACTCTTCATTCAGGGTGTGGAGAACACAGGATCTCTTCAGAGGCAACAAAGCTTTGGGCAAAGCTTGGGACAGATAGATTTCTTGGGTACAGGACACCATCTTTATGAAGAGTTGGGCGTGTGTGTCCGTGTCTAAGGGAACTTTGGTGGAGCCTGGTGGGAAGTGTCCTGAGAACCCGTTTTGCATTCGTGTGGCTCCTGGGCAGTATGTGGGGTTGAGCTTCCTTCTACAGGCACATGGCACTTCCCAACTAGCCCTTTGACTGGCATCTTGTTACTGGTCAACCCAAGTAATATGATAGCTGGCCAGCTTTGAGTTCTGCGTGTCAGGTTCTTGGAGTAGTCTAGGGAGGGTGGATTAAGAAAGACCTGTTCTCTGCTCTTTTGCTTAATGGTTAGTATATACGCACCATCAGTTTCCCTTCTCCCTGTTCCTTGTCTCTAGGTCCTGGGGGGGGGGAGGAGGCAAGCCTGGGTGGGGTGGCTGCTTCCCCAGGTGTTAGTCTTCTCCTTGCCCCCTGACCTGACTGACTCACCTTCATCCCATTCTTGCCCAGATCTACTTCCTGGGGCTGTGTGAACTGAAGGGCCAGGGGAGTGTGAGATATTAGAAGTGGAGTCTTCGACTTCTAAGGGCCCTTCAAGATATTCCAGCCCAAGAACATTGTGTTGTCACATTGTCCTTCACTTGACCATCAGCTGGCCTCACAGGTTAGAAAGAATGGCCTTGGACTGTGATTAGAGTCAGTCGGTGGTGTCCAGAGTGCTGGAAACAGACACAAACACAGAGAGGGAAGAGGAGGGGAGCATTCTGCTTTTATTGTAACCTTTGAAGTGGGAGTGGGGTGGTGAACACTGGATCAGTCTTTAAATCATTGCATTGTCATTGGGAGCATAGAGGGCAACTGTCCCCTGAATATGTCTGCCAATCAAACAGGAGAAAAAGAGCTGAAGCTGAGGTAGGGAGGGCTTGGATCGGACATTCAGAAGAACCAGCTCAGTGGAAACGATAACCAACAGTGATTAGGAACTGCATCTTCTCAAGGAGGTTTTTAAAAACAGGAACTGTTTTACTGGATCTGGGGTGGGCATGGAGGTCTTTGTATCTGGCAATGGAGTTGGCCCATCGGATTCTCCTAGGATGCCTCTAGCAAGCCCAGCAGCCGAGAAGCCCTCATTCTTTAAATCAGGCAGTCCTGGGAAGAGAGAAAGGCAGATTTGGAGCTAGGGAAGATGGGGGAGGGGAGCAGGTAGGTGATCACGGAGGGCTGTGTGAGGACCATCTGTATTTCATTAGGAAGCTGCCTCTCTTACCCTCCTCCCTATATGTTCTCCCTCCTCTCTCTCTCTCTCTCTCTCACACACACACACACACACACACACACACACACACACACACACACACCACACTTCCGTCTCCTTCTCATCCATAATTCCCGTGAAGATGCTGAAGGCACATCACATCAGATTCCGGGTATCTCTTCCCCAGGCTTGACGGGTGAGCTCTCACGGCTGAGAGCTGGACCAGTCCCCTGGAGCCCGGCTTCCCCGCCTGGCGCTGCCGCCGCCTTCACACTGTTTCTTTACTGGAGCAGGTCCTTTGTCTCGGGGAAGGAGGGCTTTCCTGAATCCCCCAGCTTTGCCCAGCCCCTATCTGAGACTATCAGGGTGGGATGAAACCATAGTGAGGGAGAGGGGTGGAGGTAGAGCCGGCTCCGTGGCTTTCTGGCTGGGCTGGGTGAGTGTTGCCTAATTAGCATGAGAATAGAGAGACTTTCCTGTATCCTCCCTCAGGGATGGAGAGGAAGGTGCCCAGGCTCTAGCTCCATCCTACCCCATCAGAGCTTCTGGGACTGAAAATGACTCCAGCCCGATCCTCCAGTCCCCTGAGGACCCAGGACCCACAGTATTGGGAAAAGCTTTGACGGAGCCTGCGGGTGGATCTCCACTCCAGATTTTCCAGCTGTCCCTGCCCCCCCCACCGCTCGAGAGAGCAGGATGCCGAGATGGCTGGTGATGCAGAAGGTATGTGCTTTTTCAGTTCTGGTGCTGATGCTGTGTGTGTGGTGAGGTCTCTGTGGCGCAATGGACGAGCGCGCTGGACTTCTAATCCAGAGGTTCCGGGTTCGAGTCCCGGCAGAGATGGTCACCTGGCAGGTGCCTCTTTTATTTTGTGTGCTGTCATGCTACGTTGGTAATTGCATTTATCTCTCTCTGGAGGCTCTGAAGAAGAGAAAGGAAATCTCTTTCCTTAGGAATCCTGGACCTCCTCTCCTTTTCCCTTCCCTCCCTCTTCATGCTTTCTCTGTTCCTCCCTTACGGATTTTCATTGTCTAACAAAGGCTCAGGTGTCTGCTGCCTCCCTGCTCAGCAGACTGACACAGCCTTTGAATCCTTTGCTTCCTAGGACAGTCCACCAGCACACAGGGACCCGGGTGCCAGGGTATGGGTTCTGGGATCACTATGGTTCCCTCCTTCTCCTCTGAGAACTCAAACAGGCAGGCTGACCCATATGCCCATGAGGAAACGTCTAAACGCCCAGCTGTCCTCTATGGTAAGGGTCCCCTTGACCGGAGAGGGTCAGGGGGCAGGTGGGGTCAAGCAGAGGACAGTTTATTCACCTCTTGATCATTCCTGGGGCTTTTCATGCTAAAGCTCATCACTTGCTTTCTCATCTACAAGGTGAGATGTGGTCACTGCTCTTTGTCTTCGCAGAATGAACTGCACAGCAGCACACGAATGATCCGTGGCAGATGGACTTGTCCGGGAAACTCCGAGGTCTCATGCTCCTGGGGAAAAAGTTGGTAGCCTTTCCCGTTTGCAGGGCAAACTCTGAGGGTGGCATGCAGGTGGTATTTTCATAACTCCCCGTTTCCATCGGGACGTCTCACCCCTCCTCGTCCCGCTTTCTCTTCTGCTCTCCTGCCCTGCCTCATCTAACGGCCACATTCAGCAAGATTGGGAGCTTGGGTTTCTATTCTGGGCTGGGCTCGCTTTGTCTCCCTGGCATACTGCAGCTCCAGCCTATTAGCTAGAGCGAACCGCCCATGCTTGGAGGTGACCGCCACCCCAGGTGAACCCAGGAAACCTGAGACACACACCTCTCCTCCCTCTGCTGGGAAGTCAGTATTGCTCCCACGTGGGGCTCCGCACGGGCATCCAGCGGACACAGCCCTGCACTCAGGCTCCAGGAAGCTGGCACGGGGGGAGGGGGCCAGTCCTCACAAGGTGCCACCAAACCATGCCAAGGGGCAGGAACTGATAGGGCTCATAGGACTCTGGCGGGAGCCTTTAGGACACCTGCACGTTTGCAGCAAATTGAAACTCTCGAATTTCATTTGAAGTGGGATGGTGTTTTACAGGAACTTAGGATTCTTACAGCAAGAGCCCACAAACTTTAGCTTTCTGAGTTCTTTTGGTCAAACACCAACTCACATATTAACTATCCCCCACCAGCACCACAGATGCACGCTTTGATGCCTACCGGGTGTGGGCCAGAATTTCCTGGGCAGACCCTTCTGGAGTCTTTCTTTATTGTTAGGTCTGCCTCTCCTAGATATTTTTGCTCTAAGGTCTGGCCTGAGAGGAAAAATTGTGGTGTGGGGGATGAGGTGGGGAGAGAGTTTGGCAAAGGGGCATGTCAGCTTTTTCATCCATGTCCAGAATATTATGTCATTCTGGGCCCCATCGTCTCTCTGTTGGAACGTGGCTGGCCCACCGTAAACAGTAGGAAGGTTGTCCCTCCATTGCTGTTCAATGGGCATGAACAGTGTTGCATGGGCAATGGTGCACATGCATTATGGCCTGTTCCAAGGTTTGCTCAATTCTAGAAGTTTTCTAGGAATAAAGGCTTCATGAAGTCGTGGGGGTGAAGGCTTAGGAGTGGGAACGGGGAGGGGATGTGTGCCCAAGTGGGCACTGGATTGGGGTTTGTTCAGGTGTTGGATCAGGGTGCCATGTAGCCCGTCCCTCAGGTGAGGCTCGATACCAGTGAGGGCTGAAGCCCGTGGACAGCCCCCGAACCTGATTTCAGCCAGCCATTTCCATTTCCTACGTTAGAATTCAAAAACCTTGGTTGAAGAACACCTCTCTGAACTTGAACTGCTTATTTATAATGACAAGGTTATTTTATGTGTCCTCCAGATGGCAAACTGAATGAGAAAGTCCATGGTATGATTCTGCACAAATACATAGGCTGTGTCAGTTCTGGGCTCACCCTCTGTCTCTCCTCGGCATGCGGGAAGTGTGTCTGGCTTCGAAGTGGGGAAAGGTCAGGGTCTGAATGGTCAGTCACTGTCCAGAACGTTCAGTGTGGCTCTGAGCCATCAGTTGGGGCTGACGTTGACTTGTGCTCCCCAAGAAAGAGGATAGATTGGACTTTAGTCCTGGTGGGGTCCTTCAGAAGGCAGCTGTTTCCTCTGTGCTTTAGCCGGGAGCTTCATCTCAGCCGGGTAGGTAGAGGTCCCTGCTACTAAAGGGAGCTAGAAGCTTCCACTTACTCACACATCGCCCAGCCTTCAGCTCCCTCAGTCTCTGAGGGAGGGGTATCCTGGGAACTTGAAGAAGGGTATCATAAGAACCAGGGGCAAGATATTTCACTTTAGTAAAAATTTCTTTATATGTGATAATAGTTTTCTTCTGAATATGTGAGGGATGATTTCTGATTTATGAATATCATAGTGACTGTATTGTAAAGATACTCAGAATATGCAATAGAAATTGGTGGGTTTTTGTAAAGTCACTTCACTGGAGGGCTCCAATACTTCAGGGGTGCTAAGGCTGGTCATTAATTATAAGGTTATGCGGGCAAGATGTGTCTTATTTATTATTGTATTCTCAGTGCCTGAAATATGGTAGGCATTTGATGGATATATTTAAAGAATTAATACCGACTTAGATTGGCTATAAATTATGTAGATGGGAGAGAAAGAAATGTAGCTTCAGGGATCAGGAGCACAGGCAATATCTTCATGCATTAATTCATTCACTTTACAAATACTCATCAGGCTCCCATGGTGAGCCACTTTCCATGATCCACCAGGGCCCACAGTAACACTGCCTGCTTCCCGCATGGAGTGCATGTTCCCACAGCAGCGAGCAGGGAGGGCTGGGCAAATTCCACTGTGATAGAATCGTAGGTAGATGTGCCTGCTCGAAGAACCTAGCCAATGATAGAAGGTGGAGTGATGTGAGGCATGGTGACCGCAGAAGACTGTTGCTGGAGGTGCCATTTGAAGGAAGAATGAGTGAAACCAGAGAGGTCACCTAGACCAGAGAATAGGCATTCCAAACAGAGAGCCAGAGCGGAGACCCTTAGGGGCGCCAGCGGGATGGCTTTGGAGGAGAGCACCAAGATCAGTGGCCGGAGCGGAGGGAGAGCAGGGAGGCTGGTTCAGCGATGAATACCGGGCACGTCACAGCCTGTCACACCCAGCGCTGCCTGGTGTAGAAAGTCCAGTCTTTGCTCACTTCTTTACTTTCCTGCGATGAAATTCATAGGTAGTGTAACCTTCCCGTCCACAGTTTGAAGTCCGTGTAATGTCCTTGTAATGTAAGACAAAAATAAAAGGAAAGAAATGTGTGATAAATTATATGTACGGCACATTGGCAGTCCTATACCCGTATGAAGGATCACATGTGATAGAGCAGCTACAACGCACGCGCAGAGCAATGCAGGCACGTCTCGTGGCCGACTTCAGTGCCGTGAGGGATGTCCTGTACCGACAGTGTTGAGGCTTTCCAAACTGGTGAGCACTGCTGATACACTGGTGATCAAGAGACATTGAGTGTCCTTGAAAAGATTGCAGCATTTTGCATTCAGGGGTGTTTTAGGACGCTTTAAACCGTGCAGAAAGCTCTCTGCATTTATATGGAAAAGCAGCTTAGATTCTAGGCCCAGATACTACTATCAGCTAGCTTTTCAGTACGTGTTTCAAAAGAAGCTCAGGAGAGGAGGTGAATCTCCATTGTGTGAGGTGTGCCTGCCCCTTACAGGACATGGGAGCCCCAGGTGCTCCTCTCTCTCCAGCTAATTGAGGTGCCCAGTTGTTAGCAAAAGTTACAGCAGACTCTCCAGAACTCTTCCTCGGGGGCCCTTCCAGATGGAAGGCTTGTAGGTCAGGCTTTCCTTTGCGTTAATGAACATCACCAGTGGGTTTGAGCAGAGGAGTGCAGGGGTCTGGTCTATATGTTACAAGGCTAATTTTAGCTGTTGATGGAGACCAGTGTGGTCGGTGACAGCAGTGTGTCTGCAGGTCTGCTGGACGCAAAGCCTTCCAGAAGCAGGGAGGCGTGGCACTGGGGCTCCTACCGGCTGGTGCCGGCTCCACCAGAGCGGAGGGTGTGCAACAACATCCACCTACCAAAGTGATTTATCAGCTTTGGGGAGCTGAATGGGCCTGGATCCCTTACATTTTGCTTGAGAACTAATTACCTTTATTTATTGCCATTACAATGGTTGTCACCCACTAGCAAAAATGTTCATTCTGTTTGTGTTTAAAAGCCATAGCAAATGGAGCGTCCTCCCCCAAACATTATTCTGGTGTTTACATCCTTGGTGATTTCTATAAATTACAATGGAAGGGGATGTCTTTAAACTTCTCAGTGTCCTCCTTACCAGCTGGATCTCTCTGCTTCTGTGATGATAATGCTGTTTTTCTGAGAGCTCTGAGGAGGGCCCCCTGGAGACAACAGAGGGAGGAAGTGGATATGATACAAGGCGCGCTGGAAGAGGAGCCTAGTGGCAGAGGCGCCCGCCCGCCTGAGGATGACCCACCTGAGTTCTGGCTCAGTTACCGTCTGTGTGACCCTGACCATGCACTTGGCATCTTGAGCCCTGGCTTCCTCATCTAGAGAGGCGCCAAATAACACCTAGAATTAAATGAGGGAAAATGTATAAGTGTCGGGATAGTTAGATACCCATTAGGAGCCAAAACACATACCAGCTTCCTTTCTTTGTGGATGGTGTTCCCAACCACCAGGCTCATTTCCTGGAGACCGTGGTGAGGATGTGGAGGACTCGGCCTTGGGCCACCTGTTGCTGTCCCTTGGAAATCCCCAGGCAGAGTGGATTGCTGCAGGGTCTGGGGTAGAAATACATAGAGTTACCCTCCAAGAGCATGTCTTCCCCTGTGGTCACTGCAGGGGCCCACCCCTGTAGCAGTCATTGGCCGGCACGGGGGATGGGCCTGTGAAGTCTCTCCAGTGAGCAGTGCAGGGCTTTAAAGCCAGGGAAGAGGCTAGTGTGTCCGTCCCCCACGTGCGGGGAGAGGGGACCAGAGCGTGGCCACTGGGCTCTTGGCCCAGGCCCTTCCTGGGAGCATTCCCTACAGAAGAGCCACCTCTGGTCTCCGGGGAGCATCACCTGGGAATCACTCACAGCCCCTCATTATCTTTTCTTTCCTTTGCTACGTCTGCAGGCTGCTTTTGAGGAGAGAAATGGTACCGACCAGAATAGCACACAATGTGGGACCAAGCGTATGTGTTTTGAAGGAATATAAACTTTTCTTTCTTTTCTACTGATGCACAAACTTCGAACAGTGTCTTCAAAATATTTGTACCTGAGCGTGCTCCTGACGGTAGAGGAGAATGGTGGCTTACGTCCAGGGTTCCGGAGCAGCGCTGACAGTGGCTTTGGCCAAGCTTGGCCTTTCCCCGAAGTCTGCTGCTTTGTGCTCCATCCTAGTAGAGATTTTGGGCTCTACTTTCTTAGATCTGCACTTGTGATGGACAAAAAATAGTTAGCTGGACTTCAAGTGATGCCTGGAGTACCCTGGTTATAAAAGACAAGAAATACATTCATATTAAAAATGAGCTTATGAACTGGACATTCACTCAGATGAAGGGGAGGATAATCCAGAGACAGGTTAAGGGGCTAGAAACCTGATGGGAACACACACTAATTCATTTAATCATTCAGAAAATATTTATTTAGTAACTACTATGTGCCAAGCATTGAGCCAACTGCTGGGATACCCTGACGAGCAGAAGAGACAGACTGTCACACACAACATTGTGGCTCTGGGAGCATTTGGGTGGCACGGTCAGTTGAGCATCTGAGTCCTGATTTTGGTTGAGGTCGATGTCCTATGGTCATGGGATCAAGCCCCATGCTGGGCTCTGCGCTGAGTATCAAGCTTGCATGGGATTCTCTCTCTCCTCTTTCTTTCTTTCTGTCTCTCTCCCTCTGCCCCTCTCCCCTGCTCCCTCTCTCTCTAAAATAAATACAATAAAAAAATTTTTTTAATTGTTGCTGTGAGTGAAGGGGTGATCCTGGGGCAGAACACATCTGTGGTGGGGGGACAGGGGAGCCACCTCTTCCCAGGGGGCAAGAAGGCTTCCAGCCAGTGACTCTGGAGTTGAGTCTGAAAGATCAGTAGGAAACAATGAGGCAGAGAATGAAGGAAGGAGCTTCCCAGACAGATGGACAGGGGTCTCGCCTGGGGGAGGAAGGTGGAAGGAAAGTGGCATGATGTGGAGTCGGAGAGCTGGAGAGAGAGGCAGAGGGGGCTGACCCCACAGGGCCAGTAAACCTGTAGCAGGTTTGGTCTTTTTCTGAAAAACAAAGGGAAACCACTGGAGGTTTTAAGTCAAAGAATTGCACGATTGGATGATTAGATTTGCCTTTTAGGAAGGTCGCTCTGGCTGCAGGTCAGAGAACGGAGTGGAAGGGACCGGGGGAGATGAGAGTCACCACCCCTGTGGACCGAGGAGCAGAGCTGAGTGCTGGCTGGCACAGCTCTCCTGGGGACCCTGGTGGCGGTGGTGGTGACAGTGGAGACAAAGTGAGATGATGGGTTGTAGAGACACATGAACGGAAATATGCAGGATTTGGTGACAGATTGGAAATGATAGAAAGAGGAAGGAGTTGTCCTGGGTGGCTCCATGATTTCTGCCTTTCGTCCCATTGACCAAGATAAGAAACATGGGGAGAAGATGCCCAGGGTGGGGTAGAGAATGCTGAGCTCAGCTTTGGGCTTCTCATTTTGAGGCACTTCTGAGATGTCCACGAGATGTCGGGAATGCATGAGGTTGGGTCTCACCTGGGGATCTGATCTGGGGAGTCACTTGCATGTGGATGGACTTGGGGGTCCAAAGTGTGATGAGGTCAGCTGGGGGAAGTGCAGAGTGAGAGGGGCCGGGGACGAGCTAAGACGAGTCCGACATTGAGGGAGGAACAGAAGTGGTTCAGGAGAGGCAGGGTGGGGATGGGGACGGCACCGCCCCCAAAGCCCAGGGAGGACGTGCCCACAGAGGCACCTGGTGGAGCGCCACGTGCTCCCGACGTGTCCAGAGAGGCCAAGACTAAAATAACCGTTAGATTAAGTGGAAGCTGGTGGTTGGAGCTCTCTCAGCACCTGTGCAACGTCAGGACACAAATCAGACCGGAGCGGACGGCAGCGGGGAAGACGCTCAGAAGGTCAAGGCAGCTCCCAGAAGTTTGGCTGAGAAGCTGGTGAGCTGGAGGGCAGGGGGAGCCAAAGAAGGAAACCATTTTTTCTTTCTTACCTTAAGATGTCCAACGACGACCCTTTCTGGAGCGTCACAGAGCCGTCTCTCAGTCTCCACAGCCATCAGCTCATGGCCAACCTGTTACCTGGACCTCCACCCATTTAGCCTGTGACAGAGACTTGAGCCCCTTGGAATCCACAGGGAAGGAAATTGTTGAGAAGGAGAGTTGGAATATTCAGGGGGGAAGGAGAAGGCAAGCACAGATCATAGCCAGGTCTGTGCGAAGGTGGAGGGGAGGTCACCTCTGGGAAGTGAGCAGGTGCTCCTTTGTTACTGCTGCAGCACAGACGGGGTGAAATGGACGCTGTGCAGATGCAGACGTCGGGAAGAAAAGAGATTCCTCCCGATGGCAGAGCTAGTTCCACGCCCTCCTCCTTTTAAATTAAGTTGTCGGAGAAGATGGGACCAGGATGTTGGATGTTTGAAGAGAGTGTGGAACGCCTTCGGGTTAGTCGTGAACAGAGAGTGAGAACACAGCAGAAGGAGGTGGAATATTTACTAGACGGTTTTAGAAGCTCCTTCAGAGGGGCTGGATTGGCCCAGAGAAACAGACACAATTTGCGTACATCCGTGCACACATTTGTACGTTGGGCTTGTTCACGTTTGCTTTATAATATAGTGTTGTTGCCGCTCTATTCCCTAGCAGAGGAATTCTGCTGTGCGTGTGTGTGTGTGTGTGCGCGCACGCACTCGCTCTACGGAGGACACGGACTCCACAGTCTCCTGAGCGTGATCAGAATGTATACATCTCAAAAGGGAGATGATTTTAATTCTTCAAGTGTAGACGTGACTGAGGGACACAGGCGCCTGTGCTTGGCATGAGTTGTTTCAGGGCTCCACCTGCTGGAAAGCGCTAGCAACATCGCCGGCCGGGTTTCCCCAGCCTTCCTTCTCTGCAAAGTCCATGTTCGCCCCGGCATGTACCCCCTGATAGGAGAGGGCCGTTTCTTAGATGCTCCTCTACTTTCCTCGTTTGTAGGCGTTCTTTTCTTTCTTTTTTTTTTTTTAAATGTTTTTTAAAATTTATTTCTGAGAGAGAGAGAGAGAGACAGAGTGAGCAGGGGAGGGTCAGAGAGAGAGGGAGACACAGAATCTGAAGCAGCTCCAGGCTCTGAGCTGTCAGCGCAGAGTCTGACATGGGGCTCGAACCCACGAACCGTGAGATCATGACCTGAGCCGAAGTCGGACGCTCAACCGACTGAGACACCCAGGCGCCCCATAGGCATTCTTTTCTGCCTTGATTTGGCCAAAGACACATGTCACCCGTTTCAGTGCATTTGTTGTCTGGAAGCCTCATCCATGATCCACCTATGGAAGATAACAGATGCAACGTCAGGTTTACCTGGAAGAGCACTGGGAAGAAACAGAGTTCAAGGTGTGCGAAGTACAGGAGACAGACTAACTTTGCCCAGACTATGAGATATCTTTTTTGGAGTTTCTCAAATCTGGGATTAGTTTGTCTCCTCCTCTGTTTTCCTCCCCCTGTTTCCTTAACTAGAGTACACACTTCCTCATGGTTTCCAAGCTGGGCGTCCGGGGCCCTCCTGGTCTGCTGTGAGTGGTCTTCTTTTATAGCCTAACTGGCCTGGAATGCCGTGTCCATTAAGGGTTTTTCTCCGAGGCGCTTAGGTCCCACGGCAAAACTGCTCCCGGTTTCTAAGTTTTCATTCTGTAATTTCTCTCCTTCAAATTAACTTACACTATGGGAGAATTCGGGGACAAATGGCTCTAATTGCTTCCTCTCCTTTAATTCAGTCAATAACTCTTAATTATGGTCATTTTACATATACACATTCAGCCATGATTCATGGGGGATTCAGCCAGAGTGACGTAGTGAGTCATTCACCAGAAAAGCGGTGTTCGTTCATTTGCTCAGCTGGTCGTCATTAAGTGTCTGCTCTGTGTCAGGAGTTTGGGAAGCCGGTGGGGGCGTCAGGGGAACAAGACTGTCATGACTGATCTTGGCAGACAGAGCTTGCTGTATAGTGTGGAAAGCACAGAGTATCAGCCCAACAAGACTTCTGGTGAGTTCTCTGCGAGGGGAAGTTCGGAGAATATCATGGAATACTTGGAAACTAGAGAGTTATGGAGGGCTTCCTGGAAGAAGAGGTATTAACCCACGGCAGAAGGGGAGAATAAAAAGATGCCTGGTGGGCTATGGGGCAGACACCTAATGCTGAGAGTCAGATTGTGGTGAGGCTGATAAACTTTCTTAAAGTGTTTAGACTCTTTTTTTTTAAACAATGAGTCTAGTTGACATTCATCTCCACTCATACTTCATGATTTTTATTTTCTTGTGATGAGAACTTTTAAGAGCTACTCTCTCAGCAACTTTCAAATATAAAATACAGTAATTATTAACTATACTCACCATGTTGTACATTACACCCCCAAGACTTATTTACTTTACCTGGAATTTTATACCTTTTGACCGCCTTCACCAATTTTTCACCCACCCTGGCCCTCACCTCTGGATTTTCTTTCAAGATTTTATATTAAGAGCAAATACCAGGAGAGCCTGGATGGCTCGATCGGTTAAGTGTCTGATTTCAGCTCAGGTCATGATCTCATGGTTCACGAGTTGAAGCCCCACGTTGGGCTCTGTGCTGACACCTTGGTGCCTGGAGCCTGCTTCAGATTCTGGATCTCCCTCTCCCTCTGCCCCTCCCCTGCTCAGTCTCTCACTCTCTCCCTGTCTCAAAAAATAAATAAATGTTAAAAAATATATTGAAAAAGAGCCAGTACCAACCAATGAAAGATTTTAAGTGGTGTTACCATGCTCAGATTTATATTTTGGAAAGGTTATTCTAGCTGACATTTGGAGCAGGACAGAGAGGTGGTCTGATCAGACATAAGTGCAAAGGTATGTGCGATGTGGCCCTGGCTTATATTATTAAGGCAGTGGAGCCCGAGAGTAGTGGATGGGTCCGAGAGAGGCTGCATGGGTGGATAAGACTTGGTGGAAATTGGTTGTAAGAGGAATGGGAAGGAGAACGGCCCAGGATGCTGCCCAGCTCTCTGACTTGAGCAGCGGGCTGAATGGACATTTCATTTCGTGAAATAGGAAGTACTGGACAAGACGCCGATTCTCAGAAGGGCAGGGGTGGGGGGATGAGTTCCCCCTTTGCATGCGTTGAATTTGAGACATGCCATGTGGGGGCCAGGCATGTCAGTAAGCATCCACCACTCCTCAGAGAAAGCTGGGCCAGAGATACAAGCTAGGAGTCGCCCACCTGTTGAGAGTATATTGATGCTCCAGGTATGGTCGGTGGCTCACGGAATGAGCCCGAGGACCCCGTCATTCAAGGAGTCGTTACAGGAGGCAGAAGCCAGCAAGGGAGGCTCATCAGAGAGGAAAGAAACCGGGGGGCTGCTGAGGGGCCAGAGAGGCTTCTCAAGAGGGTGCATGTGGCACCGTGCAAATGTTGCTGAGAAGGACTGCTGTGTTCTGTGGGCTTTAGTGACAGGCAGCCTTGTCAGGAGAGGCAGAGGGTTCTGGGAGTTCACAGTGGGAAGGAGTGAGGAGGTGGAGGCAGTGAGTTTATAAAGTTAAGCTCTCCCTTGCGAATTGGAGTCTGGGGGTGAGGGAGGTGGGTGCTGAAGGGGCGGGTGTGATGAGGCAGTGATGTTTCGTCGTTGGAAAGGGGTGGCTGAGAACGTTTCACTGCTCGGGGGAAGTTCTGGCACAAAGAAGGATCAGGAGGGCGTAGTTGGTGTGTGGTGGAGTCCCTAAGGAGGCAGCCAGAGTTAATAGAAGAGTTTTCATGCCCTTCCTTATGCGGGAACCATTCCAAGAGCATCGTCGCATTTGCCAAGCGTCTCTGAGGGGTACTGCTGCTAGCATCCCATTTCTGAGATGAGGAAACTGAGGCACGGATGGGCTCTGGGAGGAACCAAGGCCGTGCGGCACGTGGCACGTTGGGATTCAGAGCCAGTCATCTGTGTTGTGCCATTAACCCCAAGACCTTGTTGTGGGATCCGCAGCCCAGCTGGAGGCCCACACAGGGCATATCCACCTCTGTCCTTGTCACTGAGGAGAAAGAAAGAGCTGAGGGCCGGGATGGAGGCACGTGTTGACTCGGCCGGTGTTACTAGTTTCCTAGAAATGCTGTAACAAATTACCCCAAATGGGGTGGCTTACAAACCACAGACATTTATTCTCTCACGGTTTCGGAGGCTGGAAGTCTGCAGATAACGTATCATCAAGGTGTCACTTTCCCAGACGGGGTTCCCTGGCTTGGGGCTGCACACCCCCAACCCTGCCTCTGTCTCCATTCGGCTGGCTTCTCCGTGTCCCAAACCTCTCACCTGCCATTGGATTTAAGGCTCACCCTAAATCCAGGATGAGCTCACCTTGAGATCCTTATCTTAATTGCACCTGCAAAGGTGATTTTTCCGAATAAGGTCACGGTTGACAGGTTCGAAGAGCTGGCTGTATACTGTGAGGCCACTATTTGACCCACTGCGCTTAGAAAATTGGATTCCATATCTTCTGTGAAGTAGGAATAGAAATAATTTTCTGAGACTGAACTCAGATGAAGAGGGATCAAATATCTGGGAGAGTGGAAAAATCTCGAAGTAATTATTATTGACATCTGGAGGCAGCTGAGTAGGAAACACTACGTGTTTGTGCAGAGCGAGTCGGCTGCCATCAACGGAGAGTTGTGCGGCCTTCTCCAGCAGCAATGAGCAGCCTGGGCAAACGTGGGGAGCGCTGACCATTCACGTGACTGAGTTATAGTCTGGGGAGAGGGGGCGTGGATGCAGAAGAAGGGCAGAAGCACGGGAGATGTAGGGTACTCGCCAGTGGTGGTTCTGTGCAGACGGCCGTAGATGTGAAGCCGGATGTGCATGGAAGTGAGGTCAGAAGGGGTGAATGGTTGGGTCACAAGCCGACAAAACCCAGAGGTAAGTCAGAGAGCCAGCTGTACTGATATGCAGTTATTCTCCGAGCATGGGGTATTGGGCTGTGTTGTTTCACATGAAGTAAAGCGAAGGTTAAGAGAGAGGGGAGAAGTCAGAGAAGAGAGAAGGCAGGAGTCTGGACAGGCCTCCCGAGTGGACCCAGGGCCCCACGGGACAATGCCAAGGCCAGGGTGGAGAAGGCTGCCAAGGCTGTGGTGTGGGACCCGCTCTAGGACTGCTGGATGATGGAGAGGCTGCAGGGGGCGAGGTGGTTCCCTTGGGATGCCGTTCAACAGTGTAGGCTCTCCAGAGAGACAGAACCAGTGTGTGTGTGTGTGTGTGTGTGTGTGTGTGAGAGAGAGAGAGAGAGAGAGGACAGGAGGGGAGGGGAGGGGGAGAGAAGGAAGGGGAGAGGGAGAGGGAAGAAGATAGAGAGGAGGGGAGGGGAGGGAGGGGAGGGGGAATTGGAAAGGGAGAGAGAAGGGAGGGGAAAGGGAGAGGGCGCACGCACGGGAGGGAGAGAGGAGACAGGAGATGGGGGAAGGGAAGTGGAAGAGATTGATTATAAGGAATTGGCTCACACAGTGATGGAGGCTGAGTAGGGACCAAGGAGAGCCGATAGGAGAATTCTAGTCTGAGTCTGAAGGTGTGAGAATCAGGGGTCAGTGATGTAAGTTCCAGCTCAAGCACAAATTCAAAAGGCAGAGGACTGATGTCCTGGCTCCAAGACAGGCAGGCAGAGAGGAATAATTCTGCCTTACTCTGCCTTTTGTCCTACTTCGGTCTTTGAGGGACCCGGTGAGGCCTGCCCATGGTGGGGAGGGCAGTCTGCCATCCTGATCTCATCCTTCAAACGTTAGTCTCTTCCAGACACACCAGAATAATGTTTGACTAAATATCTGGGCACCGACGACTCAGCCAAGTTGACCCATAAAATTAACCATCACAAACGCCTTGATTACATGTTTAGTCTTAATATATTGGTCTTAGTCTCCTCAATTATAAAATGAAGGGTGAACAATATTATTTCTAAAGGTCCTTCTAATTATGATTTTTTTTTTTTTTTTTTTTTTTTTTTTTTTTTTTTTTGGTTTTCAAGCAGAATTCCAAGCCCTCGGTGTGGAAAACATCCTCTTAACTGAGTATAATTCAGAAATGGTCCCTGTGAATCCACAGATCTTAGAAATGGATGGTGATACTCAGGTTCTGGTGATTACCCTCTACTTCTGTGCCTCCTCCACACGCCCCCCCCCGCCCAAGTCATAAATGTTTTGATAGCATAACGTTAACAAGACAGCCACAGGAGCCTCTCATTAACACACAGTTCCAGAAGGATCCTGGATTGCTCTGCTTTGCTGACGTTGGTGATGCTGTGATGCTGGAGAGGTCACCTCTGAGGTGAGCTTCCCATTCAGGTTCATGTAGCAAACTTGCACTCCAGGAACGTATTCCAGGTCACACCTGCTGCTTGAAGTCTTTTCCTTTTACAGGCGAGTGGCTTGTGTTTTACAGGAAGGTGGCCTGTGTCCTACAGGAAGGTGGCCTGTGTCCTACGGGAAGGTGGCCTGTGTCCTTCAGGATGGTGGCTAGTATCCTATAGGAAGGTGGCCTGTGTCCTACGGGAAGGTGGCCTGTGTCCTATGGGAAGGTGGCCTGTGTCCTATGGGAGGGTGGCCTGTGTCCTATGGGAAGGTAGCCTGTGTCCTATAGGAAGGTGGCCTGTGTCCTATGGGAAGGTGGCCTGTGTCCTTCAGGAGGGTGACCTGTGTCCTTCAGGAGGGTGGCTAGTATCTTATAGGAAGGTGGCCTGTGTCCTATGGTGGGGGTGGCCTGTGTCCTTCAGGTGGGTGCCTTGTGTCCTACGGGAAGGTGGCTTGTGTCCTACAGGAAGGTGGTCTGTGTCCAATAGGAAGGTGGCCTGTGTCCTATGGGAAGGTGGTCTGTGTCTTCTGGGAGGGTGACCTGTGTCCTATGGGAAGGTGGCCTGTGTCCTATAGGAAGGTGGCCTGTGTCCTACAGGCAGGTGGCTTAGGATAAAGACGGGCCCCCTGACCCCGAGGGCTGGGTGAATGGCACCTGTAATTGTGGTACTGGTGTCTGGTTTGGGCTTAGGGACAGGAGAGCGTCCTCAGGGCAGCACCCGTGACCTTGCCCCACGCAGGTCCAGTGGGGGTGGGGGTTCCATGAGAAGAGCCATGAGGGTCAGTGTCTCAGGTCGGGATAGTTTATGTTCCCGGCACTTGGAACGCCCTTCCCCCACTTCTGCACCGGGTGACTTAAAACGCCATCTGGACTCCAGGCTCCTCTGTGTGGCTCTTCCTGCCTTCCTTCCCCACCGCCCCGTGAGGACAGGTGCCCTCCCTCTGCCTCGCCCTGTGCGTTCCCGGCCCAACGCTCTCTGTACGGATTGCTCGTCCTTTATTTCTTGGTCCCCCACACAATGACTGACACAGAAGATGCGATGGATTAATTGAGGCTGAAGTCATTTTATTGTGGCTTATGATGAATTTGTCTTTTCTTGCCTGTCACTACATCTAGCGGCTCTTTTATGCCACTCACGGTGCCAGCAACCGGGAGAATAATGATGCACATGGTCCGCGAGGTCCAGACCCTCGTGAGCGTGTGTGCAAGTAGCAGAGACTGACAAGACAGAACGGAAAGCGCTAGAAAACAAGAAGCGGAGTGGCTCACTAGTGTGTGATAAGGGGATAAATAAGAGACTGACAGGTCTCCCTACTTGGGTTAAGATGAATGCAAAGTCTTTGTCAGCTGGTGACGCAGGAGGGGACTGGGGAATTCAACAGCAGAGATGGCCGCAGGGGCCCCGGAACCACACAAATGGCCATCACTGGGGAGGCCGATGAGGTTGTGTGGAGAGGCTGGGGCTGGCCTGGTACCGCAGAGGCACCATGGGTGGGGGGGGGGAGGAGGGTTGGCGCTACTGTCTGGGGATAATGGCTTGTAGCTTTGAGGTGTTCTAAAGACACAGACTGATCAGCTTTGAGGATGTGATCAGGTCTGTGGGTGTGACCGGGGGTAAAACAGGAACGGAACACGTCTCTAACTGGAGTTAGTGGATGGCCGAGCACTGATTTGCAGAGATTTGGAGAAAGATGGGCTTGAAAGGTGGGTTTATAGGTAAGATGCGGGGCTGGGCATCCGCGGTTCTATTTTCCCCCTGATCAAGGTGAGACCATTAACCAAGCAAGGACACGGTTGGTTCTGTCCTCTGAGTGACACTGATCGGAGCAGTGACTCTAATGTGTCGGCGCTTCCTGGATTTCTACTTTGTGACACCTTTGTGACACCAGCGGCTTCCGGCGCCTCTGTGCTTGTGTTCTCTGGAAGTTGTTAGCTGTGACAGTTACTGGTTTGGGGGTTTTATCTATTTATTTATTGGATGAGACATACAGTTCTGTGTCACTGCCTGTGTCAGCCAGTCCTGTGTGGGGACATGAGCGGGTGGGTTGGTGGGCTGCGCGAAGTGGGAGAATGGCTCCTCAGGGTTGACGGAGGGCCTCGCTGAAGGCTCCGGAAGAGATGGAGGTTGGAGAAAGAGAGAGCACATATCTGCACCGTGTAGAGAAAAGTAGGCACGGAGGAGGCGAGCACAGGCAGAGGGCAAGTTTTGCTGTGTGATGCACAAAACGTGCGTCTTCCACATCGTTTCCATCTTCCACAGACTTGTAGTCAAATTGTCGCTTCTATAGAGCCCGCCTGGGTGCCCTTGCAGCACACGGGACAGTGTGGACCAGAGTGGGGGCTGTGCTCGTTTGGGTGACATTAATTCTTTACTGTTTTTAATTTTTTTTAACGTTTACTATTTTTGAGAGAGAGAGAGACAGAGAGAGAGTGAGTCAGCAGAGAGAGAGGGAGACACCGAATCCAAAGCAGGCTCCAGGCTCTGAGCTGTCAGCACAGAGCCTGACACGGGGCTCGAACCCACGAATCACAAGATCATGACCTGAGCCGAAGTCAGATGCTTAACCAACTGAGCCACCCAGGTGCCCCCTGGGTAACATTAATTCTTTACTTTGAAATAAATTATTCACACCCAAAATCTATGTAAAATAAATAAACAGTTTATTTAATTTTATTTTTTTAACATTTATTTATTTTTGAGACGCAGAGAGACAGAGCATGAGCAGGGGAGGGGCAGAAAGAGAGGAAGACACAGAATCCAAAGCAGGCTCCAGGCTCTGAGCTGTCAGCACAGAGCCTGACACGGGGCTCGAACCCACGAATCACAAGATCATGACCTGAGCCGAAGTCAGATGCTTCACCAACTGCGCCACCCAGGTGCCCCAAGAATCAGTTTAAAACGTGTACTTACAATCATAAAATAAACACTCAAGTCCCAACCAGCTGGCTAATCATGGAAACACCACCAGTTCCTTTGACAACTCGGGGTTTTGTCCCCAGACCCCGCGGGTGACCCTCATTCCCTTAGCTTTCTGTATATTTTATCTTAAACACAGCTAGCCCTAAATCATCTTTTACTTAGTTTTGCTTATTTTTTTAAAATTTTTATTCATTTTTTGAGAGACAGAGACAGAGCATAAGCAGGGGAGGGGCAGACAGAGAGGGAGACACAGAATCCAAAGCAGCTCCAGGCTCTGAGCTGTCAGCACAGAGCCCGACACGGGGCTTGAACTCACGAATCTCAAGATCATGACCTGACCTGAAGTCGGATGACACTTAAGCCACTGAGCCACCCAGGTGCCCTGCTTATTTTTAAACTCAATGTACACAGACACATATTCTCTTTGTTCCATCATGATTGTGTTTTCTGAGATTTATCGACGTTCTTAGAGACACAACAGTTATTTACATTCATTGATGTATGGCACGAAGATACCATATATTTATTAATATATCCTGCCTTCGACAGGTACCTGCTTCATTCCCAAGCTTTCTCTATTACAGACAATGCTGCTGGAATGTTCTCGTATCTCCTCAGGCAAGAGTCTTCAGACTGTGCACTTGGCAACGGATGACTCCGTCCTAGGTGGTGTTCCATTCACCCAGGTGTGCTTCACTGCTTTCAAAGCTATTCTACAAATTTTGGGGTCAGAGGCTTTGCAGGGGTGGGGGCACAGCTCCTGCATGGTCACCCCCACAGAGACTGCCACAGGGTGGGAAATGGGGGGACACTCTCAGGCCATTGTGGTCTGGGCCACACGTTCTCCCCACTGTTCCATTTCTTCCTTCACTGACTCCCATTCTCAGACCCGAGTGTCTCTTCCCACGTGGGTGGAGGGGTTTAGGAGCCTCCGCAGAGGCTGGGAATGTGGCAAGCAGGAGGTCTGCAGCCAGGGCCAGGAGAGGCACGGGGCGCTGGGTAGTGCCAGGCAAGCAGTGCAGGGGAGGAAGTTGACTTGCATGAGTTTTGCAGGTACTTCCTGGCCCAGAGGTGAAGGGTTTTGCAGCCGGAGCTGCCGTAGTCACTGTGGGACCAATGTAGGAAGTGCCAGTTTGGGACTCTGTCATCCCCGAGGGACACAGACGTGTGGAATCGCTGCTGAGGTTCTGCCGTGCTTCCTGGGGCATGAGTGCCTGGCACCTGTACACCCTCCCCCTTTCTTCCAGATGGTCCACTGCCAGTCAGCGACGTCAGGAGAAGAGCTTCCAGGGCAGCTGGGGGGCTCAGTCGGTTGAGCATCCAACTTCGACTCAGGTCATGATCTCACAGTTCTTGAATTCGAGTCTCGCGTTGGGCCCTGTGCTGACAGCTCAGAGCCTGGAGCCTATTTCGGATTCTGTGTCTCCCTCTCTCTGCCCTTCCCCCACTTGTACTCTCCCAAAAATAAATATAGGAAAAAAAAAAGGGAAAAGCTTCTCCAATCCTCACAAGATCCCTGAAAAGCAGGGATTATTCTAACTTTGACGATGACAAAACTGAGACACAGAGAGGTGGGTAACTTGCCCGGAATCAGGGTCCTGGGTGCCGTGTTTCATCCGTGCTCTGTCTCCCAGTGTCTGCCCCTGTCCTTCTGTCGTCTGGTCCTCTGTCACCATGTGGCCCTCAACAAGGGCTTTAGATTAAAGAGGAACAGGGATGTCTGGGTGGTTCAGTCAGTTGAGTGTCTGACTCTTGATTTCAGCTCAGGTCATGATCCCAGGGTCGTGGGATCGAGCCCCACGTCAGGCTCTGCACTGAACAGGGAGCCTGCTTAAGATCCTCAGCTCACAGAGGCTTAATAACCATTTATGTAATGGTGAAAAACACCTTAAGGATCTCTTACATTCTAGTAGAGCAACATCCTGGGCCACAGAGGGTCTTTATTCCTTGACATTAGTGTGGTTGTTTTTTTTTTTTTTTAAGTTGATTTATTTTAAGAGAGAGAGAATGGGGGAGGAACAGAGAGAGAGGGAGAACAGGAGAATCCCAAGCAGTCTCCATGCTGTGAGCGCAGAGCCCTACTTGGGGCTGAACCCATGGACCATGAGATCATGACATGAGCTGAAATCGGATCCTCAACCAACTGAGCCACCCAGGCACCCCTATAGTCATTGTTTTTGTGTTTCTGTCCTGAGTCTACTCTTACCACCTGTGGGCTTACCTGGCCTACAGCTGGCACGTGCCCACAGTTAGTAGGCCTTGGCTACGAGCCTGCTTCCGTGCATGGTTGGTCTCCTGCTGTTTTGCTTGTGTCCTGTTTGGCAGAGGGCACATTCCCCTCCTAAGGCTCAGGGTTCTTAGTGAAGGCTTTCCTGGGATGTGCTGTCATGAAGTTGCACGGCCCCCGGCTCTGATGTTTGTCTCAGAGAAGTAGTCAGGCTTGGCCGCACGACCAGCTTGCCCACTTCCCGATTCCTGGAGACACAGCTCCTGGGCTCTGTACTCCTCCAGGGACATGCCAGCCCACTAACAGGGGGTCGGGCAGAGCGAGGGCGCATCACGCCAGTGGCAGAATATGAACATCAGTGTGTCTCCTGGTGAGGCTCGGGAGATGTGCCAAGGGGAAGTGATTCAGACCTTTGTTCCACACAACCTTCCTGCCGCCTCGCTGTTTCTCTCTTCCTCTGCTGGTTTTCCAGGGGACCACAGATACGCTGAGGCTTTGTTCTCTATGACCAATGCCCAGATAATATGTTGAAATGAAAAGAAATCCTAAACTCTTCTCATAATGGTCGTGCCGCGTGGAGGAAAATATTAGAGGCCTTTGGTCTAAGTTCCTGTGCACACTGGTTGATCTGTAATCCTGTATCCTCTGCTTTAAAACTGGGGAGAGAATCTCAGAAGATAATCGAGTTAACAAGGATGGCAATAAACAAGAGACCAGAAGTTTTCCAGAGTCTAGAACAAATGTTTTCAGTGGAGAGTCAGATTGTAAATGTTTTAGGTTTTGTGGGCTCTTTTGTCTCTGTGGAATGTAAACCATTGTGTGGATTTATAATCCTTTTATAAAAAATATGAAAACTGTCCTTAGCTTGGGATCATTACATAGCTGGATCACAGGCTGGATTCAGCCCAAAGTTTGCCAAGCCCAGTGCTCTAGGTGCACCTTCTGTAGCCACAAAACATCATAGAAAACAGACTTCTAGAATCTTAACGAGGTACATCTTGAGAGGAAGCAATGAGCAGAAATATCAAGATCAAGCATGACTAGCTAGGAAATAATTTCCGAGGAAACAGAATGAGCAAAGGAAAGGAAAGGAAGAACAGAGATTGAGGGAAAGTTGTTTAAAGAGTTAAGGATGTGGAAAAGAGGAGGGACATGGGATGCGGTCGAACAGAGTATCTGGAACACAGTTGAGAATCTGGGGAAGGAGAACGAATGAGGCAGAGTCTGTTCTAAGCAAACTCATGTGGGCCCTGCTGTGTGGCTCACCGGATCTGCATGGGAACATGTAAGGGATTAGCTCCCTTCTTGTGGGTATAGGTATAGTCCCCTTTCAACTGCATCAGGTCATGGGCCCTCACTTTACCTTCCTGCCCTGTTCAACACTGTTGGCTTAGCGTGCCTCCAATCAGCTTTCAGTATAAAAAAAAGAGGGAAGGAGAGAATCATTGCCATGGGGTGTAGGTTGGCATGGATGGGCGGGCAAGACAGCAGTAACTGTGGGCAGCTGTCTGTGGATGGAGAAGTAAATGCAGGAATACCAGCCATATGGGGCGCCTGGGTGGCTCAGTCGGTTAAGCGTCTGACTTTGGCTCAG
Organism: Crocuta crocuta; assembly: GCF_008692635.1. Taxonomy (NCBI): domain Eukaryota; kingdom Metazoa; phylum Chordata; class Mammalia; order Carnivora; family Hyaenidae; genus Crocuta; species Crocuta crocuta. The sequence continues at coordinate 5,747,625 of NW_027529438.1, forward strand.
GTCATGATCTCATGGTTTGTGGGTTTGAGCCCCGCGTTGGGCTCTGTGCTGACAGCTTGGAGCCTGGAGCCTGTCTTTGGATTCTGTATCTTTCTCTCTCTCTATCTATCTCTCTCTCTCTCAAAAATAAATAAAACATTTAAAAAATTTAAAAAAAGGAATACCGGCCATGTAACTTTAATAAAAAATACAAACCATTTTCTCCCCCAGATCATCAATAAATATTGAAGGTGGAGAAAGAGAAAAATCAGAACATAAACTAAAGGTAATATGTCCAAGAGAAGACAAGGAAGGAAGGTCTAATGCAAGACAAGGTTGGAAAACAGGTCAACGGGCTACTTTTTTTGCTAGAAGATAATTTGAAAGACAGATTCTACATACCCTGGAAATATTGGACTTGACAAGAAAGGCTCATTTCCCCAGAATTCTGGAAAAGCACTGTACCAGGAGCTATAATGCCATGGCTTTCGTCTTTTGCCGACTCCTTACCAGCTGCAACTTTTAGTTATTTAGCTTATCTGAGTCTGTTTCTTCATCAGTGAAATGGAAATAATATGTTTCTTTCCTCTTTCAAGCCATTGTTAAGATTCGTATGTGGATATTAAAGATACTTTGTACTTTGTAAAGTATTTTACTTTATAAAGTATTAAGAACTATGCTTATGACAGGAGTATTATTAGTTTCAGTATTTTATTATTATTGACTAGTGTTTCAGTATTGGGGTTGACTTTACTCATACATTGCAGGCTGTGTACTGTGATTGAGGGATTTCCCAAAGACTGCTTGTCAAACTTCTGATTTGACTATGAAGAAGACATGATTAAATCATTTTGTGGGATCAGAAGTCTCTACGGTTCTCAGGTTGTGAAGATAAGAAACATTAAAACCAAATGTATCAAGGACAGGATCCCACTCACCTGTGGGGAACCTGTGCTCCTGACTAGTTCGTCACGAAGCCATGTCTTCAGGGAACAAAGCAGAGTTGTCACTAGAGGCATCTGGAGAGCTTGGGGTCACCGTGGAAGCAGCAAATGTCTGTCAAGAGAACGCCAGAGCAGAGCAAGGCTTTCAGGAAGACAGGGAAGGTCTCCTGCACCTGACTTTACAGTTGTGACAGAGGCTGATTTGTTCTGCCTAGACATAGGGCTTTTGAGAGCGGCAGCGCATGACATTTCTTCCTTTGGGTCCCTTCCTTGTGCCATGTTTCACCAAACACAGATTCTCAGGCCAGGATCCTGACAAATCCTCTTGAAGCTATTATGACATAGACAAATAAGTTTCCACCAAAAATTCATGCTCCCCATCCAAGGGCCACCTTCCAGAAAGCCTTCTATCTGGATGGGGCTGGGTCCCAATGGCACGTGAGTGGACTGTTGTATATCTCTTATGGCCCGAGGTGGTTAAAAAGCAAATACATTTTGTCCACTTTCTTTTTTCTTGTCTGCTGCTTACTAGATATGGATGTCAATAGCAATTCTGGAAACCAAGTCTGAAGATGAAATGGCCCCCAAAATGGAAGGAAATGGGGCATGTGAGCCACTAGAGTACAGCTGCCTGGTCAGGAGCACTTACGTGGGACAGGAATGAGCAGCAGGTCCGCTGGCTTTGGGGCTTTCTGGGAGAGCAGCTATTATCACTTGGATTCATATGGCTGCTGCTCTTAGCAAACCTTCTCAGACTATTCCGTTCTCTGCAAGTGGGATTGGCTGGACTCGTCTATTAAACTTGACCTTTCCCTTCTCTCCCTGGATTTTTCCACCCTCCTTGCCGTCCTGTCCTCGGTTGAATAACGGCAGCCACAAAGAGCAAATGGGACAGAAGAATGATGGTTGTTTCGTTCATGCATTCACTTATTCATCCATTTCCCTTTTTCTCTCTGCATGACTTGACTGCATGGTTGTAGCCCAGAATTCAGATGGGGGCCGGGTCAGGTGTTTGTAGGCACCTGGTTTAACCTCTTGTGCTAGGCTGGTAGGAAAGTCTGTGCATTTCAATTGTAGATTTCACATTGAGAGCCAAGAAGAATAGTGCTTTGTCACCACTTTATGCCCATGGAATTTGCTTTTTTTTTCGTTTCTTATGTTCCATTTGGCAGACTGCCCTGGACATGTAGGCTTTGTCAGTGGAGCACCCTGTGGTCGTTACCTGGTTGGTAAAATTGGCCTGGAAGATCAGAGGGTTGTTCCCACCTAAAACCATGCTGTGTGCCCGGAGCCTGGGTCTAAATACTTGGAAAGAAGAGAAACTGAGAGCCCAAGTGTGGAAGAAGCTAAAGTCACCCATACGCAACAAGTAAATAAAAATCTAGAAAACAAAACCAAACAAAAATAGGCGCCTACGAAAGCACACCAACCTTGTCCCTGAGATCTCACAATTTTCCCCCTTGAGTGGATTGTGCTCACAGGTACACTCGCAATATCAAGTGGTTTGTCCTTAGAATGGTTGTAACTTGAGAAGTAGAATTTGGTAAGCCTGGTTTCTCAGCAAGAAAATCACTCCACAGTCACAGAAGTGATTAAGTGGCTTAACCGGAATTGAAAACGTGGTGTGAAGGCTTCCTCAACGGCTCCTGTGGCTAGTTTATACAAGAAATAGAGAATCCTGCCTGTCTCGAATCATCCTTTCACTTTCTCACCGCTGACCACGTGGCTCTTGGGGGACGAGCCTCTTACCTGATGCACTGGATTCTGACAAGATGCAGGTTGGAGCCTGACTCTGCCATTTACTCTCTCTAGGACTTTGGGCAAGTCACCTTGGTTTCCTCATCATGAATGGGGGTCGTCCTGTGACCAACCACGTAGTCATTGGAAGGGTTAAATGAGCTAATACAGGTAAGTCATCAGAGCAATAACTGCTAAATTACAATTGGCCGTTGCTATTGTTTTTCTGCTGTAGGTTAAATGCTTTTCCTCCTGTTTTGAGTTTTGTTGAACTGGAACACAGTTGATCATGCCCTCAGACATTTGTATTTGACTCTAGCTGATACACAGCGTTATGTTAGTTTCAGGCACACAACATAGCGATTCGACAAGTGTATTCCTTATGTCGTGCTCCCCATGAGGGTAGCCACCATCTGTCACCATACAGGCTATTATACAGCACCGTTGACTGTGTTCTCTATGCTGTGCCTTTCATCCCCATGACTTATTCATTCCATACCCAGAAGCCTGGACTCTCCCTCTCCCTCCACCCATTTTGCCATCTTCCCTCCCCCTCCTCTGGCCACCACCAGTTTGCCCTCAGTATTTATAAATCTGATTCTGCTTTTTGTTTGTTTGTTTATTCCTTTGTTTCATTTTTTAGATCCCACATATAAATGAGATCATACGGTATTCGTCTTTCTCTGTCTGACACATTTCACTTAGTATAATGCCCTGTGGGTCTATCCGTGTGGTTGCAAATGTCACACCCTCAGCCATTAAGGTTCTGGATGTCCATTACTAGCCACAGCCAGCTTCCAGCCTTTTCTCTTGAAGCTCTTTCCACCTTCCCTGGAATCACATCCTCACCGCCCTGGAAGTTTTGCACACGCCAGTCCAGTGTGGAGATCTGGTTCAAGAGTTATAACAATATTAGCACGTACAGGCTATTGGTAATAAGGTGGTATTATATATTTGAAAGCACTAAAGGCAGTGGACCTTAAAAGTTTCGTCACAAGAAAAAAAGTGTGTGACTGTGTGATGGATGTTAACTAGACTTCTTATGATCATTTCACAACATATATAAACATTGAGTCATCAAAAAAACAGTTATAATGATGAAGGAACTTGTTACAGTTGGTGCTGGGGGGCGGGGCACCTGGGTGGCTCAGCCGGTTAAGAATCCAAATGTTGATTTCAGCTCAGGTCATGATCTCACAGTTCGTGAGATCAAGCCCCAGGTTGCAGACCCTGCTTGGGATTCTCGCTCTCTCTGCCCTCCCCTTCTCACGCTCTCTTTCTCTCTCAAAATAAATAAACTTAAAAAAATAACTTACAATTGGTGTGGGGATGCTAATACCTAACATTTTTCACAGCCAGCTCTGTGGCAGCAGTCAGTTTAGTCCAGGAGCCAATTACAGAACAATAATTCTGATAACACTACGGGCCAGCCGGCGGAGCAGGCTGCTGGGGGCCCGCAGTGTAGACAGACTGCCTGTGCCTGGTCCTTCTAGTACAAG